>NC_139702.1:4428719-4446219 GCF_964188405.1 Protomyctophum parallelum | reverse complement strand
CGGAGAGACACAGACAGACGGGCACAGACGGAGAGACACAGACAGACGGGCACAGACGGAGAGACAGAGACAGAAGGGCACAGACGGAGAGACACAGACAGACGGCACAGGCGGAGAGACACAGACAGACGGGCACAGGCGGAGAGACACAGGACAGACGGGCACAGACGGAGAGACACAGACAGACGGAGAGACAGAGACAGACGGGCACAGACGGAGAGACACAGACAGACGGGCACAGACGGAGAGACACAGACAGACGGGCACAGACGGAGAGACACAGACAGACGGGCACAGAGAGAGACGGGCACAGACAGCGGGCACAGACGGGCACAGACGGAGAGACAGAGACAGAACAGGGCACAGACGGAGAGACACAGACAGACGGGCACAGACGGAGAGACAGAGACAGAGACAGACGGAGAGACACAGACAGACGGGCACAGACGGGCACAGACGGGCACAGACACAGAGACAGACGGGCACAGACGGAGAGACACAGACAGACGGGCACAGACGGAGAGACACAGACGGAGAGACAGAGACAGACGGGCACAGACGGAGAGACAGAGACAGACGGAGAGACACAGACAGACGGGCACAGACGGAGAGACACAGACGGAGAGACAGAGACAGACGGGCACAGACGGAGAGACACAGACGGAGAGACAGAGACAGACGGGCACAGACGGAGAGACAGAGACAGACGGGCACAGACGGAGAGACACAGACAGACGGAGAGACAGAGACAGACGGAGAGACAGAGACAGAATGAGAGAGAGACAGAGACAGACGGGCACAGACGGAGAGACACAGACGGGCAACGAGGGACAGTCAGACAGATTTTCTGCTGACTGCTTTTCCTGTGGATGTGAAGAGAGAAAAGTTTACACCAGGCATGCACAGAGTTTACTGTGCTCATTTGCATATCTCCTCCCCCACGTTATCAGCACTCGACACCAGGCAGTGCTCTGCATAACGCTGAATAATAGGCCCAGCATGGTGCTCAGGATGGGGAGGCAAGTACTCTGAATAACGCTGAATAACAGGCCCAGCATGGTGCTCAGGATGGGGAGGGAAACCTGTGCTTTGTGCCAACATTATTCAAAAGTTTCCACACATTTTTTTTTAAATATTTTTCAGAAATATTGAAAAAGAGCAGAGCTTGTATATCTGCAACAATTAAGTAATTCTGAACGGGAACCCATTTTGGTGTCAGCATTATGTATGCTTTAGCTATTGAAAAATAGCAGATCTACAAGCTCATAGCGCGCCACCGAGTGGCGCGCTAAGAGCTTGTAGGTCTGCTATTTTTGAAAAATCGAAGAACGACTGACATTTTTAGAATCGGGTCAGAATGGGTTAATCAGACCAGTGTGTGTCCGGCGGAAACCTCGTATGAATCTGATCTCAGGTCAGAATGGGTTAATCAGACCAGTGTGTGTCCGGCGGAAACCTCGTATGAATCTGATCTCAGGTCAGAATGGGTTAAATGGATAAAGTGGTTAAAGTGATGCTGGGAGTAACTACTTTGGCTGGGGGCCCCCTGGAACCCACTCAAGGACGTGTGTGTGTGTGTGTGTGTGTGTGTGTGTGTGTGTGTAAACAAGGCCGAGTGTGTGTGTGCGTGCATGCATGTGTGTTATCGTCCAGTCCAAATGGCCTACCCGTTATAAATACTGTACACATGTTGTTCTGCTCATCGAATCGGAGAAAGCTTACTCTGTTCCTTCTGAATTATACAGGGCTTTATTTCTGAAAACATAGTGGCTGGCTTTATCCACATATCTCTATTCTAGGACCAACATTGGGTGGAAATGGCTCATGAGATTTGTGTACAGCATCTGCTGTTTTCAGCCAAGATATATCTCTCTGCTGTCGGGAATAAACCACCTAACTCAACAAAATGTTCCTTTTTCAGAAGATCTTATATTTTGAAAACAAAGCAATAATCAAAGTTTATATTGTCATGAGAGGGGAAGAGGTGGTGGAGTTACCTTTTTTATAGCAGACAGTTTGAGGGTCCAATGGAGTTAAGAGTTTTTGAAGCGTCGTTTGCTACTTTTCATTGGTTCAATTTTTGTTTTTACCAACACAGACATAAAGGTTTATGCATCAAATATGCATATGCATTTATGCATCAAATAAAATAAATACAATTCTTCCACCACTTCCACCACCGTTGTGTTTGTGTGTTTTTGCCTTATTTCGTCAACCCACCGGACCCCCAATGTGTCCAGGATATGTAAACAGAGGCTGTCTGGAGGGGCAGACGGTCGTCTTTTTTTCACCCGGAAAGTACATTTTGTAAACGCGATCATCAGGTCTTTAGTTATGGGGCCGTTGAATATAGCTTGTTTTGACCACAACCTGGGAAATATTGTATATACAGTATCTATCTGCTATTTTTGATTAGCCAAAGCTAACATTTTAAATCACACAGATGCTTTAACTGAAAATGTATCAATACCAATATCTCAGATCTTCTATTTTCAGTACATATAATGATATTATAGCGTTTGCTTTGTTCCTCTTTCCTGCTTTTTATTTTTATTTTATAAATTATCATAAATTGCAATTTTTCTATTTTAACCCATTCTGAACGGGCACCCATTTTGGTGTCGGCATCATGTTATGCTTTAGCTATTGAAAAATAGCAGATCTACAAGCTCATATCGCGCCACCGAGTGGCGCGATACGAGCTTGTAGGTCTGCTATTTTTGAAAAAAATCGAAGAACGACTGACATTTTTAGAATCTGATCTCAGGTCAGAATGGGTTCATCAGACCAGTGTGTGTCCAGTGGAAAACCTCGTATGAATCTGATCTCAGGTCAGAATGGGTTAATCCTGAAAAGTAACAGTTTTGTAGGTGAGGTTTCCACCCGACAGAGCTGACTTTCTGCCCACCACGCCCCCAATCCCCGTGCCTGTAGCTTATCTGGTAAACGTCACCTCGGGGGGGGGGCGAATGCAATCTAATTCTGCCAGTAATCAAGAGCACTGTGTGTGTGCGTGTGTGTGTGTGTGTGTGTGTGTGTGTGTGTGTGTGTGTGTGTGTGTGTGTGTGTGTGTGTGTGTGTGTGTGTGTGTGTGTGTGTGTGTTACTGTGATATTGACGTTAAGTTAAGATGGACACCCTCATTTGCTCGGGCGCTGCAGAATGCCTTAGGGGATAAAGAGAGAGAACAGCAGAGGGAAGAAATCATTCCATGACAAACTTAAGTTGCTTTTCACAGAGCGCTAGTCCTCAGTCTGCAACCTTCACCGGGTTCTCGGTCTCTGCAAAATTCATAAAGTCTCTCTCTCTCTCTGTGTGTGTAACCCTGGCATGTGTACAGTATGTTGGGCATGTCCTTCTCCCAGGCAAACATTTTCAAAACGTTTTCATAAACGGCTGATGAACAAAGCTTGTATAGATCGTCTTTTTCTTTCTTTTCTTTTTTTACACAAAACATGCCAAGAACGCAAAGTCTTGTTTTTGGCCCGTTTGCCCGTGTGCCAAAAGGAGAAATCTCGTTTTTGATTAATGTCATTTAATCTAGTAATTAAAAATTACTCGCATGTTAGACAGCCTACATGTTAGACAGCCTACATGTTAGACAGCCTACATGTTAGACAGCCTACATGTTAGACGGCCTACATGTTAGACGGCCTACATGTTAGACGGCCTACATGTTAGACGGCCTACATGTTAGACGGCCTACATGTTAGACGGCCTACATGTTAGACAGCCTACATGTTAGACAGCCTACATGTTAGACAGCCTACATGTTAGACAGCCTACATGTTAGACAGCCTACATGTTAGACAGCCTACATGTTAGACAGCCTACATCCGAATCGTCTAGCGGATAGAGACTAAACTGGCGCGAAGCTCCGCCCCCTCCGCTATTCATGTCAGTGGAAGTTGCTCAGTGGCGTTTTGAAGCACCCGGAAGGCTGCCGGAAGTACCGTCTATTCGCTGATTCAGCATTTGGGCACCAAATTTTGGTGTCCAAATGCGGAAGTGCAGCTGGGCTTTAACATTGGGCGCTAGTCAAGAATCCACGGGTCCGCCTGCAGTCCTTCCTCTTACCACTAGGGCCCAGCGCTTCAACGTTGGAGTGCATAGCTGGCCCCTTGGTTGAGCCCCTGACTACAGGGCAGGATTGCATCACTTCCTGGTGGGCCAAGGGGCTCTTCTTCTTTTGGTTTTTCGCGCAATTCACTGATATTGGCCTCGCCCTCTAGTGGCGGCATGGAATCGGTTAAGAAATTGAAAAGGGCTTAAAGCTGCAATCCGTAACTTGAGTGCCTGCTCTTCATGAAGAGCTGGCTGAATAGCAGCAGTGCCCATGTTCTATGGCGGTGCTTTTCAACCCTTTTCATATAAAGGCTCATTATGTATTCAGCATTTGAGCCACGGGACCACCATTTGATGACATTTAGCCGCTCAGACCCATTTGAGCCACGGGACCACCATTTGATGACATTTAGCCTCTCAGACCCATTTGAGCCACGGGACCACCATTTGAAGACATTTAGCCTCTCAGACCCATTTGAGCCACGGGACCACCATTTGAAGACATTTAGCCTCTCAGACCCATTTGAGCCACGGGACCACCATTTGAAGACATTTAGCCTCTCAGACCCATTTGAGCCACGGGACCACCATTTGATGACATTTAGCCTCTCAGACCCATTTGAGCCACGGGACCACCATTTGAAGACATTTAGCCTCTCAGACCCATTTGAGCCACGGACCACCATCTGATGACATTTAGCCGCTCAGACCCATTTGAGCCACGGACCACCATTTGATGACATTTAGCCGCTCAGACCCATCTGAGCCACGGGACCACCATTGGATGACATTTAGCCGCTCAGACCCATCTGAGCCACGGGACCACCATTTGATGACATTTAGCCTCTCAGACCCATCTGAGCCACGGGACCACCATTTGATGACATTTAGCCTCTCAGACCCATTTGAGCCACGGACCACCATTTGATGACATTTAGCCTCTCAGACCCATTTGAGCCACGGGACCACCATTTGATGACATTTAGCCTCTCAGACCCATTTGAGCCACGGGACCACCATTTGATGACATTTAGCCGCTCAGACCCATCTGAGCCACGGGACCACCATTTGATGACATTTAGCCGCTCAGACCCATCTGAGCCACGGGACCACCATTTGATGACATTTAGCCTCTCAGACCCATCTGAGCCACGGGACCACCATTTGATGACATTTAGCCTCTCAGACCCATTTGAGCCACGGACCACCATTTGATGACATTTAGCCTCTCAGACCCATTTGAGCCACGGACCACCATTTGATGACATTTAGCCTCTCAGACCCATTTGAGCCACGGGACCACCATTGGATGACATTTAGCCGCTCAGACCCATCTGAGCCACGGACCACCATTTGATGACATTTAGCCTCTCAGACCCATTTGAGCCACGGGACCACCATTTGATGACATTTAGCCTCTCAGACCCATCTGAGCCACGGGACCACCATTGGATGACATTTAGCCGCTCAGACCCATCTGAGCCACGGGACCACCATCTGATGACATTTAGCCTCTCAGACCCATCTGAGCCACGGACCACCATTTGATGACATTTAGCCTCTCAGACCCATCTGAGCCACGGGACCACCATTTGATGACATTTAGCCGCTCAGACCCAAAACGTTGAATATTGTGTTGGGTGAGATTTTGTCCACAATTTCATGCTGTATAACAATTCTTCTACATTCTCTAATTGTGTAGACTTCTAGTGAATTAAGTAATGTACATATGTAATGTAATGTAAGTTTAACAATAATTTAACTCCTGAGAGCTTCAAAATAAATTAAATGGACCCGTACGGGTCAAGAGTTAAAGATCTATAACGTCCATTTGGTTATGAACCCGCCATCATTTAACTGGGGACCACTCATACTCAATTCCATAGAACAGTGGTTTTCAACCACTGTTCTATGGAATTGAGTATGAATTGATTTATTATTGATTTTACTTTTCCCTGTGTCTCGGCTGATAACCACCTCCGCCTTTTATGTGTTTCTATAATTTGACAGATTCTTTGTCTCCACCAGCTGAAGGCTGAAGGGAGAGTATGTTTTTCAGCCCGTCCGCGTGCGTGCGTGCATGCGTCCGTCCATCTGTCCGTCCGTCCACAGCTATAGCCTCCGGCACCGTTAACCCGGTTGATGCCAAATTTTGCACAGTCTGACCTGGCCTGGTGGAGACCTGTGTCCCTCAGCCTGACCTGGCCTGGTGGAGACCTGTGTCCCTCAGCCTGACCTGGCCTGGTGGAGACCTGTGTCCCTCAGCCTGACCTGGCCTGGTGGAGACCTGTGTCCCTCAGCCTGACCTGGCCTGGTGGAGACCTGTGTCCCTCAGCCTGACCTGGCCTGGTGGAGACCTGTGTCCCTCAGCCTGACCTGGCCTGGTGGAGACCTGTGTCCCTCAGCCTGACCTGGCCTGGTGGAGACCTGTGTCCCTCAGCCTGACCTGGCCTGGTGGAGACCTGTGTCCCTCAGCCTGACCTGGCCTGGTGGAGACCTGTGTCCCGAGGGGCACTTTTTCTAGTTTTTCTTCTACTTTTGACCTCGGCCCGGCAGCTGGCGTTTACTTAGTGGATGTGCATGCTCTATTGCAGGGGTCCTCAACTAGAAATGATGAAGGTCCACAGATATGTTTTTGAATAAGACCGAGGTCCGGTCCCATGCGCGGCGTCCATCGGAGAGCGGGGCTCTATTCCCGTTTAGTATGGTCAAGCCAAGCTTATACAAATCAGATCCCCTTCCACCCAACCGATAATGGGGTGCAGAGTGCAGGCCCGGAGTGGAACTCCAAATCAGGCCGGGAGTTATACGCCCTGGCAGGCCACACTGTGCGCGCGTAGCGCGCGCCAGAATTTTGGGGGCCCTTGGGGGACATTTTGGGGGCCTTTGCAGCAATTTCACATGAGAAATGTACCATCTGATGTTATTTATATTATTAACTTGAAAAAAAAAGACTTTTCTTTTTTCTTTTTTTTGTGGTCCGCAAAGAGGTGGTCCGCTGTCCGGTCGCGGACCGCGGTCCGCCAGTTGAGTACCCCTGCTCTATTGTGTTTTTCTCGTTCGTATACATTTTAACCCCTTCATGCATATACTTTATACGTTTAAAAAAAAAACAACAACAACAGATGCAGAAGCTTTTAGAAGTTTAAAGCATTTGGTCTTCTGGGGGTCCCTGGCACAAAACAAGGGTGACTACGGCCAAGTGTATATCAATTGGGGGTCAATTGGCCTGAAACGGTTTGACAACCACTGATGTATGATAAGGTCATCTATGCTTTTTTTGTCAATAAACACCTCAGTCAATCAATCCACCTTGGCTTCAATCCATTCAGGTAGATGGATGCTGTAGTGCTATCCTCCAGGTTGTTAAAATTACCACCAGTACATTGCCGTACTGCTATGCTGCATTTCTAATGGGATGGCGGTGTTGTCTTGTTTGTGCGCACACAGCTTGTTGAAGATGTTTCATTAAAATGTGATTAGTACGACGACATACATTGTAGGCTAAGTCATGTTTAAACAACACAACAGCCTTTTAATTCAAATGTTGAATATGCTAATATATCACACTATAATGTGCTAACGTCGATGTCCCCCCCCCCCACCCCCTCTGGGGGTAAAGCAGTATTATTTATTAATGTTAATACCAGTGCTGTTGTGCGTCATAAGGTACAGTACCTTAGCCACGTTCCAACCCTAAAATCGTCAATAATCCAGGCCCCACGGGGGGGGGGGATCTGGGCTGGCACGCTTGTAATGAAATTCATCTTATTAAAATAGATTTAATTAATTTTTCAGATCCTTGTCCTAGAATGGCGTGTGTGTGACACTATGGGATTCAGACGTACACGTTTAGAAACAGGATATTATATAACCTTTGCATTATTTTGTATTCTGTCTCCATATTACATTTTGTCGTGTGGAAACCTCATTATGTCCAAAACTGTTGATGCTTTACTGAAGTAAAAAATGTAAATGTCAAAAGTATAGCTGACCTACAAGCTTCGCATAGCAGCAAGCTTCGTATGCAGTCTTTAGGGCCTTTCAAACGTGGTAGCGATTTAATGCGCCTATAGTTCATTTCCAATGAGACCTGCGTTTTTGCGCGGAGCAGTCGCAGTGCGACAACGCACGCGTATTTATGTGAGCGCGGTCCCGTGAATGTGTTTGTTGTTTTGTGCACACACACACACACACACACACACCCGCGACTCACCAGAGCTGCATTCTGTTTAGCTTCTTTTTTTTTACGGTTGCGTTGTTGTCGCGCCCCTCTGGAGCAGACCTGTAGCAGAACTCTGCGTTGTCGCGCCCCTCTGGAGCAGACCTGTAGCAGAACTCTGCGTTGTCACGCCCCTCTGGAGCAGACCTGTAGCAGAACTCTGCGTTGTCGCGCCCCTCTTGAGCAGACCTGTAGCAGAACTCTGCGTTGTCGCGCCCCTCTGGAGCAGACCTGTAGCAGAACTCTGCGTTGTCGCGCCCCTCTGGAGCAGACCTGTAGCAGAACTCTGCGTTGTCGCGCCCCTCTGGAGCAGACCTGTAGCAGAACTCTGCGTTGTCGCGCCCCTCTGGAGCAGACCTGTAGCAGAACTGTCGTGGAAATCTATATATAAACATGTAGAATACTCAAAGTTACAGCCCTGGTTTATGACGTCACTGTCCACACATGGTCATGCCTTGTGGCTATATGTTGGGAAGTCTGTCTCCTGCTCGAGTAAATCTCTATATTCTATACCTCAGAATTCTTGTGTTGCCTCATTATTCATTATTGTGATTTGTCTTTTGAGCACATGTCCGCAGATTCCATTACAGAACTCTGCGTTGTCGCGCCCCTCTTGAGCAGACCTGTAGCAGAACTCTGCGTTGTCGCGCCCCTCTTGAGCAGACCTGTAGCAGAACTCTGCGTTGTCGCGCCCCTCTGGAGCAGACCTGTAGCAGAACTCTGCGTTGTCGCGCCCCTCTGGAGCAGACCTGTAGCAGAACTCTGCGTTGTCGCGCCCCTCTTGAGCAGACCTGTAGCAGAACTCTGCGTTGTCGCGCCCCTCTGGAGCAGACCTGTAGCAGAACTCTGCGTTGTCGCGCCCCTCTGGAGCAGACCTGTAGCAGAACTCTGCGTTGTCGCGCCCTCTGGAGCAGACCTGTAGCAGAACTCTGCGTTGTCGCGCCCCTCTGGAGCAGACCTGTAGCAGAACTCTGCGTTGATCCAGGCAACAACGTGTGCGTTCCTCGCTTCCCGTTTGAAAGGCCCCTTAAAGGGATAGTTCACCCAGAACAATAAAGACTTATGGTATTTTTGAGTTTTGTTTTATTTTTGTCCTATAAGCCAATAGTTTGATGACCAGCAGAGACTCAATGGAGACCGTTTGAGTTTCCTACCAGAGAGCTCTGCCGGTCATCAAATTATTGGCCTGGAGGAATGTTTTTTTATTATTTTTTTATTATTTTTTTTATCTCCATGAATTGAAGGCTTCACAGGGTCAGTAATCAATAGGAAAAAGAAAAGTAGTTTTGTGTGTGAACTATCCCTTTAACGACTGACTCAAACCCTATATGGTTTATCAGAGTCCCTCAGGGCTCTATACTAGTGTCTTTCAGTTAACCCATTCTGACCTGAGATCAGATTCATGCGAGGTTTCCACTGGGACACACACTGGTCTGATTAACCCATTCTGACCTGAGATCAGATTCTAAAAATGTCAGTCGTTCTTCGATTTTTTTTCAAAAATAGCAGACCTACAAGCTCGTATCGTGCCACTCGGTGGCGCGATATGAGCTTGTAGATCTGCTATTTTTTAATAGCTAAAGCATAACATGATGCTGACACCAAAATGGGTGCCCGTTCAGAATGGGTTAATGTGGAGAAAGCTTTTGCAAAAGAATAAAATGAAAACACATATTACACACACACACACACACACACACAAACCCCATGAAAGTGTTTCTTGTGTCCTAAACATCATTTAAATAAGATCTGTTTGCAAAAGGGGTGAAGTGGCCCTTTTAGTGGTTAGCTAGTTATGTGTTAGTCTGTCGCCGCTGTCTGGTTTAAAGCTTGTATAACTTATATACTTTTATATACATATCCATAAAACCCGCAAGCACACTTTCCCTTCCCTTTCCCTTCTCACTTTCAGAATGTTTCTGATATAGTGAAAATGGCCAAGCTTGTAGGCAATTCTGCTACATTAGCTTGACACTACAAAACTGCATTAAAGCCGCACTATGTCACTTTTTGAATGAATAAAATGTAAAGAGTGTAAAGGTGTTCACACACACACATGTGGGGTTTTTTTCCGGACGAATATCGGAGCAAATTTTGGGAGGACATAAAATTAAAGATCTACCTCGCTTTTTGTCAATCACGTTTGCACACTGCTGCCTAATATTTCATCCGTATAAAGATTTGTCGGACGGGGGTTGATTTTTATCAGTTTTCCGCAGTTGTCTAGTGGGGTATAGTAGGGTGTCTTGTCATAGCCTACTAATTTCGGATCCACAAAAATGCAAAACAAAAAACAAACACATACAACTCTCTCTCTCTCTCTCTCTCTCTCTCTCTCTCTCAGGGAGATTATGACCCCGTAAAGACCCGGGTCCTCCACTTCAGGATGAACCCCACCAGCGTTGCCAAGCAACAGCGGCAGCAGGATGTGGAGGCCCTCCAGGAGGAAGTGACACGCCTGCGCGAGCACCTGCGCTCGCTGCAGGAGGGCGGGGCCGCCGGCACCCTGACGCCCCACGCGCCAGACGACGACTCCAACGCAGCGCACGGCGGCGCCAGCCTCAGTCTGCCTCCGTCACAGGAGGTGCAGGGTAAGAGACACACACACACACACACACACACACACACACACACACACACACACACACACACACAGCAATTCATAATTAGGCCCTTGCAATCAGGTCATTATCCCATTCTGACCGGGCACCCATTTTGGTGTCAGCATCATGTTATGCTTTAGCTATTTAAAAATAGCAGATCTACAAGCTCATATCGCGCCACCGAGTGGCGCGATACGAGCTTGTAGGTCTGCTATTTTTTGAAAAATCGAAGAGCGACTGACATTTTTAGAATCTGATCTCAGGTCAGAATGGGTTCATCAGACCAGCGTGTGTCCGGCGGAAACCTCGTATGAATCTGATCTCAGGTCAGAATGGGTTCATCAGACCAGCGTGTGTCCGGCGGAAACCTCGTATGAATCTTATCTCAGGTCAGAATGGGTTAACTGGTATTAGCCCTGTGATGCACAATGCAGTTGGGGGGTCCATGCCCTTGTCTACATGGAGTGCAGTTTTGATTTTGGGATTTGCTTACACAGCTACGGTATTTGAATAAGGAATCGCCACTTATAAGTGTGTTTACCTAGAAGTGTGTTTATCTTTTTGCTTTTCCTTTTTTCCTTTGCTACTACTATTTTTTTTTTTTACTGTTAATACAAATGACACACACACACATACACACACACACTCTCACACACACACACACACACACACACACACACACACACACACACACACATGTCTGTGCAAACTAGCCTCTATGTTCTCAATCTTATCCCATTGTAACCGTATATCTTTTTATGTTTTTGTCACACAAACCGGCCACCATCAGGCCAATAAAGGGGTGGGAGCTAGGGGTTGTGGGGGGGTGGGAGCTAGGGGTTGTGGGGGGTGGGAGATAGGGGTTGTGGGGGGTGGGAGATAGGGGTTGTGGGGGGTGGGAGATAGGGGTTGTGGGGGTGGGAGCTAGGGGTTGTGGGGGTGGGAGATAGGGGTTGTGGGGGGTGGGAGATAAGGGTTGTGGGGGGTGGGAGCTAGGGGGTGGGAGCTAGGGGTTGTGGGGGGTGGGAGATAGGGGTTGTGGGGGGTGGGAGATAGGGGTTGTGGGGGTGGGAGCTAGGGGTGTGGGGGGTGGGGGGTGGGAGATAGGGGTTGTGGGGGGTGGGAGCTAGGGGTTGTGGGGGGTGGGAGCTAGGGGTTGTGGGGGGTGGGAGCTAGGGGTTGTGGGGGGTGGGAGATAGGGGTTGTGGGGGGTGGGAGATAGGGGTTGTGGGGGGTGGGAGCTAGGGGGTTGTGGGGGGTGGGAGATAGGGGTTGTGGGGGGTGGGAGCTAGGGGTTGTGGGGGGTGGGAGCTACGGGTTGTGGGGGGTGGGAGATAGGGGTTGTGGGGGGTGGGAGCTAGGGGTTGTGGGGGGTGGGAGATAGGGGTTGTGGGGGGTGGGAGCTAGGGGTTGTGGGGGGTGGGAGATAGGGGTTGTGGGGGGTGGGAGATAGGGGTTGTGGGGGGTGGGGGTGGGAGATAGGGGTTGTGGGGGGTGGGGGTGGGAGATAGGGGTTGTGGGGGGTGGGAGCTAGGGGGTGGGAGCTAGGGGTTGTGGGGGGTGGGAGATAGGGGTTGTGGGGGGTGGGAGCTAGGGGTTGTGGGGGGTGGGAGATAGGGGTTGTGGGGGGTGGGAGATAGGGGTTGTGGGGGGTGGGAGATAGGGGTTGTGGGGGGTGGGAGCTAGGGGGTTGTGGGGGGTGGGAGATAGGGGTTGTGGGGGGTGGGAGCTAGGGGTTGTGGGGGGTGGGAGCTAGGGGTTGTGGGGGGTGGGAGCTAGGGGTTGTGGGGGGTGGGAGCTAGGGGTTGTGGGGGGTGGGAGCTAGGGGTTGTGGGGGGTGGGAGCTAGGGGTTGTGGGGGGTGGGAGATAGGGGTTGTGGGGGGATTCTTGCCCAAGACATGTGACTGGTAGGAAGCAGCCACAGCAGGGGGCCTTGCATCATATTTAAGTTGGTACAATTCGGACATCTATACTGTACATACCGTAGATTTGCTGATTCCGGGCAGGTAAACAACCGTATACTCACCCGTACATCTACTGGATTTACATGGCCTCTACATGTAGTTAGTATATCTGCCCGTAATCCTTGTTTTTTGGGCAGTGTTTGTCTCAGAAAACCATTCGTTAGGGAAGCTGTAGATATATAGAAATATATACCGCTCTGGCTCATGCTTTACTTATGATTCTACCGTCTACTGTCTGTCTGTCTGTCTGTCTGTCTGTCTGTCTGTCTGTCTGTCTGTCTGTCTGTCTGTCTATATAGCGCTGTAGGCAAGGTAGAGAAAGGTGCCAGCTCATCGGATTAACAGCCAGTTAATTGAGAGTGAGGATATTACCTGCATCAATGCCTCAGTATAGCTGGCGAGCATACACAATTTTATCCTTTGGTTCCTTTTGTAATAGAAACTCTGGTGTAGTTTTTATGTGCAGCTTCTGTCAGCTGTGCTGTGAGCGTTGCTTTATTCTGCGCTCTGTCACGGTTTGTGACGTCTTTTGAGCTGGTAGACAGGCCGGCCACAATCACTACATAATCACCACGTGCTCATCACATTTATTTGAGTCTGAGAGATAATCGCAATTATCTTTGCATTTGAATAGCAGATCTGCAAGCTTATAACGGAAATTGAAAGTGTATTCTTCAGTATGTCAGTGACTCCGTTGTATGTTTGAGATATGTGTCATATTTGTGGAATTTTTGATTACAAAGCCTAAAAGGCAAACAGAACTAATGTGTTATTCCGTTAATTGTAAGTATCTGTGTGACAATTAATCATCAAATAAAATGTTGTAATCGTGACATCCCCATAATGCCAAAAACACAATTATCGTAAATTATTTGCACGACAATTCATAGCCAACTGTAATCGTAATGGTGACAGCCCAGCCCTGCTCGTAGAGCGGGGCTATTTCTGGTGCTTATGTGGTACAAATGTGTCTCTCCCTGGCCCCGGTGACCCTCCACTAAATCTCCACACTGCATCCAATTTTCAAGTGACAACATCCTTGTCAGTGAGAGGCCTGCGCCGTGGCCGACCACTGGGGAGATGTCGTTACGCGCTTCAGCTTGATGAGAGCTGTCGTTTCACACCCCATGATCTGCTCTCTTCAAAAGTTGGATTTCCATTTAATGCACTTTGCAGAGAAGAGAAGAAAAAAAGAAAAGAAAAGAAAACTCCTAGCTAGTAATGAAACCATCCAATTTGAATTGTCATATGGATAATGCACAACAGAAATGCATACTAAATGGATATTGGTACCAAAAAAATGTGTTGTAATTAGCTGAAGTGCTTATCAGCCTAAAAAAAATCATTGTCAATTGTAATCAAAGTGCTTTTGAACACAGTTGAAGCACCCTTTATTAGCAACGGTATGTCCATCATTGTGTTGATGTTCCAGTACACAGTGTTGGCAGGGTTATTGCGTGTGTGTGTGTGTGTGTGTGTGTGTGTGTGTGTGTGTGTGTGTGTGTGTGTGTGTGTGTGTGTGTGTGTGTGTGTGTGTGTGTGTGTGTGTGTGTGTGTGTGTGTGTGTGTGTGTGTGTGTGTGTGTGTGTGTGTGTGTGTGTGTGTGTGTGTGTGTGTGTGTGTGTGTGTGTGTGTGTGTGTGTGTGTGTGTGCGCGTCTCTCTCTCGCTCCCTCCCTCGGTCTCTCCCCCTTATCTCCCTCAACACACCTTATCCATTCTTCCCACCGTCTCTGTCTCTATATCTCTGCCTAAGAAACCGTATTAGTCAGAGTAGAAAGAATAGTAGTAGGGTCGGTCAGAGGCTCCACCAGCACCTGAATGACATGTTTTCGTAACATGTTAGGTTACGAAACAATAATTCACTTTGTGTATTTTGTAGAAAGAGGAGAGAGAGACATACAGTATAGATGTCATTTGTTATCTCTGTGTGTGTTGTTTACTTCAGGAGTTGTCTCCATCTTATGGTTCGGGTTGGGGATAGTTGTAAGTAAGGGTTAAAATGAACGCTATGAAACATTATTTGGCCAGGGAAACCAGAAGACTATAACTATAGACACCACCATACAGGTCCTAAAAAACACAATAATACACCCGTCCTCCAACATTTTGTACAGAAATAAGTATAGATTTGAACATCTTCTGTTAATTAAGGGACCAAGAAGGTACCTTGAACCAAAATGAGCAAGCTGTCAACGGACACGATACGCGATGCAGTGCACGAGGTCATGCAGGGATCAAAGGACAAGCTTAGGCATTTCGTGGAGACCGTGGAACTGCAGGTCGCTCTGAGGAACTAGGATCCGCAGAAGGACAAGCGTTTCTCTGGCAGCGTCAGACTGCCGTCCGTCCCCAGGCAGCGTCAGACTGCCGTCCGTCCCCAGGCCCAGGCAGACTGCCGTCCGTCCCCAGGCCCCGTCAGACTGCCGTCCGTCCCCAGGCCCAGGCAGCGTCAGACTGCCGTCCGTCCCCAGGCCCCGTCAGACTGCCGTCCGTCCCCAGGCCCCGCTTCTCCGTGTGCGTCCTGGGAAACCAGCAGCACTGCGACGAAGCCAAGGCCGCCCGACTCCCCTACATGGACGTCGAAGCCCTTAAGAGCTACAACAAGGACAAGAAGCTCGTCAAGACGCACAACGCCTTCCTGGCTTCGGAGGGCAGTCAGCCAGATATTTCGTGAAGCCTCTTTTGAAATCGGGACTTCCTGAAAGTTCATATAATGGCCTGTTGTGGCGCTGGACTGGACCCAAAAAGCCCCATAGCTCCATAGAGGCCCATGTATTTGGGCCCAACTTCACCTAGACTGTATTACCTTAATAAACATGGTCATGAATACTTTCTGCTTCCAGTCACTAGTTTAAAGTCTCATTTCTAATGTCATAATATTCTTTTTGGAAAATTATGGTCCCATTTATAAAATAAATGACCATAAAGTCGCGTATGTTCTGAGGGGCGTGGCTACCGTTACAGTCTATGATCGGGATTCCCCTCCCACTCGAGTCAAAATAAAAACCAACGGAGAAGAAGGGGGGAAGTCCCGCCTCGTTGTCTGGGCCAGCCAATGGCCAGCTGGACCAGAACGGATCAAGAAAGATGGCGACTTACAGTGCATTAGAGTGCAAGGAATTTCAGGCTTCATTTTACGTTCATGTTAGACCCGGGGAACGCTTTGTCCATATTTTTGACAGCGTATGCTTTGGAGTCGCTGATCAAGCTTATCCCTCGTCTGCCGGGTCCCGGGCTGAACAAGGCGGGCAAGTTCCCCGTCCTGCTCAGCCACCACGATGACCTAAACGTCAAGGTGAATGAGGTCAAGTCCACCGTCAGGTTCCAGTTGAAGAAGCTGCTTTGTCTGAGTGTTGCAGTGGGCCATGTGGACATGACAGAGGAGGAGCTGGTGGGCCATGTGGACATGACAGAGGAGGAGCTGGTGGGCCATGTGGACATGACAGAGGAGGAGCTGGTGGCCGTCATGTTTCTGGTGTCTCTGTTGGAGAAGAACTGGCAGAACGTCGGCTGCCTGTACATCAAGAGCACCATGGGAACACCCCAGCGGCTCTATTGGATCCTGTGAACTCTCAGGCGGGTCCCCAAATGTCACGGAAATGACCATTTAAGGGCGTGTGTGCGTGCGTCAGAGAGGAGAGGGGGGGTGGGGTGGTCAGAGTAGAGTAGATTTGCTCAACCCTCCACTCTGAAGGTACATGTTGGATAATATCGTGCAGCCTTACTGTACAGTAATATTAGCTTGTACTTTGGCTGTAAAGAAAAATAATAATCACACCTGCGTGAAGTGAGGGGTAATTTTATCATCGTACATCATCCCGTATACTTGACACTGTCCATTTGCTCAGACACTATAAGTCGCAACACCAACTTTGATGAGGCAGTATTGCTTTGTTTTCTAAATACAGGGTTTTCCTAATTTCCTCAAAAATGTTAATTTCTTTGTTTTCTTCCCTGCAGTAGCAGAGATATTGTGAGGTCGGGATATGTATAGATATGTGCTCTCTGTTCAAAGTTTTGCACTTGACAAAGGCCTCTCCCATCCAGTGGTGGACAAACTAGATCTCAACTGCAGTATTTGAGTCAAAGTATAGATATTCCTATTACTCAACTAAGTACAAGTGAACGTTCCACGTTCAAACGAGCATTAGCAGATAAATCCCTTCACCATCGGAAACAGCCCACAACAACAACAAAAACATGATTTTTGTTTTATAATGCCGCTGTTTTGTGGAAAACTTGTTAACAAACATGTTTTTGCGCTTTTGTGTGACAAACAATATTCTACTATAACGAAGCAGGGCATTCATTTACAAAATAATAATAAGTGTAAATATGGAGAAGAGTGCATTCTGCCCTGCAGCAACGGTAATGATTAGAGGCTATGGTGTCTCTGTGAGGAAATTACAGACGCGATCAAATCTGTCTAAGCAGAGCTATCTCACGCTGTCTCCATCACCCACAATTATTCAATTCCCCCAGCCCAGATGCCCATTACCGTTATTGCACTGTTGTCGAGTAATGTGTATTAGTAAGTTTCAGCGGCACTTCACTCTGTCGAGAGCAGCGGCCGACTGAATAATATCGGTAAATGGTCTGCATTTGTATTAACGGCTTTTATACAAAGAGCTTTACAAGTAGGGAA
>NC_139702.1:4413859-4428519 GCF_964188405.1 Protomyctophum parallelum | reverse complement strand
TCCCTAGTCAATTGGTGGTCCATTAACAGGCGTTTTGGGGAGCGTCTTGACAGCTGCCAATCAATGACAGTCTCGTCACCATCCATAACTCTGCCAACGATGATCATCAACTTTGACTGACAGGCTGCCCCGGTCACCATGATAGACATCATCATATCTCTCTCTCTCTCTCTCTCTC
This sequence comes from Protomyctophum parallelum, assembly GCF_964188405.1. Taxonomy (NCBI): domain Eukaryota; kingdom Metazoa; phylum Chordata; class Actinopteri; order Myctophiformes; family Myctophidae; genus Protomyctophum; species Protomyctophum parallelum. Next base: position 4,428,341 of record NC_139702.1, on the reverse strand, counting down.
TCTGGTGTGTGCACGCACGCACGCACAGCTACAGTATACTTATAGCCTCTGACCATGTAGCTAGTGTGTGAGTAGGTGGGTGGACAATGGAGAAGATGTAGTTATAGGTGAAGAAGAGGGCAAGGTGGGAAGATGTAATTGCCAGTAATGGCTTTGGGGAACCTGTCTCATGAATAATATGCACACGTACAGTCACTCCTATAACGGCCTGCATGAGTTCATCATACACTTGCGTGTGTGTGTGTGTGTGTGTGTGTGTGTGTGTGTGTGTGTGTGTGTGTGTGTGTGTGTGTGTGTGTGTGTGTGTGTGTGTGTGTGTGTGTGTGTGTGTGTGTGTGTGTGTGTGTGTGTGTGTGTGTGTGTGTGTGTGTGTGTGTGTGTGTGTGTGTGTGTGTGTGTGTGTGTGTGTGTGTGTGTGTGTGTGTGTGTGCTTGCTTGCGTGGGTGGGTGGGTGCGTGCGTTGTACTCGGAGTGTCGGATGTTTTAACCCATTCTGACCTGAGATCAGATTCATACGAGTTTTCCACTGGACACACACTGGTCTGATCAACCCATTCTGACCTGAGATCAGATTCTAAAATGTCAAGTCGTTCTTCGATCTTTCAAAAAATAGCAGATCTACAAGCTCATATCGCGCCACCGAGTGGCGCGATATGAGCTTGTAGATCTGCTATTTTTCAATAGCTAAAGTATAACATGATGCCAACACCAAAATGGGTGCCCGGTCAGAATGGGTTAAATTAGTCCGATTTGATGACGGCAGTGGGCATAGCACACGTCATATTGGGGAGTCTGGCTCCTGCTTCCATCACAGAATGCATTCAGTGGTGAAGAAAGATACTCCCATTAATTACATACCGATACACAATGCAGAAATGCTCTGTTACTGTACAAGCCTGTATTCAAAATTCAAAGTACAAGTTCTCACATGTTTACACAATGTGGCTAAGGTTTTCCTCAAACTGGCAATTGCTTACCTTGCTGAGGATAATGCATGTTTTGTAATAATAATAATAATACCCATATTTTTCCAAATAGTAGCCCGGGCTGTTAATATGCAAAATCGATTTGGACCCCAGGAATTTATAAGGAACTAGGCTGCTATTTGACCCAGATTTGTGCAAACAGACTGTGCCGTGTAAAATTCCAATATTATAAACATTTTAAAAAGGCTCTCATATACTCTGAAGTCTGAATATATTCTTTCAAATGAGGTTTGGCCTTATCAAAAATACATGTGCTCAGTTTTTTAATGAATTGAACTATTTGAATAAAGGTTGTACACATCAGTGAAATGAACCGCTGGGACGATCGCTAATTGAGAGAGTGTAGGACCTAACAAACGCACCACTGCTCAGAGCACATGAAATATAGGCTGCATGGCTAACAGGGCTTGGTCATTACCTTCCATCTCTCTCCATATCGTTTGATAAAGGCATATAAAAAACATGACTTATACACCCAATGAAAATATACTCCTCACGGGGTATAGACCACTTAATAATAATAATAAAACTTTATTTGTATAGCACCTTTCATGACATGAAATGCAGCTCAAAGTGCTTTACAGAACAATGGAGAATAAAAGAAAAGCAAGGCAACGACATTAAAAAACAAGCAGTAATGCAGTACAGTGAGGACATGAAAAATAAAAAATACAAGATCAATTAAAGGCAATGTTGTAGAAGTGGGTCTTGAGCTTTGAAAATGTCTACAGAGGCTGCCTGACGAAGGTACAGAGGGAGCTTGTTCCATGCCGACGGCCCGTAGAAGCAAAAAGCTGTTTCCCCGTATTTTTTAGTTGCCATTTTTTTGGGCAAAGCGAGCAGGCCGGCGGTGGAAGACCTTAGGGGGCGGTTTGGGACATATTTAGGCAGGCAGTCATGTAGGTAGGAAGGTGCGAGACCATTGAGAGCTTTATAGACAAGTAAAATAATTTTAAAATCAATCCTAAAAACAACCGGAAGCCAGTGCAGTGATGCCAAAACTGGAGTAATATGTTCTCTCATCTTAGTTCTAGACTTGGAATTATAACAATCGGTTGATGATTGGCTGAGTAGTGCACAAGTTAAATCTCAACTTTTTGCGCGTGACGCCCGTTGCCTGAGGCCTTTGTGGTGGCGGTAGGACCTCTGCTTGGATTCATGGTGAGTCACAACACGCTGCATGTGGGCGGACGCAACACAATAAACATTTCACAGAATAATATACCACTTTGAATTAAAACAGTCAGTTGTGCATAATATAGGCTGAGTATGAGCCGCAGCCAAGGAGCGCTGAGCTGCAGCTGTGCCGCGCTCGGGAATATTTTGATTAGTTTGATTTGATTTGATTCAGTAGCTTAATGCCAGTTATCGCCAGTTATATGTGACCATACCATTATTTAACAACCTATATACGGCAAATTGGTTGAGAGTACAAATTGAGCCAAATGGATCCGTAAGGGTAATCTTCTTATATATCGAGTTAAGCTCTTATGTAGCTTTTAAACAGTGAACCACATTTAGTCCCATCACTTCGAAGGTACGCGCACGCGTGTGTGCATGGGCGCGCGCCCACCACTCGGACAAACTTGCTGTCTCTCAAATGAGGGTTACTAATATCAAAATGACGTTCAGATACTTTTCGAGTTGCACCCTGGCCTGTATCCCTGCCTCCTCCTGACTGTCACCATGCTTTCTCACTTCCAGCTGAAAGGAAAGAGAGGCCTGTGGAGTGATTTAACCATTGTCTTTCTAATATAGTGTTTCTAAAGCTGTAATGATTAGATGAGCAGAGCAGAGCATTATTCCATGCAGAGCTGTCAGTGAACTGCTGCATGAGTCAGTCAGGGATGTGTAGTGAGTCAGCGTTCTGCTGCTTTATGCTCTCTCTGTGTGCGTTTCCTACTATCCAGTTAGCTACTATTGGACCCTTTTATCGTCGGACCCTTTTATCGAGAAAACCTCACACGTCCAAAACAGTTACTTTTCAGGAATCAAATTCTATACTATAGCGACAGTGGCAGATCCACAAGCTCAAAGCGCTTCGTGTCACGTTTCGAGCTTGCAGATCTGCTACTTTCGATGCTTTTGTCTGGAAACCCCCCCCCCCCACAAAGTTTAAATATAGATAGAGGAGAGAAAATAGATAAGAGGTTTAATTAAGCCCAACAGAAACAATGTTACTTTGCCTGGTCTACTATCAACGCCCACAGGCCCTGAGGCTTTAACTGTCTTCCAGTTCGCCCCGTCTTTCTGAGGCATTCATTTTTGGTTCCGGTAGCTCTGGAGTTATCTCAAAATGGGCACATTGCTAACTCTTAGTGACCCCATGAGTGAGTTTTACTCACTAAAGTAGAACTCTGCTACTTTACGCAGCCAGTAAACACCAGCATGGCCTCTAGCCCATTCTGACCTGAGATCAGATTCATACGAGGTTTCCACTGGACACACACTGGTCTGATTTAACCCATTCTGACCTGAGATCAGATTCTAAAAAAATGTCAGTCGTTCTTCGATTTTTCAAAAATAGCAGACCTACAAGCTCGTATCGTGCCACTCGGTGGCGCGATACGAGCTTGTAGATCTGCTATTTTTCAATAGCTAAAGCATAACATGATGCTGACACCAAAATGGGTGCCCGGTCAGAATGGGCTAGGGCTATGTTTCAGGTGGTGGTGCATGGTGGTGGGGGACGGGAACGTTTGGGAACCCTCAAAGGTAAATCGTATATCCCTGTGCTTCATGCAGACCTCCGTAAGCAGCTGGAGAGTGCCGAGCTGAAGAACCGCAGGCTGAAGGAGATCTTCCAGCAGAAGATCCAGGAGTTCCGCACCGTGTGCTACATGCTGACCGGCTACCTGATCGACCCCACCACGGAGAACCACTACAGGCTCACCTCTGTGTACGCCGAGCAGATGGACGACTCTCTGCTCTTCAAGAAGGTACACACACACACACACACACACACACACACACACACACACACACACACACACACACAGGGCTCCCTCAAGACATCTTGTATCTCAATGGGATTTTGCCCGTATAAATAAAGGTCAAATAAAAGACGCACACACGCATACATGCCTTCCTGCCTGCCTACAGTACATAATATGCAGGCACACCCACATGTTTGTTCAAATGGTAAAAGAAATGGTAAATGGTGCATTTATATAGCTCTCTCTCTCTCTCTCTCACTCTCACACTCACACTCACACTCACACTCACACTCACACTCACACTCACACTCACACTCACACTCACACTCTCACACACACTCTCACACACACACACACACACACACACACACACACACACACACTCACACATTGATATGCTGCTGATGGCGGAGGAAACGGTACTAGGCACCAACCTGCTCATCTGGAGCAGTTAGGGGCTGCAGCTAGTCTTCATCTGGAGCAGTTAGGGGCTGCAGCTAGTCTTCATCTGGAGCAGTTAGGGGCTGCAGCTAGTCTCATCTGGAGCAGTTAGGGGCTGCAGCTAGTCTTCATCTGGAGCAGTTAGGGGCTGCAGCTAGTCTTCATCTGGAGCAGTTAGGGGCTGCAGCTAGTCTCATCTGGAGCAGTTAGGGGCTGCAGCTAGTCTCATCTGGAGCAGTTAGGGGCTGCAGCTAGTCTCATCTGGAGCAGTTAGGGGCTGCAGCTAGTCTCATCTGGAGCAGTTAGGGGCTGCAGCTAGTCTCATCTGGAGCAGTTAGGGGCTGCAGCTAGTCTCATCTGGAGCAGTTAGGGGCTGCAGCTAGTCTCATCTGGAGCAGTTAGGGGCTGCAGCTAGTCTCATCTGGAGCAGTTAGGGGCTGCAGCTAGTCTTCATCTGGAGCAGTTAGGGGCTGCAGCTAGTCTTCATCTGGAGCAGTTAGGGGCTGCAGCTAGTCTTCATCTGGAGCAGTTAGGGGCTGCAGCTAGTCTCATCTGGAGCAGTTAGGGGCTGCAGCTAGTCTCATCTGGAGCAGTTAGGGGCTGCAGCTAGTCTCATCTGGAGCAGTTAGGGGCTGCAGCTAGTCTCATCTGGAGCAGTTAGGGGCTGCAGCTAGTCTCATCTGGAGCAGTTAGGGGCTGCAGCTAGTCTTCATCTGGAGCAGTTAGGGGCTGCAGCTAGTCTTCATCTGGAGCAGTTAGGGGCTGCAGCTAGTCTTCATCTGGAGCAGTTAGGGGCTGCAGCTAGTCTTGCTCAAGGACATTTCAACACAAACACAAGGGGGGGGGGGGGGGGTCCGGGGAATCAAACTGGAAACCTTCCGCTTCCCCCAGTGGGCGCTCCAGACTCCAGACTCCCTCCTCTCTGCACGGTGCCTGTGAATGCTCTTAAGGAACTGACACACAGATGCTGTGTCTACGTAGACCATTATGGGCAACTCCCTCTCGCGTGGCGCTATAGTGTCATAGCATGTCACTTTGTGCCGCGCTATAAGCTTGATTTATTTATTTTTTTCGCAATTCGTTGTGTATATATATAAAAAAAAAATTAAAGACATTTTTCACTCAAATCCCTGGTACAAAATATTTTCAGATTGGGGGGGGGGTCCACACGCTGTGATTGGCCAGTGCACTTGTGCAAGGACATGCTGTGATTGGCCAGTCAAAATATTCTTTATCTCTCTTTATAGTCTGCAATTGTTGCAGGCGAGAGGCACTTCTGCGTCGCCCACAGAAGCGTGCTTTGGTTATAAGCAGATTAAAGCGTTTAAGATGTCCCAATGCCGCGTCCTTCATATGCAAACCTTTGAGAAACACTGACATTGAAACATTTGTAGAGTCAGCCTCAGGTCATAATGGGTTAAAGATGGAGTGCCACAATTTTTGTATTTTTCCAGTTTTTCATGTGTCTATGAGGTGACAGTACTTCATTAGACACCCTGGAGTTGTTTTTATGTGCAATGGTGTATTAACTTTGTATTTAGGGTTTCTTCCTGGAGGCTGAACCCTTGACGGTCAAACGGGCCAATGAAGTAAACAGTAATAGTGACATCACACTATCAGCGGGGTACCATTTGTACCACTGAAAATGTAGCTATGTAGAGATTATATTATATTATAATATTAAATCGCTACATAGCTACATTTTCAGTGGTAAAAAACAAAGAGCACAACAGATGAGTGTTGAGTGCAGGCTGTCCTTCTCATCACATTAATTTGTAGCTTTTTCTGCGGTTTGAGAGGATTCTGCCCGTCACACCAAATCCACATTATCTCACTGTCTACAGTAAGTACTCTAACTCAAAGAATGGATGATGAAACGCATCCTAAAAGCATGTGCCCTCATCAACCAGATGTGCTCAAACAAACAACAAAAAGCTTTAATTCATACAAAAATCACACCAGTGTGAACCGAGTGGTGCAACTCCCGTCTATTGGTTCTCTGTATCGTTCCAATTTGTATCGTTCCAATTTCTTCTCTGTATCGTTCCAAATTCTTCTCTGTATCGTTTGCATCCAGCAGGTGGCAGCCATGTCACATACTTCTCTCGTTCCAATTTCACGCATGCGCACACCACTCGTGCTCATGATACATGATACATGATACATGCGGACATTGCTGGATGTAGAAGTGGTTGCACCACTCAAAAATGGAAACACTTCACTACTCACAAAGACAGGTTGTTGCCAGGGCCCAGTGCACAGAGCGGGGTCCGCTCATACATCCAACATCCCATTACTCACTATAGCGTGAGGTTAGGGGGACACACACACACACACACACACACCATATAGATGAGGCATATACCGCCGGCATGCACATCGGGTTCTGCTGTGGGGAAGTGGTACAGCGCAGAACACACGCCTGCATGGCGACCTTGGCAATATGTGCACGGGTCACTACTCACTCACTGCGTCTGTTGCAATATCGCCGCCGCCCTGACATCGCTGGCGCTCGTAGAGCGAAGAATTGAGACCTCCAGGGTCATTTATTCCGCGGTTCCTGTGCTGAGCTCCCGGTGCAATGTCTTGGCATTGTTATAGTCATGTGTCTGACTGGGTCACGTAAAGGAGAACAGTACCAACCACACACACACACACACACACACAGGCCATCTCTGACATGCAGTCTGCTGTGTGTGTGTGTGTGTGTGTGTGTGTGTGTGTGTGTGTGTGTGTTGTGTGTGTGTGTGTGTGTGTGTGTGTGTGTGTGTGTGTGTGTGTGTGTGTGTGTGTGTGTGTGTGTGTGTGTGTGTGTGTGTGTGGTGATGTATGCATTTTGCCAGTTCGAAATGTCTTGGTATCCGTGTGTGTGTGCATGCATATTTGTGTATCCGTGCGTGCATTATGACAGTTTGATATGGCTGTGTATCTGTGTGTATTTTTATAGCTCCTGAGTCAAGACTACAGAGACCCAACTATTACCCTACAGTACTATTACCCTATTATATTACCCTATAACTATTACCCTACATTAGACTACAGAGACCCAACTATTACCCTACAGTACTATTACCCTATTATATTACCCTATACCCTACATTAGACTACAGAGACCCAACTATTACCCTACAGTACTATTACCCTATTATATTACCCTATAACTATTACCCTACATTAGACTACAGAGACCCAACTATTACCCTACAGTACTATTACCCTATTATATTACCCTATAACTATTACCCTACATTAGACTACAGAGACCCAACTATTACCCTACAGTACTATTACCCTATTATATTACCCTATAACTATTACCCTACATTAGACTACAGAGACCCAACTATTACCCTACAGTACTATTACCCTATTATATTACCCTATAACTATTACCCTACATTAGACTACAGAGACCCAACTATTACCCTACAGTACTATTACCCTATTATATTACCCTATAACTATTACCCTACATTAGACTACAGAGACCCAACTATTACCCTACAGTACTATTACCCTATTATATTACCCTATAACTATTACCCTACATTAGACTACAGAGACCCAACTATTACCCTACAGTACTATTACCCTATTATATTACCCTATAACTATTACCCTACATTAGACTACAGAGACCCAACTATTACCCTACAGTACTATTACCCTATTATACTTACCCTATAACTATTACCCTACATTAGACTACAGAGACCCAACTATTACCCTACAGTACTATTACCCTATTATATTACCCTATAACTATTACCCTACATTAGACTACAGAGACCCAACTATTACCCTACAGTACTATTACCCTATTATATTACCCTATAACTATTACCCTACATTAGACTACAGAGACCAACTATTACCCTACAGTACTATTACCCTATTATATTACCCTATAACTATTACCCTACATTAGACTACAGAGACCCAACTATTACCCTCATGAGCAATTATTTGGCAACTGTGGCAAAGACAAACTCCCCTTTAACTACACTCTAGAAAACAAGGGTACGCTATGATGAGCTGAGAATGTATCTGTTAGGCTAGATGTATAGGCTATATGAGGATGGAAATGCTTAACTTGAGGATATTGTGATGCCTAGATTGCCTACATAGTGTTATTAATGTCCTTCTAGCTCATAGTATGGGCTTCCTCTGCACCAGGACAGGTGCATCATCATCATACTTTAACCACTAACCCTGGGTGTCCTGGTGTTGTCGATATATTCATTATTGGCAGAATGCAAAGAACAAAAACACCTGTGTGAACCGAGTGATGCAGGCTGCTTAAACCCATTCTGACCTGAGATCAGATTTAAAAAATGTCTATTACATCCTGACAGTTTCATTATTAACCCATTCTGACCTGAGATCAGATTAAAAAAATGTCAGTCGTTCTTTCGATTTTTCAAAAATAGAAGACCTACAAGCTCGTAGCGCGCCACTCGGTGGCGCGCTATGAGCTTGTAGATCTGCTATTTTTCAAATAGCTAAAGCATAATATGATGCCAACACCAAAATGGGTGCCCCGTTCGAATGGGTTAATAACACAGCTGGCTTGCTGCCAGCGCTATTGCAGTTGTCGAGGCCGTACTCCAAATGGAGTGGACAGACGGACGTAAATGCAGACGTGCAGAAACACATGTGGCCAGTCAATAGAGCTATTGGTCAGAATAGGCACCGCTCAAAAATCTGACCATGTATTGGTCTAGTCCGCAGTGCTGGGCATATGTCCGGTACATCATAATGGTCTTTTCACCACTGCCACACAAAAGGGGCAACGGGTATCTGGATTTGAAACCGGACCAGTAGAAACTGTTGGCGCTGCAGAGCTGGCAGAGCTTTCCCCACAGCCCTTTGAATGTCAACTGTCTTCAGGAGCTGGTGGGAAATACATGACAATCTCTGCAGTACATCCACTTGTGCAGGAGGTCTACTGAAGTCCACTCTGATTATTGCTTCCTCCGAGTTAGCCCCGGAGGCAGGCTTTCCTTCCAGCTCAGCACTGTGCTGTACGGAGCAGCTGCTACAGTGATGGCACAGCGACACGTCTTTCCCAGACATGAAGTCACCAAACACAGTGTGAGGCTCTCTCCACTGCCCTCGACACCAACATGTCTTCTTCTATCACCTCCTGGAGTACTGAAAGTGCAAACTAAGCCAAACCATGCTGCTCTGTGCCGGCAGGCATATAGTTTCCAAAGAGGAGAGCTGGCCTTAGCTAACATCTTACTGTATTTGCAATGAAATGGAAAGTTCCTGTAGGGGTGTCTGACTGTCTTTGTATGGGCATGCCCATACAAAGATTTAACTCAAACCAGAGCCCTGTTGATGTCCATTATACATTTAAAGTTTAACCCATTCTGAACGGGCACCCATTTTGGTGTCGGCATCATGTTGTGCTTTAGCTATTTAAAAATAGCAGATCTACAAGCTCATATCGCGCCACCCGAGTGGCGCGATACGAGCTTGTAGGTCTGCTATTTTTGAAAAAATCGAAGAACGACTGACATTTTTAGAATCTGATCTCAGGTCAGAATGGGTTAATCAGACCAGTGTGTGTCCAGTGGAAACCTCGTATGAATCTGATCTCAGGTCAGAATGGGTTAAATGTATAATGGACATCAACAGGGCTCTGATTAATAATAATCTTTATTGTCCCGAAGGATATTTGTCTTCACAATCAACAGTTCAACACCCACATCAAAAACAACACAGAGCACATAACACCAAGACAAAACATTGTTTGGGTTAAATTTCACCCAATCTGCTGTTTTTTCTTAGAATGTGGATAACAGGACTTTGGTCCCTCCTCTTGCGTCACACGTGTTTGTTTACATTCCTAACATGCCTAACTCTACATGTTGTAACTGGAGCTGCAGACAGATTATGCTACGGAGCTCTGAATCTGTTCTGAGAGATTAAATCTCACCTTACATGAATTCCGAGTTCCACATTGGAGCCATGCCATTCCCATGCGGATCGAGTTCCACATTGGAGCCATGCCATTCCCATGCGGATCGAGTTCCACATTGGAGCCATGCCATTCCCATGCGGATCGAGTTCCACATTGGAGCCATGCCATTCCCATGCGGATCGAGTTCCACATTGGAGCCATGCCATTCCCATGCGGATCGAGTTCCACATTGGAGCCATGCCATTCCCATGCGGATCGCAAAATCCACATGATTTTAAGACAAAATCCCCCTTTCTAAGACAAAGTGTCAGACTGGATGGTTCACAACTTCACATAGATCGCAAAACACAAATTATTCATGTGAGTATCGTGAATGATGCTGGTGCTTCAGGGCGCTTCATTGCATGCCCATACAGAGCAATATATTCCAAATAAAGACGCAATTAAAGTATCATTGCATTCCCATTATAACCTGGAAGGTTTGAGAAGGAAAACCATTCAAACTGCATTCAAATTTTGATAATCTTCTAGCCTTGGACATCGTAATGGAGTCATCAATGCCAATAACTGCGCATGCTAGCTAGAACGACCACATCTGAGATGTTCCATTGATGTATGAGTTTATCCCATTGGCCCCTGTTAACCCTGTTACATCCGTTACTCACTATAGAGTTGTTTTCTAATTAGCTTTTCTTTGTGCAAAGAAAAAAGACGGAGGACAGCTGCAGCATTCTTAAAGTCTGAAACAGGTAGTGTAGGAAGATGCTCTTTGGATGGGGGAGGGGCTTCAGAGTCAAATAATCAAATAGGCTAAATAAATGAATAAATTTGCAGATCTTCAAAAACAGTTTAAAAAGCTGTTCCAAGCTAGTTCATCTTGGACCAATGAAAACAAGCCAACATGCCTTCTTCAGGGCATGCAGAAAGGAAGACACCTAAGCCTACAGTATATAATATCGTCTCTGTCCAAAACTGTTCAAATTCAAATTCAAATAAAAAATCACACCTGTGTGAACCGAGTGGTGCAACTCCCCTCTCCCCCCCCCCCCCCCCCCCCTCCTCTCTCTCTCTCTCTCTCTCTCTCTCTCTCTCTCTCTCTCTCTCTCTCTCTCTCTCTCTCTCTCTCTCTCTCTCTCTCCCATTATACAGGCAGACTAAAAGCTTCAATAACTCCTAATCTACGGAGCTCTCCATGGTTTGGTCAATTAGCGCGATGTTCGGAGGTCTTTGCTGATTATCCGGTGGTCTAGATCCGGTGCTTTCTAGAGCAAGGATGGCTATGTTTTAGCTCGCTAGCATTGACGCTATTTATTTAGCACAAGATGTGAGGCGCGCATTGTACACACACGCACGGATATTGCTGGCCATTGCTGGTTTCACGCATGCGCACACCACTCGTGCTCATGATACATGATACATGATACATGATACATGCGGACATTCCTGGTTGTAGGAGTGGTTGCACCACTCAAAAAAATAGCTGTACTAGTGCTAGCTGTAGTATGAGCATGTATGACATATTAATTTATGAAAGAAAAACACAAAAAAGAGATAAGAGGTTTCTGCACGACATTGATGATACCTTATATCCATAATCTAGGTATGATCAGCTAAAAAAAAAAACAGCTTTTTTATTTTTTCTTATTTTATTTTTGCCTTGTTGTTACTGCTGTGCTTAACTCTGGTACTAGAAATGGCAGAATTACCCGTCTGGGATTAATAATAATAATAATAATAATCATAAAACCTGCTCTGGAGTTTTGTAAACCGCACACGTCAGTGCTTCTATTAATTCCTGCCATGGCTGGGTGGAGATATTATATAGGACGAAGTTACAGCTCAGGTGTTTATTATCTTAGGGATGAGCGTGGCATCATAAATACCTAATCACTGTCGCTAATCACACCTCTTATGCTCCCAGGGGTGAGCTAAATATACACGCGCACGAGTGGTACTGTCAATATGCGCAAATATGCACATGGCTGTCTCGTTTCCATTTCAAACGTTGCATCGACAGTAAATCTTACCCCGGTGTTAGCATATTTTTGCATATATTTATCCCATTCTGAACGGGCACCCATTTTGGTGTCGGCATCATGTTATGCTTTAGCTATTTAAAAATAGCAGACCTACAAGCTCATATCGCGCCACCGAGTGGCGCGATACGAGCTTGTAGGTCTGCGATTTTTTTTTTAATCGAAGAGCGACTGACATTTTTAGAATCTGATCTCAGGTCAGAATGGGTTCATCAGACCAGTGTGTGTCCGGCGGAAACCTCGTATGAATCTGATCTCAGGTCAGAATGGGTTATAAAGATTCTAGCTACGGCTTCTGTGTGCTTCATACTAGATCTGACATCTGGAAGGGGGGGGGGGTGCTGGCTTTCATCTCTTTTTTTGCCATAGGTTCTCAATGCAAGTTCACAGTCACATAATCACACGCTCATGCTGTCACGAACAAATAAAAAATACAATAGCCATCTGGTACACACACACACACACACACACACACACACTGTGTGTACGGCTCCAAAGTTTTGTCTAATTTAGAAATGTCTCTTACAACAGCATTCGATTGAGAAGAAATATAGTCGAGATATTACTGTGTCAAATGACTATTATTATAGCTGGGAACTGATTATTATTATGGTCCATTTGTAAGCAGCCGTCACTCCTGTATTGCAAACGCACATTGTTTTAGCTAATCCGATGTCTGTTGTGTAAAAAAAACCTTTCTTCTGAATTTTGTCTCTATTCTTGAAAAATCAAGGCTATTCCATGTGAGCCTCTGAAGCTCTCATACAGTGGTGTGTACTGTACGACTCCCTTCACAGAACACATCAAACTGTACCTAACCAGAATAGAAAGAGCAGTGGGAGGGGCCCCAGTGCACAACCGAATAAGATGACAACTACATCAGAGTCTCTAGTTTGAGAAACAGATCCCTCACAAGCCCTCGGCTTTGGCACGTTGGCAGCTTCATTAAATGGTACTGACAAAAACACAAGTCTCTTAACCCATTCTGAACGGGGACCCATTTTGGTGTCGGCATCATGTCGTGCTTTAGCTATTGAAAAATAGCAGATCTACAAGCTCGTATTGCGCCACCGAGTGGCGCGATACGAGCTTGTAGGTCTGCTATTTTTGAAAAATCGAAAAACGACTGACATAGCAAACATAGCTTTATCAGAAAACTGTCAGGATGTAGAAGACGTTTATAGAATCTGATCTCAGGTCAGAATGGGTTAACATCAACTGTGAAGAGGCATTTAATGAAGGATCGCTGGCCTTCTAGGCAGTGCAGCAAAGAAAAAGACATCTGAAACTGGCCAATAAATGTAAAACATAAATAAATGAATAATTAAATAAAATGTGTTCACAAATTGAATTACAGAGAACATTAAGTGAGACAAACAAATCAAAAAGATGCTGGAGGATTGCTTGACGCCATCTGTCAAGTGTCACGGAGAAGGACATGTGATGGTTTGTCTATAGGGCTGCTTTGGTGCTGGGTGGTGGAGTTTTAACCCATTCTGACCTGAGATCAGATTCATACGAGGTTTCCACTGGACACACACTGGTCTGATGAACCCATTCTGACCTGAGATCAGATTCTAAAAATGTCAGTCGTTCTTCGATTTTTCAAAAAATAGCAGACCTACAAGCTCGTATCGCGCCACTCGGTGGCGCGATATGAGCTTGTAGATCTGCTATTTTTCAATAGCTAAAGCATAACATGATGCTGACACCAAAATGGGTGCCCGGTCAGAATGGGTTAAATAAACTAGAGCGGTGCCCGTTGGGCCACTGGCCTACTTGGAACGATGCAAGTTGGAAATACATGCATGCCCCGCCCCCAACCCAGTTATTATGTCTGTGTCCCTTTTTATGTCCCTATGTGGAGTTCTTTGTCAGGCATGCCCAAATATGGAGTCTATGCAGAACGTCAGAACATCATGTGATGTCAGAATAGGCCAGCTCCATATATGGAGATACATAGGGGGTGTATAGGGGTGATCAGGGCCAGATCCCGGGCAGAGACTTTTGTGCTGGTTCTGGTTCTGCTGGTTCTGGTGTGAAACATGTGTCAAATTTGAAGTCGGTGGGTCGAAGGGTTCTGGAGTTAAAGGGATTGTGACATAAAAAAAAAGGTTTTGGAATTGTTCTTATTTTTTTTAGGTTTTCTAATCT
>NC_139702.1:4403859-4408859 GCF_964188405.1 Protomyctophum parallelum | reverse complement strand
GTTTATGGTAGTCATGGCCCAAAGCTCTAGTGTAAGTATAAGTTTATGGTAGTCATGGCCCAAAGCTCTAGTGTAAGTATAAGTTTATGGTAGTCATGGCCCAAAGCTCTAGTGTAAGTATAAGTTTATGGTAGTCATGGCCCAAAGCTCTAGTATAAGTATAAGTTTATGGTAGTCATGGCCCAAAGCTCTAGTGTAAGTATAAGTTTATGGTAGTCATGGCCCAAAGCTCTAGTGTAAGTATAAGTTTATGGTAGTCATGGCCCAAAGCTCTAGTATAAGTATAAGTTTATGGTAGTCATGGCCCAAACCTCTAGTATAAGTATAAGTTTATGGTAGTCATGGCCCAAAGCTCTAGTGTAAGTATAAGTTTATGGTAGTCATGGCCCAAACCTCTAGTGTAAGTATAAGTTTATGGTAGTCATGGCCCAAACCTCTAGTGTAAGTATAAGTTTATGGTAGTCATGGCCCAAAGCTCTAGTGTAAGTATAAGTTTATGGTAGTCATGGCCCAAAGCTCTAGTATAAGTATAAGTTTATGGTAGTCATGGCCCAAACCTCTAGTGTAAGTATAAGTTTATGGTAGTCATGGCCCAAACCTCTAGTATAAGTATAAGTTTATGGTAGTCATGGCCCAAAGCTCTAGTATAAGTATAAGTTTATGGTAGTCATGGCCCAAACCTCTAGTATAAGTATAAGTTTATGGTAGTCATGGCCCAAAGCTCTAGTATAAGTATAAGTTTATGGTAGTCATGGCCCAAAGCTCTAGTATAAGTATAAGTTTATGGTAGTCATGGCCCAAAGCTCTAGTATAAGTATAAGTTTATGGTAGTCATGGCCCAAACGTCTAGTGTAAGTATAAGTTTATGGTAGTCATGGCCCAAAGCTCTAGTATAAGTATAAGTTTATGGTAGTCATGGCCCAAAGCTCTAGTGTAAGTATAAGTTTATGGTAGTCATGGCCCAAAGCTCTAGTGTAAGTATAAGTTTATGGTAGTCATGGCCCAAAGCTCTAGTGTAAGTATAAGTTTATGGTAGTCATGGCCCAAACCTCTAGTGTAAGTATAAGTTTATGGTAGTCATGGCCCAAACCTCTAGTGTAAGTATAAGTTTATGGTAGTCATGGCCCAAACCTCTAGTATAAGTATAAGTTTATGGTAGTCATGGCCCAAACCTCTAGTATAAGTATAAGTTTATGGTAGTCATGGCCCAAAGCTCTAGTGTAAGTATAAGTATAAGTAAGTAACTATAAGTATAAGTTTATGAAAGACAAATATAGAAGTAGTTTCACCAGAAATGATGCCTGGCGACGGAAAGAGTCCGTTGCCGACAACCCAGCATCTGATTTAATTATCGTATGCGCGAACCAATACAGTATATATAGAGTTTGTGCTGAACTAAACTGTTGTAGTCACTTTCATTATGTCGCAAATTTACATTCCAGGTTTAAATTTCAAACGTATAGCAGATCTCTAACGAGCTCTTAACGTGTCGTTTCGCGCCACATGTTGAGCTTGTAGATCTGCTACTTTTGATACCGTTTTGTGACGCTGTAGAAAAGAAAAAAAACCCAATTTGGAGATAAGAGGTTTCTGCCCGACAACGACGATACATTGGCACCATTAGCCCTAACGTATGTAATAGGCGATCTACAAACACACAACACATGTGATGCGCTGTGTTTGTAGATCACATGTGATGCGCTGTGTTTGTAGATCACATGTGATGCTCTGTGTTTGTAGATCACATGTGATGCGCTGTGTTTGTAGATCACATGTGATGCGCTGTGTTTGTAGATCACATGTGATGCGCTGTGTTTGTAGATCACATGTGATGCGCTGTGTTTGTAGATCACATGTGATGCGCTGTGTTTGTAGATCACATGTGATGCGCTGTGTTTGTAGATCACATGTGATGCGCTGTGTTTGTAGATCACATGTGATGCGCTGTGTTTGTAGATCACATGTGATGCGCTGTGTTTGTAGATCACATGTGATGCGCTGTGTTTGTAGATCACATGTGATGCGCTGTGTTTGTAGATCACATGTGATGCGCTGTGTTTGTAGATCACATGTGATGCGCTGTGTTTGTAGATCACATGTGATGCGCTGTGTTTGTAGATCACATGTGATGCGCTGTGTTTGTAGATCACATGTGATGCGCTGTGTTTGTAGATCACATGTGATGCGCTGTGTTTGTAGATCACATGTGATGCGCTGTGTTTGTAGATCACATGTGATGCGCTGTGTTTGTAGATCCACTACTGGTGAAGATTCCGTAAGAAAAGAACAGTACAGTTGCAACTCAGGTCTGTTTCACTATAAGAGGAGCTGGTTTAAGTGCATAGTGAGAATATTACACTTGATTTGAACACGATTTAGCTGGGTTCATGAGCTCCGTAAGTAAAGAATCTTCAATTAATGTCAGTATTTTTTAACCTTGAACGAGACAGATAATGCAAAATGGTAACTCCACGTTGTATCCATTCATTAGGGGCGAGGTTATGTTTAAAGCAATTGAAAGTATGAATGGATTAATCTGAAAGGCCTAACCTTGACACCTTTGAAAATGGAGAAAAGATATTTTTGAAAACGAAATGCAAGTGTCTGAGACTTTAGTCTAACGTCAATATTAGTGGGACAAGCAGATAGTTTTAACCCATTCTGACCGGGCACCCATTTTGGTGTCGGCATCATGTTATGCTTTAGCTATTGAAAAATAGCAGATCTACAAGCTCATATCGCGCCACCGAGTGGCGCGATACGAGCTTGTAGGTCTGCTATTTTTGAAAAATCGAAGAACGACTGACATTTTTAGAATCTGATCTCAGGTCAGAATGGGTTCATCAGACCAGTGTGTGTCCAGTGGAAACCTCGTATGAATCTGATCTCAGGTCAGAATGGGTTCATCAGACCAGTGTGTGTCCGGCGGAAACCTCGTATGAATCTGATCTCAGGTCAGAATGGGTTCATCAGACCAGTGTGTGTCCAGTGGAAACCTCGTATGAATCTGATCTCAGGTCAGAATGGGCTAACCAGGGTAACCTAATAGTTTGAATTAAAATACACATCACCGATCCCCCCATTCTGTCATCACTGCCGCTAGAGCAGTGGTCCCCAAAGGTTTGCAGGTCAAGGCCCCCCAAATTGACACTTATTAGCCCGTGAACCACCATCTGAAAAGATATGCCAGGGACCCCCATTTGAAAAGATATGCCAGGGACTCCCATTTGAAAAGATATGCCAGGGACTCCCATTTGAAAAGATATGCCAGGGACCCCCATTTGAAATGATATGCCAGGGACCCCCATTTGAAAAGATATGCCAGGGACCCCCATTTGAAAAGATATGCCAGGGACCCCCATTTGAAAAGATATGCCAAGGACCCCCATTTGAAAAGATATGCCAGGGACCCCCATTTGAAAAGATATGCCAGGGACCCCCATTTGAAAAGATATGCCAGGGACCCCCATAAGAGAAGACTTTCACGGCTCTAGCTCTCTCTAGGTCGTCCTCAGACGAGCCCTCCATCGTCGTTTCCAGTCATCCCGGTTCTCCATACATCTGGCCAGTTCGTTGGTGCTTTGCGTTCCTGCGTCGTTCTTGAGTACATCCACGTATGTTAGCGCGGGACGTCCTGGTGACCGGTGCCCGTGTGTTGGTTCCCACAGCACAGGTTTGCTGGCTGGCAGCTCTTGGTGTCTTTGGCAGTGTCCTGCTAGTCTCATTCTCCTGCAGCAGTGATTATCAACCCGTATCATTTCAAGGACCCACAGTTTGACATGCATTACGTCTACAGACCCCCATTTAATGGCATTTATATCTCTGGGACCCCCAATGTATAGACCGATTCAGAAACGGGTCTCATTAACACTCAATAACATTATTTCCTGTAGGCGACATATCTGCGGTGTAAACAGTCGGTTCTTCTACTACATTGAATGGGAAAGTGACTGATGTCAGTCTGCTCAAACGTTACTCTTTTACCTGCTTTTTACCAACACTAACTTTACAAAGATGCTCCAGAACATCGGGATGAACCAGTGTAGTTTATGGCTGCTCCAACAACAACATTTAACTTTGGAGAGAAACGGAATGTCAAAATATCCACCGCGGTGGCTGAGACCAGAGCCATAGAGTAATGGTTGAGACGAAGCAGTGAAAGGTCCTGAAATATACTATACATAACGTCAGTCTTACCCAATACCCAATCTTTCTGTCTCTCAAGTGTCTGCAGCCTGTCACGAGTAATGAACTGATACGGGACGCACGTTGTTCCGTATTTTAATGTCGGGTCGGATAATAAATACAGTATAAATGACGGCGGGATTTATTTGACAACTCTGTCCTGCTATCTTCACGAGAAGAGAAGAGCGCTCACCGCTCAGAACAGAGCAGACCTGTGGCTGTCAGTCAGCTCACTTTACGGCATGTGTAGATGAGCTGGGTCTGGGAAGCTCAGAGCTGCAGCCATTGGCTCATGATACGAGCACACGACCAATGGGACTGATCATTCAGTGTTGCTAAGATACCACCCCCCACCACACACACACGCACACACCCTTGGACGATGGGGTCCACAGCGCTCTGCTCAAAGTCAACAAATAAATACGATTTTTCGACTCATACGTTTTGAGTCGCGGGAGGCATGAGTCGATAATCGAGTCGATTTTCAACTTTTTTCAACATCCCTACCTCATACCAAGCATTTAAAGTACAGTATGAGGTATGAAGTACAGTACCAATGTTTGAATGGGGGTAGGGATCGAGTCGCACTTTTCATCCCCATGTTTCTGCCCAACCTGGTGGGAGTGGTTGATGGTTTCATTTCGAAAACATGCTTGTCGCTTTGTTATAATCGCGCTCCGTGTGCATGTACTCATAACGCAAACAGCAGTTTAAATGCTTGAATGTTTAACCCATTCTGACCGGGCACCCATTTTGGTGTCAGCATCATGTTATGCCTTAGCTATTTAAAAATAGCAGATCTACAAGCTCATATC
>NC_139702.1:4318530-4403659 GCF_964188405.1 Protomyctophum parallelum | reverse complement strand
GGCAGATTTGTCTGGTTTCCAGGCTATACCATTGAGATACAAGATGTCTTGTGTGAGGGAGTCAGCAGTACAAAACATAAACATGAACCAACATTTGCATAAAACCAGAGACAATTAAAATGGTCTAAGTCAGTGGTTTTCAACCAGCGGTCCTTGAGGGGGTTCCAGGTGGTCCCCAGCTACATGATGGAGGGTTGGTAACCAAATGGACCCTCATTAGATCTTTAACTCTTGAGAGCGTACAAGTAGGAGATCGACCAGCTGGAAACGCAGCTTGGGGATCTGATACTTTTGAGACTGTTGTGAGACGCTGTAGTATGATCAAGAAGGGCGTTAATGATGGAGGGTAAAGGAACTGGTTGGAATAACGTGTTCCTTCCACGCACTACGTCCAACCAGGGAAACTCCCCCCTGTCAGGTGTAAAGGAGCAACTTGGACACTCAGGCATGAAGGAAGCATGAGTTAAGTCCGTTGCTCTCCCCAGGTTGGCGGAGGGTGTGTAGAGCCCAGGATCACATTAGATGATTGACACAGGGGTGAAAAATGGGTAACAAAATCGTGGGATAAAAAATATATAAAAAACAAAAAGAAGGGCGTTAATTTACCAAAACACAAACAGTTAAAATATGGAGTTAAGAGGTTCTGCCCGATGGCGACGATATATAATGTAACATAAAATAATAAGCCCCAAAGGAAGCCCTAGTTTCCAGCCCTCTTCTTGTTGTCGTCCTACTGTATCTACTGTACGTTAAACACCTGAGTGTTCTCTTACTGTATGTTTACTGTACGTTAAACACCTGGAGTGTTCTCTTAGTTTGTATGACAGTTATATTTGAGCATAAGGTACCTGTCTGTCAGGGCTGAGTATCACCCAGAATCCTGCAGTGTCTGGGGTCTCTCTCTCTCTCTCTCTCTCTCTCTCTCTCTCTCATCTCTCTCTCTCCTCTCTCTCTCTCCTCTCTCTCTCTCTCTCTCTCTCTCTCTCCTCTCTCTCTCTCTCTCTCTCTCTCTCTCTCTCTCTCTCTCTCTCTCTCTCTCTCTCTCTCTCTCTCTCTCTCTCTTTCCCCCCCCCCCCCTCCCTCCTGACTGCTTTAATTACTCTCCCTCGTTTCCCCTCGTGCTTTTTCTCCTTCACTACATCGCCCCGAGCGGCTTCTCATTCCTTTTAATTAATCCACACAGATTTAGACACCTTCGCCCTGCTGTGCACATGCACACACACACGCACACACACGAGCGCGTGCGTCGACACGTAAACACACACGCACAAAATACACACACTTCGATGCCTCAATAGACAACAAACAACAATTTATTTTTTAAAGTGATCTCGCCTCACTTTCAAAAGTTTCTCTCTTGGGAAGAGGGTGGTGCAATAGCCCGGCCTAGATGTTTGATGTGTGTGTGTGTGTGTGTGTGTGTGTGTGTGTGTGTGTGTGTGTGTGTGTGTGTGTGTGTGTGTGTGCACCAAATGCCCCGCTCCCTACAAGTGTACTAACAGTGGTGTTTCTAACTCAGAAATTAGTTTTATAAAATCTCTGTCCAAAACAGATTGATGTCCTCACTAGTGTAGTAATACAAGTGTGTGTGTGTGTGTGTGTTGTTTCATGTCCCGCAGCGGGGGAGTGGAGTGGAGCTGATGGAGACGGAGTTCGCCAAGACCCTGGGGGAGATGGTCAACCTCCATCTGCACCACCAGAAGAGCTTCCCAGCATTCCTCTCGGCGGTGACCCTTGACCTCTTCAGTCGACAAACCATCGCCTGACCCCCCTCCTCTCCTCCTCGCTGTGTTATTGACGATATGCCTTCTCCATGTATCCCTGTGTTATTGACGATATGCCTTCTCCATGTATCCCTGCAGGACGGACTGTCGCTTAATTCACAACTCCAGATTGTAGACCTGAGGCCTATTCTACAAAAAACCTTCTGAGTCAGGCACAAGGTGGCGTGCTGCGACCTGTGTCCTTGTACATCTGCTATCTTTGAATAGCCTATGCAAAAATCTAAAACCACACAGATGCTTTCCCGGTTTTAATGGGTTAATGCTTTCCTGACCACTGGAACACTCTAGTGTTCCTATTTTAGGGGCAAACATTCAGCAACAGTAGCCCATCTACAAGCTCACAACACGCCACAAACTTGTAGATCCGCTATTTTTGCCAAGAGAATTAACCCATTCTGAACGGGAACCCATTTGGTGTCAGCATCATGTTATGCTTTAGCTATTGAAAAATAGCAGATCTACAAGCTCATATCGCGCCACCGAGTGGCGCGATACGAGCTTGTAGGTCTGCTATTTTTGCCAAGAGATTTAATGGTGTAGAGGAGGAAAAAGTGGGGGCCTAGTGTTAGTCTTGCATAACCAGACAACTATTCCCCAACCTCTGAATGCTATATAGTCTGGAACTGCACCTCAGTATGCTTTGACTATTTACTTTAGGACAAAGAGTTAGATGATGACAGCGAAGATGTGAATAGAAAGTGAGATTGGCGCCACCCATAGGGCTAACAGGGAACAGCGAGAGAGAGAGAGAGAGAGAGAGAGGCTCTGGTGAAATAAATAATTTATATTTTTTTCCCAACTAAGTATATTTGATTTGAGTGGATTATGATCTTTGAACTTTTATTATTAATCATTATTTACTTTTGCTTTCCATTCAATTTGTCTTCTTGAATATTGGAATGGTGTGGCGTTTTTTTTGTTAGTTTTCTTTCTATTGTGTAGGGCTACGGATTGTTTGTGTCATTTTACTTTTAAACAATAAAGTGATGTTTGAAGTCTAATTATGACCATGGTTAACTGCTCAGTTTATGCTCTGTCTCTGCTTCATGTTAGAGGAATCTGTTTCAACATCTACAGTAAAGGCCGTTTCAGCTGACCACAATCCAGCTCTTGCCGCCCCGTGGGCACGTGCATGAAACTAACACGTGCGCGAAAATGTCACAGGCCTGCTTTCCCCTCAGGACGTCGACTTCTCCGCCAGTCCAAAATACTCTACGGTGCTCCCTGTGTGAAAGGGCCTTACGTCTTCCATTCACTACGGTGCTCCCTGTGTGAAAGGGCCTTACGTCTTCCATTCACTACGGTGCTCCCTGTGTGAAAGGGCCTTACGTCTTCCATTCACTACGGTGCTCCCTGTGTGAAAGGGCCTTACGTCTTCCATTCTCTACGGTGCTCCCTGTGTGAAAGGGCCTTACGTCTTCCATTCACTACGGTGCTCCCTGTGTGAAAGGGCCTTACGTCTTCCATTCACGCAGCCTTCATTCATTTCCCTGAGAAATAAATGAAGGCCAAACATCCTTCACCATCCACATATTTATATTGTCGCTGTCGGGTGTAAACCTTGAATATAACACTGGTACTTTTAATTAAAAGGAAATGGGTCCAATGTTATCTATTCACATATTACTTTTCATTGGTTGAGTATAAAAAAAACACCTTCACTTTAACTTAATTAGGTTTTTATTTAGCAAAAATAGATCTACAAGCTCACAGCACGTCACATCCAAACACGCTGTAAGCTTGTAGATCGGCTATTTTCACTACTTTTACTTGACACTGTCAAGTAAGGCGTACATTTCAGCATGGAATAAATTGTATATTTGGTGCTCTGAGCTGCAGGGACTGTTACATCAGGACCATGGACAGCACTACAGTTACTTCATAACCATGGACAGCACTACAGTTACATCAGGACCATGGACAGCACTACAGTTACTTCATAACCACGGACAGCACTACAGTTACTTCTTAACCATGGACAGCACTACAGTTACTTCAGCACCATGGACAGCACTACAGTTACTTCAGAACCATGGACAGCACTACAGTTACTTCATAACCATGGACAGCACTACAGTTACTTCAGCACCATGGACAGCACTACAGTTACTTCAGAACCATGGACAGCACTACAGTTACTTCAGCACCATGGACAGCACTACAGTTACTTCAGAACCATGGACAGCACTACAGTTACTTCATAACCATGGACAGCACTACAGTTACTTCAGCACCATGGACAGCACTACAGTTACTTCAGAACCATGGACAGCACTACAGTTACTTCAGAACCATGGACAGCACTACAGTTACTTCAGAACCATGGACAGCACTACAGTTACTTCAGAACCATGGACAGCACTACAGTTACTTCAGAACCATGGACAGCACTACAGTTACTTCAGAACCATGGACAGCAGCTAGAGTTACTTCAGAACCATGGACAGCACTACAGTTACTTCAGAACCATGGACAGCACTACAGTTACTTCAGAACCATGGACAGCAGCTAGAGTTACTTCAGCACCATGGACAGCACTACAGTTACTTCAGAACCATGGACAGCACTACAGTTACTTCATAACCATGGACAGCAGCTAGAGTTACTTCAGAACCATGGACAGCACTACAGTTACTTCAGAACCACGGACAGCACTACAGTTACTTCATAACCATGGACAGCACTACAGTTACTTCATAACCATGGACAGCAGCTACAGTTACTTCATAACCATGGACAGCACTACAGTTACTTCAGAACCATGGACAGCACTACAGTTACTTCAGAACCATGGACAGCACTACAGTTACTTCATAACCATGGACAGCACTACAGTTACTTCAGAACCATGGACAGCACTACAGTTACTTCATAACCATGGACAGCACTACAGTTACTTCAGAACCATGGACAGCACTACAGTTACTTCAGAACCATGGACAGCACTACAGTTACTTCAGAACCATGGACAGCAGCTAGAGTTACTTCAGCACCATGGACAGCACTACAGTTACTTCAGAACCATGGACAGCACTACAGTTACTTCAGAACCATGGACAGCACTACAGTTACTTCAGAACCATGGACAGCACTACAGTTACTTCATAACCATGGACAGCAGCTAGAGTTACTTCAGAACCATGGACAGCACTACAGTTACTTCAGAACCATGGACAGCACTACAGTTACTTCAGAACCATGGACAGCAGCTAGAGTTACTTCAGCACCATGGACAGCACTACAGTTACTTCAGAACCATGGACAGCACTACAGTTACTTCATAACCATGGACAGCAGCTAGAGTTACTTCAGAACCATGGACAGCACTACAGTTACTTCAGAACCACGGACAGCACTACAGTTACTTCATAACCATGGACAGCACTACAGTTACTTCATAACCATGGACAGCACTACAGTTACTTCAGAACCATGGACAGCACTACAGTTACTTCATAACCATGGACAGCACTACAGTTACTTCAGAACCATGGACAGCACTACAGTTACTTCAGAACCATGGACAGCACTACAGTTACTTCAGAACCATGGACAGCACTACAGTTACTTCATAACCATGGACAGCACTACAGTTACTTCATAACCATGGACAGCACTACAGTTACTTCAGAACCATGGACAGCACTACAGTTACTTCAGAACCATGGACAGCACTACAGTTACTTCATAACCATGGACAGCACTACAGTTACTTCAGAACCATGGACAGCACTACAGTTACTTAATAACCACGGACAGCACTACAGTTACTTCATAACCACGGACAGCACTACAGTTACTTCAGAACCATGGACAGCACTACAGTTACTTCAGAACCATGGACAGCACTATAGTTACTTCAGAACCATGGACAGCACTACAGTTACTTCATAACCATGGACAGCACTACAGTTACTTCAGAACCATGGACAGCAGCTACAGTTACTTCAGAACCATGGACAGCACTACAGTTACTTCAGAACCATGGACAGCACTACAGTTACTTCATAACCATGGACAGCACTACAGTTACTTCAGAACCATGGACAGCACTACAGTTACTTCATAACCATGGACAGCACTACAGTTACTTCAGAACCATGGACAGCAGCTACAGTTACTTCAGAACCATGGACAGCACTACAGTTACTTCAGAACCATGGACAGCACTACAGTTACTTCAGAACCATGGACAGCACTACAGTTACTTCATAACCATGGACAGCAGCTACAGTTACTTCAGAACCATGGACAGCACTACAGTTACTTCAGAACCATGGACAGCACTACAGTTACTTCAGAACCATGGACAGCACTACAGTTACTTCAGAACCATGGACAGCACTACAGTTACTTCAGAACCACGGACAGCACTACAGTTACTTCAGAACCATGGACAGCACTACAGTTACTTCATAACCATGGACAGCACTACAGTTACTTCATAACCATGGACAGCACTACAGTTACTTCATAACCATGGACAGCACTACAGTTACTTCATAACCATGTACAGCACTACAGTTACTTCATAACCACGGACAGCACTACAGTTACTTCATAACCATGGACAGCACTACAGTTACTTCATAACCATGGACAGCACTACAGTTACTTCAGAACCATGTACAGCACTACAGTTACTTCATAACCATGTACAGCACTACAGTTACATCATAACCATGTACAGCACTACAGTTACTTCATAACCATGGACAGCACTACAGTTACTTCTGAACCATGGACAGCACTACAGTTACTTCAGAACCATGGACAGCACTACAGTTACTTCAGAACCATGGACAGCACTACAGTTACTTCAGAACCATGGACAGCACTACAGTTACTTCATAACCATGGACAGCACTACAGTTACTTCAGCACCATGGACAGCACTACAGTTACTTCAGAACCATGGACAGCACTACAGTTACTTCATAACCATGGACAGCACTACAGTTACTTCAGAACCATGGACAGCACTATAGTTACTTCATAACCACGGACAGCACTACAGTTACTTCATAACCATGGACAGCACTACAGTTACTTCAGAACCATGGACAGCACTACAGTTACTTCAGAACCATGGACAGCACTACAGTTACTTCATAACCATGGACAGCAGCTACAGTTACTGCAGAACCATGGACAGCACTACAGTTACTTCAGAACCATGGACAGCACTACAGTTACTTCATAACCATGGACAGCACTACAGTTACTTCATAACCATGGACAGCACTACAGTTACTTCATAACCATGGACAGCACTACAGTTACTTCATAACCATGTACAGCACTACAGTTACTTCATAACCACGGACAGCACTACAGTTACTTCATAACCATGGACAGCACTACAGTTACTTCAGAACCATGTACAGCACTACAGTTACTTCATAACCATGTACAGCACTACAGTTACATCATAACCATGTACAGCACTACAGTTACATCATAACCATGTACAGCACTACAGTTACTTCATAACCATGGACAGCACTACAGTTACATCATAACCATGTACAGCACTACAGTTACATCATAACCATGTACAGCACTACAGTTACTTCATAACCATGTACAGCACTACAGTTACTTCATAACCATGTACAGCACTACAGTTACATCATAACCATGTACAGCACTACAGTTACATCATAACCATGTACAGCACTACAGTTACTTCATAACCATGGACAGCACTACAGTTACTTCTGAACCATGGACAGCACTACAGTTACTTCATAACCATGGACAGCACTACAGTTACTTCAGCACCATGGACAGCACTACAGTTACTTCAGAACCATGGACAGCACTACAGTTACTTCATAACCATGGACAGCACTACAGTTACTTCAGAACCATGGACAGCACTATAGTTACTTCATAACCACGGACAGCACTACAGTTACTTCATAACCATGGACAGCACTACAGTTACTTCAGAACCATGGACAGCACTACAGTTACTTCAGAACCATGGACAGCACTACAGTTACTTCATAACCATGGACAGCAGCTACAGTTACTGCAGAACCATGGACAGCACTACAGTTACTTCAGAACCATGGACAGCACTACAGTTACTTCAGAACCATGGACAGCACTACAGTTACTTCATAACCATGGACAGCAGCTACAGTTACTTCATAACCATGGACAGCACTACAGTTACTTCATAACCATGGACAGCACTACAGTTACTTCATAACCATGGACAGCACTACAGTTACTTCATAACCATGCACAGCACTACAGTTACTTCATAACCATGGACAGCACTACAGTTACTTCATAACCATGGACAGCACTACAGTTACTTCATAACCATGCACAGCACTACAGTTACTTCATAACCATGGACAGCACTACAGTTACTTCAGAACCATGGACAGCACTACAGTTACTTCATAACCATGGACAGCACTACAGTTACTTCATAACCATGGACAGCACTACAGTTACTTCATAACCATGGACAGCACTACAGTTACTTCAGAACCATGGACAGCACTACAGTTACTTCAGAACCATGGACAGCAGCTACAGTTACTTCATAACCATGGACAGCACTACAGTTACTTCAGAACCATGGACAGCACTACAGTTACTTCAGAACCATGGACAGCAGCTACAGTTACCTCAACCATGGACAGCAGCTAGAGTTACTTCAGAACCATGGACAGCAGCTAGAGTTACTTCAGAACCATGGACAGCACTACAGGTACTTCAGAACCATGGACAGCAGCTAGAGTTACTTCAGAACCATGGACAGCACTACAGTTACCTCAGAACCATGGACAGCAGCTAGAGTTACTTCAGAACCATGGACAGCAGCTACAGTTACTTCAGAACCATGGACAGCACTACAGTTACTTCAGAACCATGGACAGCACTGCAGTTACTTCATAACCATGGACAGCACTACAGTTACTTCATAACCACGGACAGCACTACAATTACTTCATAACCATGGACAGCACTACAGGTACTTCAGAACCATGGACAGCACTACAGTTACTTCAGAACCATGGACAGCACTACAGTTACTTCATAACCACGGACAGCACTACAGTTACTTCAGAACCATGGACAGCACTACAGTTACTTCATAACCACGGACAGCACTACAGTTACTTCATAACCATGGACAGCACTACAGTTACTTCAGAACCATGGACAGCACTACAGTTACTTCAGAACCATGGACAGCACTACAGTTACTTCAGAACCATGGACAGCACTACAGTTACTTCAGAACCATGGACAGCACTACAGTTACTTCAGAACCATGGACAGCACTACAGTTACTTCATAACCATGGACAGCACTACAGTTACTTCAGAACCACGGACAGCACTACAGTTTCTTCAGAACCATGGACAGCACTACAGTTACTTCAGAACCATGGACAGCACTACAGTTACTTCATAACCATGGACAGCACTACAGTTACTTCAGAACCATGCACAGCACTGCAGTTACTTCATAACCATGGACAGCAGCTATAGGTACTTCAGAACCATGGACAGCACTACAGTTACTTCAGAACCATGGACAGCACTACAGTTACTTCAGAACCATGGACAGCACTACAGTTACTTCAGCACCATGGACAGCACTACAGTTACTTCAGAACCATGGACAGCACTACAGTTACTTCAGAACCATGGACAGCACTACAGTTACTTCATAACCATGGACAGCACTACAGTTACTTCATAACCATGGACAGCACTACAGTTACTTCATAACCATGGACAGCACTACAGTTACTTCAGCACCATGGACAGCACTACAGTTACTTCAGAACCATGGACAGCACTACAGTTACTTCATAACCATGGACAGCACTACAGCTACTTCAGAACCATGGACAGCACTACAGTTACTTCAGAACCATGGACAGCAGCTAGAGTTACTTCAGAACCATGGACAGCACTACAGTTACTTCATAACCATGGACAGCACTACAGTTACTTCAGAACCATGGACAGCACTACAGTTACTTCATAACCATGGACAGCACTACAGTTACTTCAGGTTATAACCAACTGTGCTATGTTCAGGATCCCCCCCCCCCCCGCTCTCTCTCTCTTTATACAGTGCTTTGTCATCCCATTACAATTGCCTAGAGGGGGGGGGGGGGGGGGGGGTCAACAATCGTAACATCCGATCTTGGAGAGGCACACCATTGCTCCGATCCAAACAGAACTTGTTCAGGCCTCTGCCATGACAATGGGCACACTAAAGCCAAATTCCAATACCCAAAATCTCAGCCACTCGCTCACTCCCACTCGGTCACTACAGCATGGCAAATTATGGTGAAATTGGTGACCTGCCGAAATATGTTACCATCTTGTGGACTTCACACAACTACATGGAGGTCTTTAAATATGTGGCCTGAATACCGCTAGGTTGAACTTTGCTAATGAACAAACTGCAACGATTTTCATTCGGACACTGACATTATGTGATGTCTGCAAGATTTTCACATATTTCAGCAGGTCACCAATTTCACCGTAACACCACCATGCTGGAGTGAGCGAGTGTGAGTCAGCGAGTGGCCGAGATTTGGGGTATTGGAATTTGGCTTAAGGGCCATGAGTGGCTCCCAGGGGCTATGTCAGGGCCCCCCTGGGGGTCACAGGCCATCATTGCTCCAATCTGCACAATATGTGCCACAAACAGTGTTTAAACACATGGCCATAACTGGGTGACCATTGCTCTGATAAGCAGGATATAGGACTGTATCTGAAGGCCACGCAGCGGGCTGGAAATCTATATAAACACAATCGTTTCATACGTTGAAGTTAGAATGCAGTCGGTGTTTATTTATTTTATTTACTTTTTCTTTCTCTACTGACGGTATCAAAACACCCACTGTGCACAAGTGTGTGTGTGTGTGTGTGTGTGTGTGTGTGTGTGTGTGTGATTGTGTGCCTTTCCTCGTGCTGCTTCTTGTCTCTCTGTGTGATAAAGATGCAGAGCCTTAACCCATTCTGAACGGGAACCCATTTTGGTGTCAGCATCATGTCGTGCTTTAGCTATTGAAAAATAGCAGATCTACAAGCTCGTATCGCGCCACCGAGTGGCGCGATACGAGCTTGTAGGTCTGCTATTTTTGAAAAATCGAAGAACGACTGACATTTTTTAGAATCTGATCTCAGGTCAGAATGGGTTCATCAGACCAGTGTGTGTCCAGTGGAAAACCGCGTATGAATCTGATCTCAGGTCAGAATGGTTTAAGAAGTAGCTCTGGGTATATTTCTCAGCATCCCTGCCAGAGCGCTGCGGTGAACAAGGGCGCGTCGTCCACCGCCAACGCCTTTGTTGTGCCTTCACAGCATAACGTCAGGAAATCAGCCCCCCTCCTGCTGTTTACACTGGATATGCCTCTATCCCATTCTGACCTGAGATCAGATTCATACGAGGTTTCCACTGGACACACACTGGTCGGATTAGCCCATTCTGACCTGAGATCAGATTCTAAAAAATGTCAGTCGTTCTTCCATTTTTCAAAAATAGCAGACCTACAAGCTCGTATCGCGCCACTCGGTGGCGCGATATGAGCTTGTAGATCTGCTATTTTTCAATAGCTAAAGCACGACATGATGCCAACACCAAAATGGGTGCCCGTTCAGAATGGGTTATTTGTACATCTCTCCTGATACTGAGGCTTATGTTTGTTTTATGTTTGTCAGATGGGAGTCTCTGTTGAATGTACAGAGCAGTGTACAGTCAGTAGGGCTGTTGTCACGATTATAACCTTTACTTGACAATTGATTGTCACTCAAATAATTGCAATTAATGATTTAATTCTGTTTATCGTTGAACATTGGAACATAATGGATTAAAAATACATTTATGTTTTGGCTTTTAGGGTTTGTAAACAAAACGTGCACAAGTTGAATGTTTAATAATAATAATAATAATAATTACTTTTAATTCATAATAATAATGAATAATTAATTGATGAAGCGCCTTTCAAAAACCCAGGGAGTGCGGACTTGAAAGAGTCCAATGTTGGCACCTGGCGAATCTCCATGGGGAGAGCTCAGGTTCTGTACACTAAACAGAGCAGAACCTCAGGCCCAAATGTTTCGCATGGGCCTGTTATAATAGCACCACTATGAGGCAGATTTGGGCCTGTTACAGCACCACTATGAGGCTGATTTGGGCCTGTTATAGCACCACTATGAGGCTGATTTGGGCCTGTTATAGCACCACTATGAGGCTGATTTGTGCAAAACATATTTGTGCAAATCGGTACACAGTATCTCTGTAGTCATAAAACAAAATGGGTATTTCCCATTTTTGAACGGTGCTAAAGAATGTAAACCGTCTTTGGGTTTAGCATCAAGCCCATGTACAGTATGCCTTTGGGTTCAGCATCAAGCCCATGTACAGTATGCCTTTGGGTTTAGCATCAAGCCCATGTACAGTATGCCTTTGGGTTCAGCATCAGGCCCATGTACAGTATGTCTTTGGGTTTAGCATCAGGCCCATGTACAGTATGCCTTTGGGTTTAGCATCAAGCCCATGTACAGTATGCCTTTGGGTTCAGCATCAAGCCCATGTACAGTATGCCTTTGGGTTTAGCATCAGGCCCATGTACAGTATGCCTTTGGGTTTAGCATCAGGCCCATGTACAGTATGCCTTTGGGTTTAGCATCAGGCCCATGTACAGTATGTCTTTGGGTTTAGCATCAGGCCCATGTACAGTATGTCTTTGGGTTTAGCATCAGGCCCATGTACAGTATGTCTTTGGGTTCAGCATCAGGCCCATGTACAGTATGCCTTTGGGTTTAGCATCAGGCCCATGTACAGTATGCCTTTGGGTTCAGCATCAGGCCCATGTACAGTATGCCTTTGGGTTTAGCATCAGGCCCATGTACAGTATGTCTTTGGGTTTAGCATCAGGCCCATGTACAGTATGTCTTTGGGTTTAGCATCAGGCCCATGTACAGTATGCCTTTGGGTTTAGCATCAGGCCCATGTACAGTATGTCTTTGGGTTTAGCATCAAGCCCATGTACAGTATGCCTTTGGGTTTAGCATCAAGCCCATGTACAGTATGCCTTTGGGTACTTTCAAAAGCTCAATATACATTTTAGATTATTATTATTATTATTATTATTACATGACATGTGCAGCAGAGGGAGAAGGATGCTGAATGGTCGGGCAAGAAATATTTTTAACAAAACTTGCAAAACGTGTGAAATGGGAACGTGCTGCATATGAGTATGTTCTACCTTTGATACTTGGAGTTCAAAGTATATTTCCATATGGACATCCACATGTATCATATAAATGAGCCTGCTTCTTTTCCTGATGGCATCGAGGGTGGAAAGCCTCCATAGGGGGGGAGGGGGGAATGCTTCCATAGGGGGCGTAGACACCACTTAACCCATTCTGACCTGAGATCAGATTCTATAAACGTCTTCTACATCCTGACAGTTTTCTGATAAAGCTATGTTTCTATGTCGGTCGTTCTTCGATTTTTCGAAAAATAGCAGACCTACAAGCTCGTATCGCGCCACTCGGTGGCGCGATATGAGCTTGTAGATCTGCTATTTTTAAATAGCTAAAGCATAACATGATGCTATAACACCAAAATGGGTTCCCGTTCAGAATGGGTTAACGGTCCAACCCATGGTTTCCGTCTCCTCTCATCACGTCTCATTTTGTCTCCTGCAGTTTTACTATCCAACATTATTTTTGATACTGCAAGAGCTAATGGCTTTCTAATGCCTACTGCTTTATGCATCATAGAGTCTTTTAGGCTACTTCACACTGATCCATCACACTTTCATTATGGGCGGCGGTGGCTCAGGGGTAGAGTGCCTGGATGGTAACCGTAAGGTTGCCAGTTCGAACCCGGGCTCCCCCAGAGTTACTGTCGAAGTGTCCTTGAGCAAGACACTGAACCCCTAATTGCTCCCGATGTGCTAGTTGGTGCCTTGCATGGTTTCTGCTGCCATCGGTGTATGAATGTGTGTATGAATGGGTGAATGTAATGCACAATCTCTGTAAAGCGCCTTGGATAAAGGCGCTATATAAATGCACCATTTACCATTTATCACGTGACATCATGGAGAACCCTTAGATCTCCATATATGGCTGTCAGTCCAACCACTGTGGTTTTCCACGACTCAGACTTGCAAATGAACCAAGTTGGCACAACACATGGATCTCCATATATGTGGAGCTGACTATCATCACTTGGATCTCCATATATGAATATCACAACACTGCACCTCATCAAACCCTGTATAGTCATACATGGAGAAGTCTGGATAATCACCTACATCTGCATATATAGAGCCGGCCAGCAACTCTACATCTGACCTCACTGACTGACACCAGATGAATAGTTTAACCCCTGCTTCTCAACTGTGCCGTATTAAGAAGCTCTGTTGTTTCAGCGCGACCTCAGGGCGTCTTGCTGGTTGTAATGACTCCGTTACTACTGTTTTCACTTGTGAAAGGTGCATCCGGCAGCAACCTCTTATCGCCATAGTTTAACTTTTTGTGTTTTTTTGGTGAATTAACCCATTCTGACCTGAGATCAGATTCATACGAGCTTTCCACTGGACACACACTGGTGTGATTAACCCATTCTGACCTGAGATCAGATTCTAAAAAATGTCAGTCGTTCTTCGATTTTTCCAAAAATAGCAGACCTACAAGCTCGTAGCGCGCCACTCGGTGGCGCGCTATGAGCTTGTAGATCTGCTATTTTTCAATATCTAAAGCATGACATGATGCTACAACACCAAAATGGGTTCCCGTTCAGAATGGGTTTAATGCCTACTCCTATATACTCGATCAATACATTCACACTACAGCGTCACACAAAAGCATCAAAAGTAGCAGATCTGCAAGCTCGAAACACGAAGTGACCATTTTGAGCGTGTAGATGTAGATCTGCTACTTGTTGTTCACGCTACACACCCGCCTACCCATGAGTCAGGGTGCCAGGGAGTGAATGTAATGTAGGCACATTGTATAAAATTGTGTTGCATATTAAACTTCTTAAAATCGATTTCATCTGTAGCTTCATACTATAGCAACACTCTCTTTATCAAATCTCTTGGCAGAAAATGGTCAATCTGCAAAAAGCCCTCAACATTTTGCAGTGTGACTAATAAATATTCTCTGCTGGTTAGTTTGTTGGATGTGAACTGATCCCCAAGTTTCTCCGGTCAGAGAGAGTGTATGTGACACCAAGGTATATTTCAACAGGATAGTAGTTTATTGTCTTCAGTGAGCCATGGTTTCTACAAGCAAGATATAGGAAATGGAATACATATTTAACTATAGCATGACAATAAAGGACCAGATTGGAAGAGTAAATCAAATATAACTCAGAATATGGCAACAGAATGGATATGTATAAACAGGTAGACTGGGCATTTATACATAATGAGCAATCATAGTAGGCTATATGGCAAGGTGATCAACATAGCGTAGAACGCATTAAGTCAATACAGAACATAAAGGCTTACAATGGTCAAGGACACACGGCTGCAGAGAAGTGAGGTGTTGTCGGGTACTCAGTGAGAGCTGCAGGTTCTGCATGGAATGTTGCCTGTGTGAAGGCTGGAGACTGAGTGACACTTGTATAAGCAGCTTGTAGCGCTGCTTCCCCTAGAATTTAGAACTGTTTCCCCTAGAATAATGCATGCTAGGGTTCAAGTGGTCCATGTAAAAATCTATGTTGAAGACACATGCAATAGAATGAGTAGATGATAGTGTGTGTGTGTGTGTGTGTGTGTGTGTGTGTGTGTGTGTGTGTGTGTGTGTGTGTGTGTGTGTGTGTGTGTGTGTGTGTGTGTGTGCGCGCGCTCACAAGATCACTTGAACAATAAAGTAAGCTGGAACCATAGAAAGTCAAAAGCCAGAAACGAAAGAAATTACAGTGAGTTACAAGGGAGGAGGTAAACAAGATAAAGTCATAATGGAATCAAAAACAGAGGCAGAGAGAATGAAACAATAGAAAGATAAAACAGAGAGAGGGAATGAAACAACAG
The DNA here is from genome assembly GCF_964188405.1 of Protomyctophum parallelum. Classification (NCBI taxonomy): domain Eukaryota; kingdom Metazoa; phylum Chordata; class Actinopteri; order Myctophiformes; family Myctophidae; genus Protomyctophum; species Protomyctophum parallelum. The sequence goes on along the minus strand of NC_139702.1, from coordinate 4,387,831 downwards.
AGAGATACAAGTGAGAATCAAGCCAGTTATTACAGTGACATTAGAAGCATATACAGTAGCTGGTGCAACCAGCTGTGAGTTTCTGGAATCCACCAAACCTAATTTACTGTAAAAACCGCTGTCCCATTTCTCACAACCTGCCATGGGATGCAGTATGCATCCAGTGTTGCCATGTCTGCTTATTGCAAGCGACTTTGAGCTTGTTGTTTGCTGTAACTTCGCTTGTAAGTGGTAGTTGTGGATTGCAGGTTTTTGGTTTGTAAAATATAGTTTTTTATTCTTAATGTTGTTCTAACCAGTGGTTCTCAAACATTTTCATGTCGAGGACCCCCGGATGAATATTGTCTTATTTTGTCCACAGCCCCGGGGACCCCTATATACCGGACTATTTCCCTCTTCTGCTCAGGGGCTGTTTGAAAGTACAAAGCTCACAACATGCCACGCTGTGAGCTTGGACTTCAGCTATTTTCAAATCTAAAGCAGTGGTTCCCAAACTATTTCACGTCAAGGACCCCCATTTGAAGAGATATGCCAAGGACCCCCATTTGAAGAGATATGCCAAGGACCCCCATTTGAAGAGATATGCCAAGGACCCCCATTTGAAGAGATATGCCAAGGACCCCCATTTGAAGAGATATGCCAAGGACCCCCATTTGAAGAGATATGCCAAGGACCCCCATTTGAAGAGATATGCCAAGGACCCCCATTTGAAGAGATATGCCAACCCGTTTGATTTCAAGGACCCACAGTTTGACATGCATTACGTCTACAGACCCCCATTTACTGGAATGTCTATCTCTGGGACCCCCAATTTATATTGTAAAACCAATGTTAATTTAACTCAGAGAGTCCCCAGCTAAGTTATCATTTAGCTGGGGACCCCCTCCCGGACCCCACTATGGGAACCACTGGTTTAACGCTCTAACACCCGCATTAATTTCTACTTGCAAAAAATAGATTTCAACCTTACTACTACTTTGTACTACTAGGACTAAGACTAAAAGATATGTTAAAAAAAATAAAAAAAATAAAGTTTGATGAAAAATGTATAATAATTATATAATAATATAATAAATTAATAATTTACATTTGGGGGTTATCTTTCACAATAATGAATAAAACATGTTCTAGACATTCTAATGATCACAAAAAAACATATATTACAGTTATTTTACCTACTTTTATTAGGGTAAAGGTCAAAAGTCTTAGGTTAAAAAATGTTCAAAATCGCACAGAGTCCAGACATTTTTAATTTGTGTGAATTTCAGCCTCTGTGGGGGGGGGGGGGTATTTATATGCAAATATCATGACCAATGGCATTGAAATGGCATTGCAATGAACATCACTGATGACGTTTAGGTGAAAAAAGAACAGAAAGAAATAATAATAATTTAGTAATTAAATTAAATAAAATTGTTGCTAAAAAGCAACGCTGGGTCTTAGAGGGTTAAAGTGCTCATGCTGTGGTCTATTTTGGGCTTGTTTCCACATAGACCATGGTTGCTCATTTCTCTCACTGCACAATCAGTGTCTGCGACGCCTCGCATACAGTATATATATACAGTATACAGTATACCTCTCCCTGCCTGGAGGTCAGGCTTTTATTGGGATGCTCCTCCACATAGTCTCCTGCTTCCTCCCTGCCAGCGGTGTCTATTGGATTAACGTCTGGGGGCTTCTCTCTCACCAGCTTTATTGTCACTGTCGAAATGCCTTGTATAACTACGTTTCCTGTTTCCCAACAGAAAAGAAAAAGATAATTGCAAGCAATGTATACAGAATATATACAACGCGGATGGCTATTTATGCGCCGGAATGTTGAGTTTATTGGTTTTTTCAGGCGTGAATAATGTGAGGCTAGTATAGAACAGTGATATTTCAGAGACAGGATATATTAATCTAAGGGCAGTGTTGCACTGACGTCACTATTCCTATAGCAGTGTCGGGTTGGAAAAAGCAGATCTTTGTGTGATATTGTAGTATGATGATCAAGTAGGGTGTTAATTTACAAAAATAGTTTTGTACTTTTACTCAAGTACATTTTTAATTCTGGACTTGCATTGAGTATTTCTACATTGCAGTATTGATATTTTTTACTTCAATAAACATTGTGAATAGGTCTACTACTACTATAGGCCTACTACGAACGTTTGCCAACAGCATTGAATTGTGGACAAAATCTTAGGCGATAACTAAATATTCTTCAGTTTTGGGGTCACGGCTAACTCAACACATGGTGGTCCGTGGATCAAATGCCAAATCAGTAATGGTCCCTGGAGTCAGGAAATAAAGGGTTTTCTGGAGTCAGGAAATAAAGGGTTTTCTGGAGTCAGGAAATAAAGGGTTTTCTGGAGTCAGGAAATAAAGGGTTTTCTGGAGTCAGGAAATAAAGGGTTTTCTGGAGTCAGGAAATAAAGGGTTTTCTGGAGTCAGGAAATAAAGGGTTTTCTGGTATGGAGTCAGGAAATAAAGGGTTTTCTGGAGTCAGGAAATAAAGGGTTTTCTGGTATGGAGTCAGGAAATAAAGGGTTTTCTGGAGTCAGGAAATAAAGGGTTTTCTGGTATGCGGTCAGGCTTAGGCGTGGCTCAGGGAAGAGGACGCCATGGCACCGCTGGAGAAAGCAGGAAGAGCATCCTTCTGTATGAAATAACTTTACTCATATGGATATGAAGCATCCACTGACGGTGGAAAAAGTAGCCTATAGTAATTTATCAAAGGAGTAAGAAAATCTATATTTACAATTTATAATTTACAATTTAGGCATTAAGCAGACGCTCTTAATCCAGAGCGACTTACATTAAGCAAGAACAAAAAAGCATGGGAATAGATCACATAAAAACATTTATCAAGAAACATGCGTAAGCTAAGAAAGTAACAGTGGAATATCTATATAATGAAGCTATACATATAAACTATACATCTATACTACTATGCTATACACATGTACTATGACGTGCTATGACTATATACAATGCAATTATAGTGCTGTCTACATAACATGCTATAAGTCTGTATCAGATGCTATCTAAGTCTACAGAAATGCTATCTAAGGGGGTGGGGTAAGTGCTATATTAGTATATTATAATATATTATATAATATATTATAATATAATGTGGTTTTTCTCATGTAATGTAAAATAATTGTTATTTTGATCAACGTTTGCCTGTATAGCACATACAGTATGGTACCACATCAATGGAACTGTGGACAGAATCTTCAGGTGTCTGAGAAGAATATAAATCTCATCTAATGCTGGTCCGTACGGTACGTGGCTCTAATGCTGAATGGGCCTTGATATGAAAAGGGTTGAAAAACCACTGCCTTGTGGGAAATCCAACACAGAATATAACCGTGACCCAGCTGTAGTAGTGTGGACTGTGGGAGTGATGTCAGTGTATTGATCCGTCTTGATAAAATAACCCATTAAAATACACATTCTCCGAAAATGCATCCATCTGACGGCAACGGGTGATCAGATGGGTTTGGCTTTTGAGCTTTTCAAAAGGGCCTTTCTGAGGATCCAGAAAGGCTTGAGAAGCGCTGCTATATAAGCCACTCTGACCTGAGATCAGATTCTAGAAATGTCTATTACATCCTGACAGTTTCATTATGAATCCATTCTGACCTGAGATCAGATTCTAAAAGTGTCAATTTTTCAAAAATAGCAGACCTACAAGCTCGTATCGCGCCACTCGGTGGCGCGATATGAGCTTGTAGATCTGCTATTTTTCAATAGCTAAATAGCTTCAATAGCTAAAGCACGACATGATGCCAACACCAAAATGGGTGCCCGGTCAGAATGGGATAAGCCCCTCTGACCTACTTGCTTGCGTAAGGCTGTGCACAGCCTGAGGTCTTCAGGCAGGCAGCAACCTGCTGGCTGCTCTGTTTACACTGTGCCAACAGCACTCCTAGACAGCTGTCATTCAACGCACGCATGTGTGCCTGTTTCTCATTGCAGCCGTTCTTTCAAACTTATTCATGGCAATAAGGACTACACAAAGTTATGTATCTATCTAAAATATGTAATATTATGTATCTGAAAAAATGTCTCCGCCAGTAGGCCTAGAGAAGATTCATGTAAAATGTACATTATATACTGTGCATATACATTAAAAAAACACTTTCAAGATGTTCCAAAAGAGCAGACATAGCCTACAAGCTGGTAGTGCGTCTCAGAGAGACATGCTGTGAGCTTGTACTGTACTTGTACTTGTACGGCTTTGATTTTTAGAGCATGTTGTTTAGACAGATTTTCTATGTTTACCTGGTATCCAGCTTGTTCCTTTGGTTGCACCTAATTGATGTATTTGCACTCGATTCACTAGTATTTACTCTAATGTGTGTTGACTAGGGGTTCCTCTGATGCTGAGACTTTGTAAGTGGCTCTCTGGATGAGAGCGTTTGCTAAATGCCTTCATTGTGAATGCATCCTGAGTGGATGAAGGGTGGCCGTGCCTTTGCTGTCAGCTGGCCTCTGGATCAACCTGTCCGAGGAGCTCAGGCGTCATACATCACTGGCTTTTAACCAAAGAAAGGCCTTTTTTTTTGCCATGACTCAAAATTCACGTTCGCGTTTATATTTTTCTCACTTTTACATTTGTATTAGAAGTTTGTATTGGTATTAGAAGTTGTGCAAATTATATTTGTTCATAACCTGGCTGCAGATAACAATCGCCAACCCCTCTCCCCATCCCACATGTCGTATCTAGGAATCAATAATCTTATGCAATAACCCATGTTCTTGTGCAAACGTACTCAAACTGTTGTATTTTATCTGCAGTCACTCTGTCTACAAGGCCTGTCTTTGTTATTTAAAGTCAGGGTGTCGAGGGTTTGTTTATACTCTTGAGTTCAGATCCTGGGTCACACCTAAAGATTTTTACCAAGCTAGAAGATGACATCGCGCATAGTCAAGTAACCTGGCTCGGCTACGTGTGTTAGGAAATTTAGCATACTATTGTTTCAACGAGAGGCCACTTGATTAAGTTTCAGACATCACTCTGTATGCATCTGCTATTCCTATGTTAAATCTCAACCACTCCCAGAACTCAACTGTTTGATGTAAACTGGATATAATGTCATGTTGTGAAGGTTTTAGTAAGTCTGATAGCAGGCTGACCATTGAGAGGTGGTTAGTCTGTCTGTTGGCTCCACTCATGGGCCGCGGGAAGCTCTGCTGTTTTTGGTCTCGGTTGCAATAAATGGTCAATTCAACACTTCAGTTCAAACTCTCTGCCTGTGCTTCTTCATCATACTCTTCTACAGTTTGCTATTTAGTTTAGAGAAACTCTTCGTCCTTTTGTCTCTAGTAGTTTAATCAGTTAATGTGGAGTGTTAAAATACACCACACACACACCTGCCAAGGCATAGCACGTACAATTCTTAGTGGACCCCCATCCAGGATGAACCAAACTAAAGGCTGCTCTTATTTGGCTGTACACAATATGTCAAAGACCAAGGCAAGGCAAGGCACTGACTGAAAAAGGGATAATGTGACTATTTGATTCATTTTTAAATCGTGTTCTATACATAGAACATGATTCAAATGTTAACTGTGACAAGCAGTCGCCTTTGTGAGGCTGATGGAAGTCATACGCCAACTGTATAACACGTCTGAAATGAACTATATCATTTTTCACTTAAAGTCAAGTGCATTAATCCTGACCTCATTCCTTTAAAGGTATATTCAGTGATTTCACTCAAAAAACCTTAGGTTTCGTTTTTGGCTGTGGGACCCAGCCTTTCGTCCAATCAGGATAGAGAGTCAAAAACGAAACCTAAGGTTTTTTTGACCCCCAGGGGTTAACTGGGGACAGGGAGGAACTCCTTATATGGCCAGCACACTCTATAGTAGGGAGGATTATCACAACAAAACAAAAAAATAAGTGATATTTGAATTAAGTGAAATCACTGAATATACCTTTAAATATTCAATCATCACCATCTGGCAAAGAGCACCTTTTTTCAACGTCTCTTGCTCTACCTGTAACTCTCAGTTACAAGAAACTATCTTTTTCAATGAACTTTAAAAAAAACAAAGCTATTGCTCATCAATACTGGCAAAGTGTGGTAACAAATGATCAGCGGTTTTTTGATTGATTGATTGAAATATTTATTAACAGTTTGTAGAATTTACAGTACATTTTAAGCACAAACTCAATACAAAGACTGTTAACTGTGAGTGGACGACCCAATTAAGCATTACACTTGTTTACAACAGGGTCCACATTGTTCAATTCATCAAAACATTTAGAGACATACAAACATTTAGAGACATACAAATAGACATTTCTATGTAGCTAAAGAACAGAACAGGAATTCATCATATAGGAAGCAAAAAAGGGAAAAGATACAGCGGTGGACAGTAATGAAGTACTGTACTTGAGTACTGCACTTTCATACACGTTTCATCTCACACTTTCATTTATCATCCATTAATAATTAATGTGTGTTAATTCCTGTTAATTAATAATAGTGAAGTCACTATGACTAAACCGAAAATATAATTAGTTTAAGGACACACGTAGTGGGGTGGAGATCTGCTTTGCTCTTCCAGTGGCTTCTATGTCCAGGATGAGTAGACTTCACCATTTATTAACAGAAATCAATGATACATTCATAATACATGATGAATTAAATGTATGAGTTAATCATGATAAACTATAGGGCGCGTTCGGAAATAGCACACTGAGCGCACCGTGCCTTGCAAACTAATAGGCCAGACAAGTTGCAAACCATGCAACGCTTTGTGAGCTTGTCAATATTCTATTCCCTGCAACATGTTGTGAGCTTGTCAATCTGTTCATTTATGCGAAACCTTTCTCCACAAGGATGCTGGGGTTCAAGCAGTTATAAAGGATAGAGTGACAGCCCCGCCCCCTGCTAATAATTTCAATGGAAGTGGCGTTTTGAAGCACGCGGAAGACTGCCGGAAGTACCGTAATATCTCAATGGCTCGAGGGAGGGGAAGTTGAGACCGAACTGAACATCCGTCCACTCCATGAACGTGCTGCAGTTCCACTTTTGGCCAGTAGGTACACTGTAAATCCCTGGAACATGTGACGCGTTTAAACCTAAACACCATGTGTGTAATAATAAAATGCCAAATGTTTATTAATGGTCATAAAATACAGTAGAACACGAGTTCACTCAAACACCTCACGAGAACACCTAGTGTTCAAATTCTAAACACCTATAATATGACTGACTTTGATTGTAAAAACTAAACACGTTTATGTGTTTAAAAAGTGTTACAGGCGATTAAACATGTTCTTCTGTTTATAATCTAAACACTGTGACACGTTTAAAAAGTGTTACAAATAAGTGTTTAAAACTGTTTATAACCTAAACACTTGGGTTTAGTGTGTAGTGGGCAGCTTCAACGTTGGACAGCCCTTCTGCGAACCTGGGTTTAAGTGGTTAATTACGTGTATGAATTTGCCCCTTATGAAGAAGTGTTACCCACAGGGAATGTGAACCGCCTGCGTGTGTGTGTGTGTGTGTGTGTGTGTGTGAGAAAGAGAGAGAGAGAGAGAGAGAGAGAGACAGCAAGCTGCAGCTTCTAGGCATAAGGTTGCACATGACCCAGATAACCATGTAAGCAGATAACTCTCATAGATAGATAGATAGATCTTTATTTGTCATTGCAACGTGTACAACGAAATTAAAAGTGCCAACCAATCAGTGCATCATATCACAAAACAACATACTGTACAAGATAAAACAAAAACACACATGACTTCTTGTTATTGCACAACCCCAGCAGCACTAATGCACAAACATGTCATTTTCAGCTGTTATCGCACAACAAACCCTTATTGTACTTAAGATAATAGATAGTAATAGAAGGTAATAGATAATAGATAATAGACAGTGAGTGAGCGGGGTGGGAAGTGTCTTTTATAATGTTCAGAGTTTTTTTATGACAGCGGTCTCTGTGTAGTTCTTCCAGTGTGGGGAGAGGGCAGCCAACGATCTTCTGTGCCGTATTTATGACCCCCTGGAGCTTTTTCCTCTGCGCCACTGTACAGCTGGTGTACCACACACATATGCAGTATGTCAATATGCTCTCTATGGAGCACCGATAGAAGGACACCAGCAGTCTCTGTGTGATGTTGTTCCCCCTTGAGCACCCTCAGGAAGTAGAGTCTCTGCTGGGCTTTCTTCAGCAGCTCAGAGGTGTTCGTGCTCCAGGTCAAGCCCTCCTCCATGTGGACTCCCAGAAAACGGCAAGAGGACACCCTCTCGCCCAGGCCGTAGCGTAACGGTCTGGGCACCGGACTGGTAATCCAGTCGCAGTGTGCCGCGGGTTCGACTCCCGGACCCGACACGGCCTTTACTGCATGTCATCCCCCCATCTCTCTCCCGTTTCCTGTCAGCCTACTGTCTGTCCCTTCAAAAATCAATAAAAGGCGTAAGCCGCAAAAAAAAAAAATCTTTAAAAAGAGGACACCCTCTCCACACAGTCCCCATTAATGAACAGGGGTGGAATGACTGTTTTCTTCCTCCTGTAGTCTATGACCAGCGGGTCTTGGATGTGTTCAAGAGCAGGTTGTTGTCTCCACCAGGCCGAAGGCATGTGGGGAGAGTATGTTTTGCACTCCGTCCGTCCGTGTGTCCGTGTGTCCGTCCGTCCGTCCGTCCGTCCATGAGCAGCTAATCTCGGCCACCGTTAACCCGATCGATGCCAAATTTTGCACACACACTCCCTGGATGCCAACGATGAACCTCTGCCCCAAACTTTCCACAACGGCCTGTTATAGCGCCACCAGGAGGCCGCTTTGTGCAAAACACGTTTTTGCACAGTACACCTACAGATTTTGTCCAAACATCACGCAAATTGGTACACAGTCTCTCTAGAGCCATTCAACGAAACGGGTCTTTCAGATTTCTCAGACTCCATCCTGATTGGTTAAGATTGGCTTCCAGAATTCACAGGAGTGCTCAGTTTCAAACTAAATGCTGCAAATCATGAGCACATCGCGTGATTTCCGTGAAATTGTGCACCCACATTCCCACTAGGCCCAGGACGAAATGCCACATGAACAATTTCAACTCAGACTCAAGGTGGCGCTATAACTGGCCGAAAAGTGTTTTTACCTCTAACTGCACGGATCTGTGGATAACTTTGTATGCCAACTCCCTAGAGGCCAAGGAAAAACCTTTGCCTGGAATTTTTCACATCTGCTCTTTATAGCGCCACCAGGAGGCCGACATATGTAAAACACATTTTCTATTATTACTCCTTCAGATTTTATCCAAATTTCACGCAAATCGGTATACACTATCTCCATAGTCATGGCTTCCAAAGCTCACACGATTCGTCCATTTCGAAAAAAGGCCACAAATCACAAACACAGTGTGCAATTTCCGTTAAATTATACACGCACATTTTCACTAGGCCGAGGACGACATGCCACAATTTTTTCCTCAAAATCAGCCTCACGGTGGCGCTATAACAGGCCAATTCCTGTTTTTAGCTATAACTGCATCGATCTGTATACAACTTATGTATGCACACATGGAAAAACATTGTACCTGCATCCCTCCAACACGAACCTCCGGCCCAAATCTTCCTCAACAGCCTGTTATAGCGCCACCATGAGGCCACAACCTGACCTGCCCTGGTGGAGACCTGTGCCGATTGGCACTTTGTCTAGTTCTCTCTGCACCAGTCTGTCAGCTGCACCACCTCATCCCTTTAGACAGACTCATCTCCCTTGGAGATGAGCCCTACTACTGTGGTGCCATACATACTCATACATAGACATACTCTCAGACATGACCAGATGAAACACATACTGTAGGTGCTCATAGTACAGGTGGCTATATGTTCCCATCGGCAGCAGGGACTAGAGACCTTTATTTCCTGTAGGTTTTGAACCTGCCTACAGGTTAAAAACTACAAAACACATTTTCAAAAAAAGATATTTTGTCAGGGCTTGATGTTCAGACTGCAACACTCAAGCGCAACAAAACCAAATGAGGCTGGATCTCTTCTCCACTAGTCCCTCCCTTTAACATTGTAGTCTAGGTTTTAGTCATCATCATAATAATAATAATAATAATAATAATCATCATAGCTTTTTATTTAGTTTTCGTCAGTGAAAAAAGGTAGTCGACGAAAAAGTATCATCATAGTTTTAGTTAATGAAATGAACACTTAATTAGCAATAGGGTTTATTATTTATCACTCGCTCATGATACAGGTATACAAGCAATAGTGCTAACAACAACAATACAAATAAGATATGTAATTTGTGTGTGTGTGTGTGTGTGTGTGTGTGTGTGTGTGTGTGTGTGCGTGCGTGCTTAGAGAATCAAGAAAACAAATATTAAGTAGCCTTGCCGATAGGGCAGGAGCCTATCTCCGGCGGCGGGGGGCGGCGGTGGCTCAGGGGTAGAGTGCCTGGATGGTAACCGTAAGGTTGCCAGTTCGAACCCGGGCTCCCCCAGAGTTACTGTCGAAGTGTCCTTGAGCAAGACACTGAACCCCTAATTGCTCCCGATGTGCTATAGTTGGTGCCTTGCATGGTTTCCGCTGCCATCGGTGTATGAATGGGTGAATGTAATGCACAGTCTCTGTAAAGCGCCTTGGATAAAGGCGCTATATAAATGCACCATTTACCATTTACCATTTATCTCCTGTTTCTGTGAGGCAGCTTGATGTACATCCCCTGGACATGACGCTGGTATGTCGCAGGGACTTACACCCCAATCCAACCCTTGATGCTGTCAAGCAGGTCAAGCAGGGAGGCATTGGCTTCAGGTTCAGGTTCAGGTTTATTTGTCATTTGTATAGATACAGAGTATACATACAATGAAAATTATTTTGCTCAGAGCACTCTCAGTCTTACATACACAGGACATAAACAAACATCTATAGTGCAAGAAAAGACAAAAAACAGGAAAAGAAAAGTGCAAGTGAAGTGAAGTGCAATACAGTTGCACTGAGCTGAAAACAAATATACTTGACAATATATACAGGTATACGAACTGTGAGATGTGCAGAATAATGTGTGGAGATTAGTGGATTATAGCATTACAGTACAGAATGCTTTCCATTCCGCGTCGACACAGCAGTCCAATTTGCATTCGCAATTTAGGCATTTAACAGACGCTCTCATCCAGAGTGACTAACAATAAACATGGTAATTAATCACATAAATAGAATGCAGAGAGAACGGCGTCGAGCCTCCAAGAAACTAGGCCACCAGTCCGTTTGGTTTCCCTGTTCAGATCAGGTCCACGGCCAAATACCAATACCAAAGTACTCAACTGTTTTACTTACCGTAAGTGAAAGTTTCAATAGGCTTTACTTCAAAGTAGAACTACTCCATTACAAAAGTAGTACTCACTATGTACCGTCCCATTTCAAGTATCTATAATAATCTTTGAAAAATAGATATAGCTATTTCCAAATGGCCAAAATGTGTAGTGATTAATGTATGTTTTGTAATAATAATAATCCAAATCTACAAAGTAACTAGTAACTAAAGTTTTCAATTGTAGTGGAGTAAAAGTAAAATATTTGCCTCTGAGATGTACAGTAGTGGAAGTAAACAAAAGTAGCCTACTGGAAATTGTATAGGAAAGTAAAATACAAATAATAAGTAAAGTACAGTACAGTATAGGTAAGTAAATGTACTTAGTTGCTTTCCACCACTGGGCATGACAGTCTGAGACACATCAGTGATGGAGATGGAGTGGGTGGTTTAGCAGCTTTATCTGAGACCTCCCCCATTCCTCTCCCCCATCCCTCTGCCCAGATCAGCCACACGGCTTCTCCACGGTTGTCTTCACTGCTTCCTTCACTGGCTTATTCATTCCTTTTATGTTTATTTTATCAGCCCATCACCCGTCAGCCCAAAACAATTAGAAATTAGAACACACCCACCCACCATCCTGGTATCTCATCATCTATGAATGAGCTGATTGAATGAGGTTGGCCAGGCCAAGGCTGAGCTGTGTATTGACTGACGCAGGACACAATGAGAGTCCACACACACACACACACACACACACACACACACACACACACACACACACACACACACACACACACACACACACACACACACACACACACACACACACACACACACACACACACACTCAGCCCGTAGCACTGGCCGTATCACTTGCCCTAGCCTCGACGACCTTACAGGCGTATACAAAGGCTCTTACACTGTAAGAGCCTCTGTATACGCCGCGGATTTATTTATTTATTTCCCAAATGGTCTAAAAATGAGTTCTTTAGCATACTTTTACCAATGAATTAGCCTATGCACAGACAGCGACTGATCAGCCTATTTTGGACGATATGGGTCTTTTCTCGAGTCAGTGTGTAGTCTCACTAGTCTGTGTCGGGTTAGGTCTCTTTGGTGAATTCTTGATCAGTGTTATTATGTCACGACTCAAGAACAACTACAAAAGAAACCCGATTAGCATTTGAATACTTTTTAACACCTCTTGGACGGCCGGTGTCTCTCAAGACAGACAATCGCAACAATTGAGGAACAACAGGGGAGGCGCTGTTTTTCCGAATATTTGACGATGGGATTCTCAGATTGCCGGCGGAGAGGTCCAAAATGTTCGGAATTCCCAGAAAATATGTGATGTAAATGTAAAATGTCCACGAAAATCTTCATGGGGGCCTAAAGGGGCCCTGGGAGTCTTCATGGGGGCTGTGGCCCCGTGGCCCCCACAGACTCTACGTCGTTATCTTACAGTATGTAACTTTGATAGCATTTATGTAGACACAGCACTCTATAGTGTATACGCATTATATAGATATTCCATGCCATATACATACCATGTTTTGTTCTTGATTACAGTAAATCAATCTGTATTAAGAGCGTCTGCTAAATGCCTAAATTGTACATTGTGCTGCAGAATAATTTGATCATAATGTAATATTTCAACATCACTGCCATTTAACTACTTAGACCCTTCTTTATTGATCTGCACCAACGCGTCACAAAGACTATGCTGGGGTTCAAGTAGTTAATCTCACACACACACACACACACACACACACACACACACACACACACACACACACACCAAGTATTCTACAGTCTTTTAAAATCGTGATCGTTTTTCGTCATTAACAGGAGGGGGGGGGGGGGGGGGGGGGCTGGTATTTTATCATCTTTTTTTTACCTCCACACAGACACATTGATAAATGAGCTCTGCTGGAAGGGGAGACACAGCTGAGCTGCTTGGAGGAGAGATTTGTCTCAGAAAGAAGAGACATGATCACACACGCACACACACACACACACACACACACACACGGACGGACGGACGGACGGACGGACGCACACACACATTTGGGAAGCCGTAAATCGATCCCCTGGCTCTTCCCGGCTTTGTGTCGAAGTGTCCTTGAGCAAGACATTGAACCCTCAACCGCTCCCGGTCAGGGCTGTTCCTTGCATGGTTTGCCTCTTCTATCAGTCTGTGTGCATGTGTGAATAATGTAACGCGCATGGATACAGGCACTATGGCTAACCTTTTTCAGCTCGAAAACGATATACATGGTGTCTCTCTGGGACCCACAAATGTACATTATGAATTCATCACTTACTGTAAGCCAAAAACAGTGAATATGCGTGATTATACTGTAAAGTTGTTCCATGGCTTTCCACTCACAATGTTGGAGCGCTCTGACTCAGCCTCTCTCTGTAGTCCATTGAGCTGTAATAGTCTCTGACTCAGCCTCTCTCTGTAGTCCATTGAGCTGTAATAGTCTCTGACTCAGCCTCTCTCTGTAGTCCATTGAGCTGCAATAGTCTCTGACTCAGCCTCTCTCTGTAGTCCATTGAGCTGTAATAGTCTCTGACTCAGCCTCTCTCTGTAGTCCATTGAGCTGTAATAGTCTCTGACTCAGCCTCTCTCTGTAGTCCATTGAGCTGTAATAGTCTCTGACTCAGCCTCTCTGTAGTCCATTGAGCTGCAATAGTCTCTGACTCAGCCTCTCTCTGTAGTCCATTGAGCTGTAATAGTCTCTGACTCAGCCTCTCTGTAGTCCATTGAGCTGTAATAGTCTCTGACTCAGCCTCTCTCTGTAGTCCATTGAGCTGTAATAGTCTCTGACTCAGCCTCTCTGTAGTCCATTGAGCTGAATAGACTCTGACTCAGCCTCTCTCTGTAGTCCATTGAGCTGAATAGACTCTGACTCAGCCTCTCTGTAGTCCATTGAGCTGAATAGACTCTGACTCACACAGACAGTTATCAAGTGTTTCTGGCCATATATAGTCTTCACTTCAGGAACCCACCGGCAAGAAACAAGACAAAAAACAAAACCACTTGAATTTGCCTCTGGTGGCACCGCCCGCCGTGTACAGACCGCCCGCCGTGTACAGACCGCCCCCCGTGTACAGACCGCCCCCCCGTGTACAGACCGCCCACCGTGTACAGACCGCCCGCCGTGTACAGACCGCCCGCCGTGTACAGACCGCCCCCCCGTGTACAGACCGCCCGCCGTGTACAGACCGCCCCCCCGTATACAGACCGCCCGCCGTGTACAGACCGCCCCCCCGTGTACAGACCGCCCGCCGTGTACAGACCGCCCGCCGTGTACAGACCGCCCACCGTGTACAGACCGCCCACCGTGTACAGACCGCCCCCCGTGTACAGACCGCCCACCGTGTACAGACCGCCCGCCGTGTACAGACCGCCCCCCCGTGTACAGACCGCCCGCCGTGTACAGACCGCCCGCCGTGTACAGACCGCCCACCGTGTACAGACCGCCCCCCGTGTACAGACCGCCCCCCGTGTACAGACCGCCCCCCCGTGTACAGACCGCCCGCCGTGTACAGACCGCCCACCGTGTACAGACCGCCCGCCGTGTACAGACCGCCCGCCGTGTACAGACCGCCCGCCGTGTACAGACCGCCCGCCGTGTACAGACCGCCCGCCGTGTACAGACCGCCCGCCGTGTACAGACCGCCCCCCGTGTACAGACCGCCCCCCCGTGTACAGACCGCCCGCCGTGTACAGACCGCCCGCCGTGTACAGACCGCCGTGTACAGACCGCCCACCGTGTACAGACCGCCCCCCGTGTACAGACCGCCCCCCCGTGTACAGACCGCCCGCCGTGTACAGACCGCCCGCCGTGTACAGACCGCCGTGTACAGACCGCCCACCGTGTACAGACCGCCTGCCGTGTACAGACCGCCCGCCGTGTACAGACCGCTCCCCCGTGTACAGACCGCCCGCCGTGTACAGACCGCTCCCCCGTGTACAGACCGCCCGCCGTGTACAGACCGCTCCCCCGTGTACAGACCGCCCGCCGTGTACAGACCGCCCCCCCGTGTACAGACCGCCCGCCGTGTACAGACCGCCCGCCGTGTACAGACCGCCCGCCGTGTACAGACCGCCCACCGTGTACAGACCGCCCGCCTCTTCCTGTGGTGCGTCTTTGTTTTCCTTCCTACTAAGAACAAACTTTACACGTTGTCATGGGAGTTGCCGACAGATTCAGCTGCAGAGCTCTGATTCTGTCTTGAGAGATTATTATGCAAATGAAGCAGTGAAAATGCCTCCTCCTCCTCCTTCCCTTTTGTCTCTGCACATTTTCATGAACGGTAATGAGTGACGTCACAGATGAGTGACAGGTTTCTCTTTCAGTGCCACCTGGTGGTCACCAGTTTAGGCTCTGAGTGCCAATTCTCCCATTATAAAAAAAGAAAGAAATTGTAATTCTATTATGGATGTAATGTGCATGTCATCACCTGTACACCAGATTAGAGGAATTTAAAAAATAATATGGATAAAAAAAAAAGAATTCCCAATGGATCACGTCTTGTCGTCCGTGGCATCCGGTACATAATTGGCAATTAGACGTCTTGACGTTTTTGGCTCTTAAACTGTTTTAAGGTAAAACACACCAATGCAACTGGTGTGCTTTACCTTAAAGAGCGTTTTGTCCCAACCCGACCCTGTGGTCTGCTTTGGGCTTAACCCATTCTGACCTGAGATCAGATTCATACGAGTTTTCCACTGGACACACACTGGTCTGATTAACCCATTCTGACCTGAGAACAGATTCTAAAAATGTCAGTCGTTCTTCGATTTAAAAAAAAATAGCAGACCTACAAGCTCATATCGCGCCACTCGGTGGCGCGATATGAGCTTGTAGATCTGCTGTTTTTCAATAGCTAAAGCATAACATGATGCTAACTGTGCTGTTTCACCCAACGTGACTCTGTGTCCTAATTGGGCTCCACAGCCAGCTAAACTCTCTCCCATAAGTATCCTCCAAAGAACAGGCATAAGTGTTGTACATGGACCGGATTCAATATAGGGAAGTGTAAAAACATTTTGCCACTCAAAGGGCTAGAAACCAGCAGATGGCTTTGGATGGAACTTCAGAGAACACACAAACATCTGACCATCTCTCAAGTCAAGTGTTAGCTGTCTGTTTATTTGTGTACCCTCCACACACATTGAGAACAGAACACTAACACCAAAATGGGTGCCCGGTCAGAATGGGTTAAGAGCGTCTGCTAAATGCCTAAATTGTAAATTGTACATAATTGGCAATTAGACGTCTTGACGTTTTTGGCTCTTAAACTGTTTTAAGGTAAAACACACCAATGCAACTGGTGTGCTTTACCTTAAAAAGCGTTTTGTCCCAACCCGACCCTTTGGTCTGCTTTGGGCTTAAGGCTGCTGTAGCTTGGTGGGCAGAGCGGCCGCTTGGTATTCACCAGGTCGACCTCCTCCGGCCTGCCCAGAATAGACCTATACTGTACGTGTCCCTGAGCAAGATACTTAATCGCAAAAGATCCAGATATATTTTGGCTTTTATTTGATTTGGAAACGGGGAGAGATAGACGGAGCAAAGGGGCTCACTGTATAAGGCTGCATAATAGAGCCTATACTTGGTATGCATCTTAACCACTAGTCACCCTTTAGCCCATTCTGAAGGGGAACCCATTTTGGTGTCAGCATCATGTCGTGCTTTAGATATTTAAAAATAGCAGATCTACAAGCTCATATCGCGCCACCGAGTGGCGCGATACGAGCTTGTAGGTCTGCTATTTTTGAAAAATCGAAGAACGACTGACATTTTTTAAATCTGATCTCAGGTCAGAATGGGTTAATCAGACCAGTGTGTGTCCAGTGGTAACCTCGTATGAATCTGATCTCAGGTCAGAATGGGTTAAAGTAGTTCTCAGACGTTTTCAGGCCGTGGCCCTCCTTGAACTGCATGGGGATAACATCTCAGATGAGTCAAACCAAGGACGCTTTACTTGCGTGGGAGGAGAAAACAACCAAAAATTATCAAACTAGGGCCGGGACTAATTGCGATTAATTACGATTAATTAACTACAGAAAAATGTATGCATTAAAAAAATAACGCATTTTAATGGCACAATTTCTTTCACTGCGGAACGTTGTCACTGGACAGTTTTCAGACGGACCTGCGCACCAAGTGTCCGTGTCCTCTTCAGACAATAACACCACCAGAAACCGCAGACAGTTCACCAGACTGGGGGAAGCCGCTGAAATCACTTTGCTTGTCCCCGTGGATTGGAAATAGGATTTAAAAGGCTATCCGATGGTAGCGTGGATTACAGCACAGTTGTGTGCAATTATTCAATAAATAATTATTACCCCTATTACTACAAAAACAATGTTTTATTGCTTAAACTTATGTATTCACTATTCATTGATTCACTAGTATACCAAAATTTTGAAATAATTGCTTTCTCACTGTTCTCGGGTCAAATAATGATATGCGATTAAAATGTGATTAATCTAGATTAATTAATCGCAAAGCCTCTGATTAATTACATTACGTTTTTTAATCGAGTCCCAGCTCTATATCAAACACAAATCTTTTATGACCGTCCTCCCAAAAACAAATTATTTTCAGATCAATTTGGGGGTCATTGACAACATGGAAAATAGTACTGCGACAATGGCCCCCAGAAGTCGGCATACCCCTCCCGGAGTTAGGACCAAACACAACATAGTTTTTCCTCATCTCTAAGGCCTCCCATACATGAAATGGATTCTTGTATAAAAATATTTTACTGCAAAAGTGGTGAAATTGTTATTTAAAGTTATACACCTCAAACTAAAAATAAAGCCTGTCCGTCTGGTGGTTGAGGCACTTAAAGGCATGTAGATTCACAATGGAAGCTCTGAGAGGTTCAAAACTTGGCATACTTGAAGCCAGAACATACCTCTACATTCTAGAAAAGACTGAATGTCAATATCTGAATGTCAATATGAGATATAGTCATTTTAACACATACTTACAGTAGGCGGAATTGTACATCTATGTAGATGTCTTCTCTACTTTGTAGTGACTCTGGAATGGATTGTCATAGCAACACATATGATGGCTTGTAGGAAAGGTGAGGTTCTACTGAATCCAGCAATACCAATTGTGTAAATGTAGCTTGCATAATCGTGGAGTTATGGCACAAAACATATATGGTGTCCCAAACGGGGGGAAATAAAACTAATGAAATCTACAGTATCACATTAGTTTTATTTTTACTTCACTTATCAAGGGTGGGAAAACATAAACAAATCACTTGAGTAGAAGTCCCTAAAATGTATGAAATGTCTCAAACTTGAGAAATGAGAAATTGTGAACAAATAGATGCCGCTTCAATAGAGAAATATGCAAGCCTAGATTGGAACTACTAACTATTATTATGTTGCAGCACATGACCTGGATGTTCCCTCATCAAGCTCAAATCTCAATATTATCCTCATAAATATAAATAATCAAGTTATTCATTTCTGTTATTTGAGTTATTTGGTTACAGTCAATTTATACTACAGTATTTGGCTCCACCTATGTGCATCTTATGTGATCTTATAATGTGAAGTGTATCGGAAATCAGGGCCGATCATGACATTTTTAAATGATCAGATCAGGAGCACAAAAATGTGATTGGGACATCCCTAGTATCAATATGATAGCCATATCATGATATTAGACTGTATATTGTCCGTGATTTGGGATATTGTACTATTGTGATTATTGGAGGAGTTGCATAAAAATATAATTTTCAGATGGGGAAAAATCAGTATCGGCAGATACTCAAAATTAAAATGATCTTACTAAATGTTGCTCAACAGAGAGATGATGATGTTCATAACACCGTGGCTCTATATACAGACAATATGCTGCAGTAATGAGCAAGTTGCAAATGTTGAGTGAGAGCATGCCTGCACCAGTCTCATCAAGAAGACTGAATAGGGTTGATACAACATTGTTTAACATACAAAGATATTTTTCATTTGTGTGCCAGTACAAGACCAGAACATCTGACAGCCATTATGGCTGGTACTGGTATGTGTACCAGAGACTTATGGTCCTTCATGCAGCATCAGAAAGGTTGATGAAGTTGTACATCATCTGCTCCTCTCGTACCCAGATCTCTTTGTGTATGATGACAAATATACAATAATACTGGTAATATGCCGAGGCGGCAGTGCCTCAGGGATAGAGTGGCCAATAGAGCGGCTGGATGGAGAACCGTGAGGTTCGCAAGACAAATTTCAGTGTGAACTAACAATATACCGTTAGTACTATATCATACCATATTCTCAGTTCGATCCAGGGCTCCCCCAGAGTTAGACTCTGAACCCCTAATTGATCCCGATGTGCAGGTCGGTGCCTTGTATGGTTTCCTCTGCCATCGGTGTGTGACTGAATGTGTGAATGTAATGCACAATCTATGTAAAGTGCTTTGGATAAAAGCTCTATATACTGTAAATGCACCAATTTCCATTTACGGTATATAAACTCCTTGACTGTTATGATGACATACTGAAGACACTGACTCTGAGGAAGAAGATGATATTGTCTAAATACAAACCCTGGAAACATACAGCATTATAATTTGTAGAACATGGAAAGTCTGATGTTGCATGCTCTAAAAGTGTGCCCATGGGAAATGGGCACAATGAGAGAAGATGCAAATATCCAAGAAAATCCAGAACTACTACATAGACCTGCAGATATATCGATGAAGAAAACCATGGACCAGTGTCTTCAGTATGTCATAACTCTTATTTATTGAAAGTGATGACTTGTCATCACTTTCATTTATTTAAAGAAAGATGTTAACTATTTCAGTGAGATTAATAAAAGCTTTGACATAGATACTGGTCTGCTGTTCTAATTCTTTGTTTTATAGCTGCTATATTTAGTTTAGATATTTAGTGTTTTAGGTAGCATTTATGATATTTGTCATCATATGCAAAGAGATCTGGGTACGAGAGCAGCCGATGTACAACTTCATCAATCTTTCTGATGCTGCATGTGAAGGCCCTGTCTCTGGTACTCTGACCAGTGACCATGTGAAGGCCCTGTCTCTGGTACTCTGACCAGTGACCATGTGAAGGCCCTGTCTCTGGTACTCTGACCAGTGACCATGTGAAAGCCCTGTCTCTGGTACTCTGACCAGTGACCATGTGAAGGCCCTGTCTCTGGTACTCTGACCAGTAGTCCTGGTTTTGTCTATGAACTGATTGCAACAAGACCGCAAGGACTTTTTTGTGCTATCCCTTTTGGACTAATTGTATGACTGTACTCTGTTGCTGTTTTTACATTTATGTTTAATAAACTATTAAATCCATCAATCAATCAATCAATTGTGCTGGCCTTCCCACAAATGAAACAATATATTTGTATGTTAAACAGTGTTGTATCCTATTCAACAATGTTGTACCCTGTTCAGTCTTCTTGACGAGACGGCATGCTCTCACTCTGGTCTTACTGGAGTAGTTTTCTCAACATGATACAGTATATGATGAGAGGAGAGTATATTGAATTTGGGTTTGCCAGGGTTTTATGAACATCATCTCTCTGTTGAACAACAGTTAGTGTTGAAGGTCTTCTGCCGTGGTCTTTATACATTATGGGTCTTGTTTCGTGCCTTTTTCCAACTGTTTAGCAAAGATGATACAAAGATTTGGATCCAATATTCCATTTTGGTAAAAGTTTAAAGATACACTTCAGAATTTGTACAGTATCTATGTTGTGCATTGCGCGCACTATTTTTAGGCTATAGTATGTGCAGTAACCATATTACAAGTGATACTAATTAAGTCTATTTTCCATTCTGGTGAAACAGTGTCAGGGCAGGGTTCTGCTATTGTCAGTGTAGACTACGGGACAGGCAGTAGGCTCTGTTACACTAAAGATAACTAAATGCTAGGTCACTCTCCACTCCAGTCAGCTAAATAGCTACTTGATTTGACACGGTTCATCTCATCTTTTCACATTCCAAAATATGTGAAATGATTTTACCTGTCATTTTATGAAGAAAGCCACATACTGTAGGCAATAAGATGCAGGTGGAGCCAAATACTGTAGTGTAGTATAACTTTACTGTAACCAAATAACTCAAATAACAGAAATGAATAACTTGATTATTTATATTTATGAGGATAATATTGAGATTTGAGCTTGATGAGGGAACATCCAGGTCATGTGCTGCAACATAATAATAGTTAGTAGTTCCAATCTAGGCTTGCATATTTCTCTATTGAAGCGGCATCTATTTGTTCACAATTTCTCATTTCTCAAGTTTGAGACATTTCATACATTTTAGGGACTTCTACTCAAGTGATTTGTTTATGTTTTCCCACCCTTGATAAGTGAAGTAAAAATAAAACTAATGTGATACTGTAGATTTCATTAGTTTTATTTCCCCCCGTTTGGGACACCATATATGTTTTGTGCCATAACTCCACGATTATGCAAGCTACATTTACACAATTGGTATTGCTGGATTCAGTAGAACCTCACCTTTCCTACAAGCCATCATATGTGTTGCTATGACAATCCATTCCAGAGTCACTACAAAGTAGAGAAGACATCTACATAGATGTACAATTCCGCCTACTGTAAGTATGTGTTCAAATGACTATATCTCATATTGACATTCAGATATTGACATTCAGTCTTTTCTAGAATGTAGAGGTATGTTCTGGCTTCAAGTATGCCAAGTTTTGAACCTCTCAGAGCTTCCATTGTGAATCTACATGCCTTTAAGTGCCTCAACCACCAGACGGACAGGCTTTATTTTTAGTTTGAGGTGTATAACTTTAAATAACAATTTCACCACTTTTGCAGTAAAATATTTTTATACAAGAATCCATTTCATGTATGGGAGGCCTTAGAGATGAGGAAAAACTATGTTGTGTTTGGTCCTAACTCCGGGAGGGGTATCTCGAAAACTAAAGCACTTTTTGACTGTTTGTTGCAGGACTAAAAGGTTTGAGAAGCAGTGAAGCTGGACCCCCCCCCCCCCCCCCCCCCCTCGGAAACCAGATGGTCTCAGAGGGTTTATCCTCCAATCAGATTTGGAATAAATAAATGAATAAGCTAAATAGTGATAGTGAATAGAGATAATAGTGCATTGTGCAGATCACTTATCAGTCTCTCTTCCTCTCCTCTCATGTAGCATTTTCTCTCTCCTGCCATGTCTGTAATGAATCGATCAATTAAAAGTATTGATCCCCCCCCTTTTTTTACACCCTGCAAGAACAAATCTGGCAAAGTCTGTGCCTGATCTATAGCTATTAGACTGATAGCACATCCACATGCATGCACGCACACACACACACACAACACACACGCACACGCACACGCACACGCACACACACACACACACACACACACACACACACACACACACACACACACACACACACACACACACACAGTTTGTGACTTTGATGCACAGCCATATGTGGGTCAAGGCCGGAGTTATCAGTGCAGCCTGTGATGATGGGTAAATCTGGCCTTGGGCGTAACTCTGCTCTTTCAGGAATAAAATATATATTCTCCACTGTGTACACAAACAGGCCCAGTGAAGATCCACAGCGTAAACGGAACTCTGAAGGTCCTTGCTATATGAAGGTTAGATATTTTTTCATTAAAAGAAAAACACCTCAGTGGACATTTACAGTATATCTCACCAAGGTGGAATTCCGTGTTTTGTTTTACAGATGCATCATAAATCACTGAGTGACCATTTAAAAGTACATAGTACTCTGTGTGCAAGGACTCTTGTACACAGAGGGGGGGTGGGGGGGTGGGGTCGGAGGGATATACCACGAAGTCCCCAGCTAATTTGTTAATATAGTGTCACCACTCTAAAAATATTTTATACTTTGGTTTTTCAAAAAATATAGCTGATATAAAGCTCAAACTTGAACATTTGTGAGAATGTATATTGCACATTCGTGCAAATCTTTGAATATATTATTTAAAGCAACTCAAGTCTTTGCTTCTTGCATGAATGAATTCTCTCTGTATAGTTATATGCGTGCAGTGCATGCAAACCGGAGCATTTGCCAATACCAGATGGAACGGGCGTGAGATCATTTCAGTTCCTCCCACGATTCAAGAAGTCTCCCCAAAAAAAACAACAAACACAAACAAATAAACAAACACACTCTTTTTCCAAATAACTTTCCTGCTGACGGCTTCGTGTTTCTCGTGGTCTTATAAAGCAAGCTGCTTGCAACTCGGGGAACGTTCCAATTAAGTCTGTTGACAAGGCAATAGTTGATCCGTGTCTTGGTTGATGAGCTAGATTCCATAATCTAGCTCATCAACCAAGACACGGATCAACTATTGCATTTGTCTGGCTGCATAATGGTTTGTGTGCAGTAACACTCACACACACACACACACACACACACACACACACACACACACACACACACACACACACACACACACACACACACACACACACACACACACACACAGGGCTCTGGCTGCATAATGGTTTGTGTGCAGTAACACTCACACACACACACACACAGGGCTCTGGCTGCATAATGGTTTGTGTGCAGTAACACTCACACACACACACACACACAGGGCTCTGGCTGCATAATGGTTTGTGTGCAGTAACACACACACACACACACACACACACACACACACACACACACACACACACACACAGGGCTCTGGCTGCATAATGGTTTGTGTGCAGTAACACTCACACACACACACACACACACACACACACACACACACACACACACACACAGGGCTCTTTGGGGTGAAAGGGTTGGTTGGGTTTTGCAAGCAAGGTAACAACAAAGACTGTGTGGCTCCCTGTGGAGATATGGCTCACTGAGCACGGTGGTGGGAGGATGGAACTGATATACAGAAACCTCCTATGTCCCAGTTAGGCCGTGTTGGGACCCATGAAAAAGTGCTTAGAAAATGAGTTTCGTTCCCATGTCAAGCGAACTACGCATTCAATGCATTTTTTCATAGATAATACCCTTCTAGACTTTGGGTAAAAAGTTCTACTCATAAAAACCTGCTGTTTTTTTTTTATAGCCATAAATGTATAAACAGTTTATAACCAAAAAACGAAAATCGTGTGCTGCTGTTTTTGCTTGTAAAATGTGTTTTTGGCAACAATTTTTTTTTCTCAAATGTCAAATGCATATACATAACATCTGACATAAGTATTGGTGCCTTTAGTTTACTCATATGTGAATTTATATCATGAAATGTAGCATATTTGTTAAAGAATATGCTTCAACTTAAGTGTTTGCCACACAGTACAATGAAACCTACACAGTAAATTGTGTCAAGAGCTTATGTTTCATACATAGAAAATGTCTCATCCTAATGTGTAATGAAAGGTAGAAAAGAAGATCAGGGCACCTTGGACCAACATGGCAGAAAATCTATCAAAATGTTACCACGCCCCCTAAATTGGAATAATGCAACAAATGGACAAGACTAAGAATTAAAGTAGTAGAGGTCAGAATTATTACAACATATGGTATGAAACATTTATTTATTTACAAGTGGGTCACAGCAAAGGGTCACAGCATCTGTCATCTGTACATCCACCCCCCCGGCCAAGGAAATATATGAAAATTGAAAATACAAAATAACATACAAATGCATAATAATTGTTGGAAAAAAAAAGTAGTAGGCCTACATGGTAACATGTTGGGTTACTCATCCCTATCACTTTCATCAGAGTCATCATCCCATGTAGGCCTACCTCTTTCTTCTGTTTCCTTTGACACATTTTCACAGTCCTGGCAGTGACATAAATCAGTGCAAAACAGTTTTGCAGACATACATGAACATCTTTCAGTCTCACATTTGCTTTTTTTGCAATTACAGTGGACTACCTGCAACACACTATCAGGGGCAGGATTTCTAGTCATCCATTGTACTGTTAACTCCCCATCCTCCATGACCCATCCACTGCCAATGGGTGAAGGAGCACACATCCTACTAGTCAGAGAACGTCTCATCACTGCTGCTTGGTAGTTTGCCCTTTTGCAATGTTGGTGGAGAGCATCACTTGTTGGGGGAATGTACAGTTCTGGCAAAGCTGATGATGCCGTACAGAATGATTTGTACCTTGCATCATTCATGTTTTTGGCAGATGATTGGCCATACAGGTAGCACACATATTTGCTCAGTGTGTTGAAAGTTGACTGGTCAAGGTTAAAACTGCTGCCAAGATGAACCTGCTTGGCTTACCTCAGTTGACTCAAAGAATGCCAAAGAGGTAACCTAAAAGTTCCTCAGACAGATTGAGGCGCAGCTTCCTCAGTGTAAGCAGAAGTCTCTGAGTATCACTAAGTGACTGTTTTGCAGGAGGTGGTAAACTTGGTGACACAAAATTGAACAACAACATGAAAGTCCTGTGAAGAATTTCATTTTGCTGTCATCAAATTCTGAAGGATCAAGAGTACGATGTTTCAACTCACTTTCTAATTTGTTGACTTTATCCCTAAGTGATTGACATTCAGCATTTAAAGATTTAATCTGTTCATGTAATGAGGCAATGTCATTTTGTGTTTCCTCTGTCTGGACCCCAATGCCTGGGACTTCAACAACAGTCTGTACCTCTGCTGTACTTCGATCAGTGATGGAGGTGAAACCAAATAACCTTGGCACGTAGTCAGGATGTAGAGGATCATCACTCTTTTCCCCTTAAATAAAAAAAACAACAAAAACATTTACTAGAAATATGATATTAATTTGTTTACATATATGGGGTGTTTTCACATATGTCCTGTTTCAGACATCAGCCTCAAAACAAACTCATCCGGGACGGGGCTGCCAAATCATTCTGAGATTATCTTTTTACATTAACCACTGGAACAATAGCATCCCTATTCTGGAGGGAACATTTGCAGAAAATAGCAGATCTACAAGCTCACAACATTGTTGGTGTAGAGCAGGGGTAGGCAGCTTTAACCACGGGTGCTAAGGGTGACCACTGGCACACACTGGAAATGCCAGTGTCTCACTCTAATGCCAGTCTGGCATTAGAGTGAGAGAGGATTAGCCTGCATGTCTGTAACTGTGTACAAATGGACCCCATTGGACCCCAAATGGACCCTTCTTAGGAACCAAATGGACCTTACAGGTCTGTAACTCTGAGAGATGGAACCAAATGGACCCTTACAGCCTGAGTGTACAAATGGACACATGCAGGTCTGTAACTCTGACACTATGGGTCCATTTGGTTCCATTCGTACACTCTCAGAGTAAGTCCATTTGTGCAATAACAATCAAACGTTATGTGGGTCCTTGAAAAAAACAAACAAAAAAAGTTTGATATTAAACCACTGTAGTGGTTATCAGTGGACTCTTAATGTGTCATATAAATCAGTGTCATACGATATTCTGAGGGAAACCATGGAGACTTAACATTCAGTAACTGCAGGGTGTGTTGATCAATAAGAACATTAACATTAAAGTCTTTCCACGGACTCACGTAACATGTTGATGAGTAATTACTCCTGACCAGATCTCTTTCCGGGTAACGGACTATGTTAATCCACTTCTTGGTCCACAAGAAGAGAACTCCGTTAGGTTCGTTTAAAACGGGACATTGTGTGAAAAGGCCCTTTTACATTGAACGTATGGTTTTACAAAAAAAGCAACATACCTGACACAAAGTGAAAGTGGCACCCCCAAATCCATGTAGCCCTGAAACATGACTACATCGGCGAAGTGCAGCGATCCATTTACTTCTTTTTTCTTTACATTTCGGCAGTCTGTAAAAGGATAGCTCCGAGTTCTTTTTTAATCTGTTTGTACAGTCAATCGCACAACGGCTCTTTCCCATTTTCCCAGTTTAGAGAATGAAAACAGCGTCGCAACAGTGAGTTGCTAGGTTGCTATGGACAACAAAAAGTTCTTCCGCATACGAAGACGTTACGCACATACTCAAGGGAATAAAGCGGCTACGCGATTGGTCCACGTGACCAAAACCACACCACTCCCCTTGCACATATTATTACGCCTTGTAAGAAATAGTCCCCTTTTAGATCGCGGATTATAAAATAACTGCAGCGTCGGACGAGTAGAACTTTTTTATTTAGACTGTCTACCTATAAATCTCTTTTATGGAGAAAAATTTGTGTAGTCCCCCTTCCGTGGGAACGGACCTGAACGAAAAGGGACCTCACAACACGGCCTAGGGATTTAGAATTGTAATTTTGTTTAACATTCTGCTAGGGCCTTTAGGTAGGGGTAAACTTTTGATTTCCAGTTAGTTTCGTTTTGTTAGAATAGCACCTGCACTCTGAAGCTAAAATGGGAGAATTGTGAACCAGAAGTGTACAAATTGTCTCTACTGTTGAAAGAAATTACAAATTACAAATACATTTAAGTTCTTTTCACCCTGTCTCCTCTCAAATTGTGTCATGTCCCTTCACCCTAGACGAAGGTCCATAACATAATTGTTGACTGAAAGGTAACTGTTTTGCATTTGGACATATGAGGTTTCCACCTGACAGAGACGATTTTAGTCAAGTACTATAATTAAGTGCAATTTTGAGGTAGTTTTACTTGACCTATACAGTATGGCCTTTCTATACTTTGTTAGTTCAACGCGACTACATCTCATGCAGGCTCTATTATCTTCTGTTTCCGTTATTGTGAGGACGATGGACAAGGGCTGTGAGCTTTGTCCATCTGCTCATTTCCTGCGAAAGCTCTCCCCACAATACAGAATGATGCTGCAGGGTTTAAAGCTCTCCCCACAATACAGAATGATGCTGCAGGGTTTAAGTGCAAATAAAAAGTACTTCCACTACACTCAGCAGAGTCAGCACCCCCACCCCCACCCTCCCAGGGTGATCATCAGCATCTGTTGCACTTCGACCAAACTGCCAGGAGTGGGTATCGACATCTGTGTGCTCCGCTGTGTGGGGAACGCAGGAGACAAGACATCGAAAGTGGTGTTTTTTTTTGTCTTTTCAATACAGTTATAGAAACCTCTTGATTTCAAGAAAGTTGTCTCCATCTTGGAAAGTGTCAAGCCTCTATAACACACTGAAGCATAAGATGACTTGTCTTTTGGATCTCTTCTGGACTACATTTAAGTCTACTACGGATTTATGAGTATATTAATTCATAGCTTTAAGCTAGTTGATGGACATTTTTCGTAAAGTAAAGAATTAATGAATGTTTATTGTAGCATAATTTTGGCGGTATAGCTTATTTAAAACAAAAGCCACCATAATAGCATTTGAATACCTGTTCTGAGAACAGCCCCACCACCCCCGTAAGTGTGTGACTAGTACGTGACAAAACCACAGTCATGGGGAGGGAAGCTCAGCTGCTCAGGGGTGCTATTCTGTGTTCCTATTTTTCTTCAGGGGTGTTCCAGCTGTACCAGGCAACCCCGTAGTTGTCGCCGCTGACGTGTCATGAAATGCGGCTGCACTGTAGCCACATAATATTATTATTATTATTATTACTGTAGCCACAGAGGCGTTGTCACGGTCCGTGACCTCTGTGTCCGGGTTCTGTATCCCTGTTGTATTTTTCCTGTGTTTCTTTGTTTTGAGTTGGTGTTTTCCTGTGATTTTGAAGTGTTGTATTTTGTCTTGTTTTGTGCCTTCCTGTATGCCCCTGTAGTTCTGTACCTGCCTTGTCTAACCTTGTGATTAGTCTTTGTTCTCCACCTGTGTCCTCTTAGTCTCCCAGCCAATCCCTGTGTTGCTTTGTCAGTTGTTCACCTGTGTCTAGTTAGTCCTTGTCTATAAGTATGCCCTTGTGTTTTTACTTCCTTGTTCGTTTGTAAATTGTAAGTCAGTGGTTTTTTGCTCCTCGTGATTTCCCATGTTCCTATAGTTTTCCCTTGTTTCCTCGTGCTCCAGTGTATGTTCCTGATCTCCTGTTTTTGGTTAATAGACCCCCCTTGTATTCGACCTGCCTCTCCTCTGCCTTTGTCTGCGCTTTGGGTCCAACACCTGCCTGTCCTGAACCGCGACAGGCATCAGTTTGCCGCGTCAAAGCGCATTCGCAGAGTCTCTCAGACCTTGGTATTACTTTGCGTTGGTTGCGTGACACTGATCATCTGAGGCTATACGACGGGCATTACCGCACGCTAAGTGCACGGGCTAAAGCAGAGTCTGGGAGTGAGTCTGCAGTTTGAACTGCAATAAATGGGAAGTTTGGGTTCCACAGTTTACCAGCCAGAAGGGAGAAGAGTCTGGGAAGTGAGGAGCAAAATTGTCCCGTATGTTTTAGGGAAGGTCCTGACAGCTTCCCTGATCTGAATGAGTGGGCATGCCTTCTCTACCACTGTGGTGTGTCCCCCTTGTCTCTGTCCTTTCCAGAGGACAGACATGTCTTTATGCTGGTGGTGTGTGTCCCTTGTGTCTGTCCTTTCCAGAGGACAGACATGTCTTTATGCTGGTGGTGTGTGTCCCTTGTGTCTGTCCTTTCCAGAGGACAGACATGTCTTTATGCTGGTGGTGTGTGTCCCTTGTCTCTGTCCTTTCCAGAGGACAGAGATGTCTTTATGCTGGTGGTGTGTGTCCCTTGTGTGATGACCCATCCTGTGGGGTTGGTTTGGTTGGATATTAATTGTTGTTCTCTGTCCCTGTGTAGGAGGAGAGTGCCAGCCTGCTGAGGTGTGTCTTGGGGATTGACACACCTGGTGCCAATTATCCACTTGGGTATAAAAGCAGGCTGGCTGAGGCCATTCTGCCTCTCTCCCTTGCACAGGTCAGAGGTCACACTGCTTGTTTGGTTATGTTTGTTTGAAGTAGTTTCAGTTCAGTTGCTTTCTGCACTCGCACATACAGTCCATGTTCACACAGCCATACACTCCTTACACTACTGATGTCACTGACCACTCACACCTCATACATTTTGCACCTTTCAAGCCTTCTTTTAGTTATAAATAAAATAATGTTAAGTTTAATCCTGTGTGTCGTCTCCCTCTTTGTCATGATGTGAGCCAGATCATGACACTTGTCTCTGTCCTTTCCAGAGGACAGAGATGTCTTCATGCTGGTGGTGCATGTGTCCCCTGGTGGTGCATGTGTCCCCTGGTGGTGCATGTGTCCCCTGGTGGTGCGTGTGTCCCCGGTAGTCTGTCTTCAGCGGTGACAGACAGGCAGGGGGCGAGAGGCACACACACTCCAATATGGCTGCCATGGGAAGAGAGTGGCAGTAGGGCTAATTAGAGCAGCTTTAATTTGCACATGCCTTGATCTCCTCTGTCTTGACCCCCCTTTCAATCTGCTAGTTTGTAGTGTGTGTGTCTACGTGTGCACGTGTGTGTACGTGTGTGTGTGTGTGTGTGTGTGTGTGTGTGTGTGTGTGTGTGTGTGTACGTGTGTGTGTGTGTGTGTACGTGTGTGTGTGTGTGTGTGTGTGTGTGTGTGTGTGTGTGTGTGTGTGTGTGTTTGTGTGGCGTCACTTTTCTTACAGTAACATCTAGTGTCACCTTGCATGGCATGTGGTGTCTCGCGCGGTCACAGAATATCTATTGGCCTCGTTTAAACCTGGCCCCAAAACTTTCTCAGTTGGTCTACTTTTCTTATACTTTGTATTCTCTCTCCTCCACTCTCTCTCACTGTCTCTCTCCCTCTCTCTCTCTCTCTCTCTCTCTCTCTCTCCTCCACTCTGGCGTCTCGTATTTCTTCTAAGGGTCACAACAAACTCTTCTGGGAAATTTCTTCCGGAACGTTTTCCATTTTTTATGTTCAGTGGTTTTTCTCAAACAAGTTTCATGGACCGCCATTGTTCTTTCTGGACCCACATCTGAAAATATTTCGTGCCCTGCACGTAACATAAAAAATATATACTTTCTGACCTTGACAGTCCATACATACAGATTAAACAATGTTAAACTAACCAACAGCATTGCAGATGTACGGAATCAATTATCCTCTTTCTTTCAGCAATGTTTTTGTTCCTCACCTGCTATGAGCTACTTTCTGTCAAGAAATTCCGTGCAGGTGACCTTTTTTCTAAGTGTCAGAGTTAACATTCATTATTACACAGCTTGGTTGAATGCCAATTGGTCAATCGCCAAATTCAGCAGTGTGTTTTGTAAGAGATAATATCTGGCTAGGTGGTCATTGTTGGGAGATAATTCACCGACAGGGAGTTTAATCACCCTGAAGTTGAATTATATCCCGACAATGACCACCTAGCCATATATTATCCTGCTTAGTACATGGCTACCTAACATAAATTAATAAATTGACCCAAAACACAACAAAGAAAGTATTCCTTAAGTGTCGTGCACTAGCGCTGGCTGCGTCTGCCCAGCTGCTTTGATTGATTGATTGAAATATTTATTAACAGTTTGCAGAATTTACAGTACATTTCAAGCACAAACTCAATACAAAGACTGTTAACTGTGAGTGGACGACCCAATTAAGCATTACACTTGTTTACAACAGGGTCCACATTGTTCAATTCATCAAAACATTTAGAGACATACAAATAGACATTTCTATGTAGCTAAAGTACAGAACAGGAATTCATCATATAGGAAGCAAAAAGGGAAAAGATACATATACAGTGAGGGGAAAAGGGGGGGGGGGGGATTGAGATTTTACAGAGGCCAGTTTCGAATTGCAGCCGTCCGTAGGTGCCCTTTGAGAGCAGTTTTGAAGGAGTCAAGGGATTCACATGTCTTAATGACTGTTGGTAGGGCGTTTCACATTTTGGTGGAATAGGAGCGAAAATAATTTAGTCCCTTGTTTGTGCCTAATCTGGGTTGTACATGGTTTGTTGCACTCCCTCTGGTGTTGTGGGTGTGGACTTCGTTTACATTAAGGAAGTATTTAGACAGGTACATGGGTATCTTGGTGGTGTAACGAATCTTGTGGACCAGACCCATTGCAAGATGCTGTACTCTGTCGTCGACCCTAAGCCATCCCAGCCTGTCAAAGTGGGCAGGGGTGAGGTGGGTTTGGGGGGTGAGGCCAAGTAGGAGCCACTGTTGGAAAACAAGGAAGTGAGTTGATCAAATAGAATCCATTTTCGGTGCTTTGTCTATTTCTCAAAAACATTTTTGAGAGCAATGCTTAGCTGTAAATGACACACTGTACTGTGTGTGTGTTTACATGGCTGTCATACGTACTGTGTGTGTGTTTACATGGTATAGTATTCTTCTCATTTTTCAGAGCAATGCTTAGCTGTAAATGACATGTACTGTGTGTGTGTTTACATGGCTGTCATGTTGGAAACAGCAGTAAATCAAGCAACTGCAGCCATGGTGCTCCGAGGGTTTGATTATGCAGCAGTCTGTTATAGAGCAGTCATTATCCATAAATAACAGACCGATGAATTCAGCGATTGACCAATCAGAATCAAGCATTCAACCAAGCCATGTAATATTTCTGGATAATGACCGCTCCACTCTATATAACAGTCCGACGCCTAATCAAACCCTCTTGTTTACTGCTGTTTCCAACATGACAGCCATGTAAACACGCACACAGTGTCATTTACAGCTAAACGTTGCTCTGAAAAATGAGAAGAATACATACGATACAGTATACCCGTTAAATGGATTCTATTTGATCAACTCTCCTCCTGGTTTTCCGACTGTGCTGCAGCTGGGCAGACTGTGCTGCAGCTGGGCAGACTGTGCTGCAGCTGGGCAGACTGTGCTGCAGCTGGGCAGACTGTGCTGCAGCTGGGCAGACTGTGCTGCAGCTGGGCAGACTGTGCTGCAGCTGGGCAGACTGTGCTGCAGCTGGGCAGACTGTGCTGCAGCTGGGCAGACTGTGCTGCAGCTGGGCAGACTGTGCTGCAGCTGGGCAGACTGTGCTGCAGCTGGGCAGACTGTGCTGCAGCTGGGCAGACTGTGCTGCAGCTGGGCAGACTGTGCTGCAGCTGGGCAGACTGTGCTGCAGCTGGGCAGACTGTGCTGCAGCTGGGCAGACTGTGCTGCAGCTGGGCAGACTGTGCTGCAGCCATGGGCAGACTGTGCTGCAGCTGGGCAGACTGTGCTGCAGCTGGGCAGACTGTGCTGCAGCACAAAACCTATGGAATACTTTAATTACTGTAAGCAAGGAAATGCCTCGTTTTGTGTCAATTTATTAATTTATGTATTAAGTAGCCGTGTGATAAGTGGGTAATTAAGGGTGATTAAGCACCGACGCGAAGGGGATTTATATATCAACAATGACCACTCAGCCATACCTTATCCCATACATAACACAACATCCTGCTGGCGGCGGTGGCTCAGGGGTAGAGTGCCTGGATGGTAACCGTAAGGTTGCCAGTTCGAACCCGGGCTCCCCCAGAGTTACTGTCGAAGTGTCCTTGAGCAAGACACTGAACCCCTAATTGCTCCCGATGTGCTAGTTGGTGCCTTGCATGGTTTCCGCTGCCATCGGTGTATGAATGTGCATGTGTGTGTGTGAATGGGTGAATGTAATGCACAATCTCTGTAAAGCGCCTTGGATAAAGGCGCTATATAAATGCACCATTTACCATTTACTGCATTATGTGACACATAGAAACAGGTGCTACACAGGGACCACTGAGTGATTTCCAACGAGCGCTTCCAAACTCCAATTGATTGATTGATTGAATACTTTATTGAAAAATATATTTTCAAAAGGATAAAGTCACAAGAAAGCCGTTAGGCTTGTTTCCATTGTGGAGATGCTGCTCAATGTGTTGCCACTCAGTCTGGGTCAGTGGTTTTCAATCAGCGGTTTGGGGACCACCAGTGGTCCCTGAGGTGGTTCCAGGTGGTCTCCAGCTAAATGATTGGTAAACAAAAGGACCCTTATTCGTTCTACTTCGTAATACTTACTTAATCCTCTTCGTGCTGGCGTATAAGATATTCACCAACGAACGCCAACTGGTGTCAATCTTCTGCCCAATATGCTGCACTTTGTCCATCCATGTTCTTTCATTTCCTTCTCCACGGATCTTCTTCCAGGTCTCTTTGGATCTTTTTCCACGTGGTGTCCATCGCATGGCTACCCTCATGGCTACTCTCTGCATCTGCCCATGGCTACCCTCATGGCTACTCTCTGCATCTGCCCATGGCTACCCTCATGGCTACTCTCTGCATCTGCCCATGGCTACCCTCATGGCTACTCTCTGCATCTGCCCATGGCTACCCTCATGGCTACTCTCTGCATCTGCCCATGGCTACCCTCATGGCTACTCTCTGCATCTGCCCATGGCTACCCTCATGGCTACTCTCTGCATCTGCCCATGGCTACCCTCATGGCTACTCTCTGCATCTGCCCATGGCTACCCTCATGGCTACTCTCTGCATCTGCCCATGGCTACCCTCATGGCTACTCTCTGCACTCTACCCTCCACCCTACCACTCTCTGCATCTGCCCATTCCATGGCTACCCTCATGGCTACTCTCTCCACTCTACCCTCAACCCTACCACTCTCTGCATCTGCCCATCGCATGGCTACCCTCATGGCTACTCTCTCTCTCTACCCTCCACCCTACCACTCTCTGCATCTGCCCATTCCATGGCTACCCTCATGGCTACTCTCTCTCTCTACCCTCCACCCTACCACTCTCTGCATCTGCCCATCGCATGGCTACCCTCATGGCTACTCTCTCTCTCTACCCTCCACCCTACCACTCTCTGCATCTCCCATGGCTACCCTCATGGCTACTCTCTCCACTCTACCCTCCACCCTACCACTCTCTGCATCTGCCCATGGCTACCCTCATGGCTACTCTCTCTCTCTACCCTCCACTCTACCACTCTCTGCATCTGCCCATGGCTACCCTCATGGCTACTCTCTCCACTCTACCCTCCACCCTACCAGTCTCTGCATCTGCCCATGAATCGTTAGCTTGCTTCCCATGCAGGTAGGTGCAAATCCTGGACCTCCGCCACATTGTTATTATTCATGATGATGGGGCTGGTTAGCCTGGGTAAACCCCTTTACCCAGGCTAGGGGCTGGTTAGCCTGGGTAAACCCCTTTACCCAGGCTAGGGGCTGGTTAGCCTGGGTAAACCCCTTTACCCAGGCTAGGGGCTGGTTAGCCTGGGTAAACCCCTTTACCCAGGCTAGGGGCTGGTTGGCCTGGGTAAACCCCTTTACCCAGGCTAGAGGCTGGTTGGCCTGGGTAAACCCCTTTACCCAGGCTAGAGGCTGGTTGGCCTGGGTAAACCCCTTTACCCAGGCTAGAGGCTGGTTAGCCTGGGTAAACCCCTTTACCCAGGCTAGGGGCTGGTTGGCCTGGGTAAACCCCTTTACCCAGGCTAGGGGCTGGTTGGCCTGGGTAAACCTCTTTACCCAGGCTAGGGGCTGGTTGGCCTGGGTAAACCCCTTTACCCCTTAGCCTGGGTAAACCCCTTTACCCAGGCTAGGGGCTGGTTAGCCTGGGTAAACCCCTTTACCCAGGCTAGGGGCTGGTTAGCCTGGGTAAACCCCTTTACCCAGGCTAGGGGCTGGTTAGCCTGGGTAAACCCCTTTACCCAGGCTAGGGGGTGGTTGGCCTGGGTAAACCCCTTTACCCAGGCTAGGGGCTGG
The DNA here is from genome assembly GCF_964188405.1 of Protomyctophum parallelum. Lineage (NCBI taxonomy): Eukaryota > Metazoa > Chordata > Actinopteri > Myctophiformes > Myctophidae > Protomyctophum > Protomyctophum parallelum. The sequence continues at coordinate 4,352,035 of NC_139702.1, read as the reverse complement.
TTAGCCTGGGTAAACCCCTTTACCCAGGCTAGGGGCTGGTTAGCCTGGGTAAACCCCTTTACCCAGGCTAGGGGCTGGTTGGCCTGGGTAAACCCCTTTACCCAGGCTAGGGGGTGGTTGGCCTGGGTAAACCCCTTTACCCAGGCTAGGGGCTGGTTAGCCTGGGTAAACCCCTTTACCCAGGCTAGGGGCTGGTTGGCCTGGGTAAACCCCTTTACCCAGGCTAGGGGCTGGTTAGCCTGGGTAAACCCCTTTACCCAGGCTAGGGGCTGGTTGGCCTGGGTAAACCCCTTTACCCAGGCTAGAGGCTGGTTAGCCTGGGTAAACCCCTTTACCCAGGCTAGGGGCTGGTTGGCCTGGGTAAACCCCTTTACCCAGGCTAGGGGCTGGTTGGCCTGGGTAAACCCCTTTACCCAGGCTAGGGGCTGGTTGGCCTGGGTAAACCCCTTTACCCAGGCTAGGGTCTGGTTGGCCTGGGTAAACCCCTTTACCCAGGCTAGGGTCTGGTTGGCCTGGGTAAACCCCTTTACCCAGGCTAGGGGCTGGTTAGCCTGGGTAAACCCCTTTACCCAGGCTAGGGGCTGGTTGGCCTGGGTAAACCCCTTTACCCAGGCTAGGGGCTGGTTGGCCTGGGTAAACCCCTTTACCCAGGCTAGGGGCTGGTTGGCCTGGGTAAACCCCTTTACCCAGGCTAGGGGCTGGTTAGCCTGGGTAAACCCCTTTACCCAGGCTAGGGGCTGGTTGGCCTGGGTAAACCCCTTTACCCATGCAGGCTAGGGGCTGGTTAGCCTGGGTAAACCCCTTTACCCAGGCTAGGGGCTGGTTGGCCTGGGTAAACCCCTTTACCCAGGCTAGGGGCTGGTTGGCCTGGGTAAACCCCTTTACCCCTTGGCCTGGGTAAACCCCTTTACCCAGGCTAGGGGCTGGTTAGCCTGGGTAAACCCCTTTACCCCTTGGCCTGGGTAAACCCCTTTACCCAGGCTAGGGGCTGGTTAGCCTGGGTAAACCCCTTTACCCAGGCTAGGGGCTGGTTAGCCTGGGTAAACCCCTTTACCCAGGCTAGGGGCTGGTTAGCCTGGGTAAACCCCTTTACCCAGGCTAGGGGCTGGTTAAAGCCTGGGTAAACCCCTTTACCCAGGCTAGGGGCTGGTTGGCCTGGGTAAACCCCTTTACCCAGGCTAGGGGCTGGTTGGCCTGGGTAAACCCCTTTACCCAGGCTAGGGGCTGGTTAGCCTGGGTAAACCCCTTTACCCAGGCTAGGGGCTGGTTGGCCTGGGTAAACCCCTTTACCCAGGCTAGGGGCTGGTTAGCCTGGGTAAACCCCTTTACCCAGGCTAGGGGCTGGTTAGCCTGGGTAAACCCCTTTACCCAGGCAAGGGGCTGGTTGGCCTGGGTAAACCCCTTTACCCAGGCTAGGGGCTGGTTGGCCTGGGTAAACCCCTTTACCCAGGCTAGGGGCTGGTTGGCCTGGGTAAACCCCTTTACCCAGGCCAACCAGCCCCTAGCCTGGGTAAACCCCTTTACCCAGGCTAGGGGCTGGTTGGCCTGGGTAAACCCCTTTACCCAGGCAAGGGGCTGGTTGGCCTGGGTAAACCCCTTTACCCAGGCTAGGGGCTGGTTGGCCTGGGTAAACCCCTTTACCCAGGCTAGGGGCTGGTTGGCCTGGGTAAACCCCTTTACCCAGGCTAGGGGCTGGTTGGCCTGGGTAAACCCCTTTACCCAGGCTAGGGGCTGGTTAGCCTGGGTAAACCCCTTTACCCAGGCTAGGGGCTGGTTGGCCTGGGTAAACCCCTTTACCCAGGCTAGGGGCTGGTTGGCCTGGGTAAACCCCTTTACCCAGGCTAGGGGCTGGTTGGTTTTGGGATTTAACGTCATCACTTTTGTCTTTTCTGCATTAATGGTGAGACCAATCTGATTGCCATATTTCACTAGATCTTCAGTCTTGCTTTGTATGTGTTCCATCACATGGGCATATGAGGTATGCGGTCAGCTGTATGGCTGGCTCAGGGAAGAGGACGCCCCTGCCTTGCATAGTCCCGTGGGAGGCAAATCTCAATGATTGGGCATGGGACACAAGCTAAGTTTGGCTGCCATATTTTCTATATTGTCTATTTACTATGCATTATATTATCTATTTACTACGTTTCTATATTATCTATTTACTATGTACACTATCATTATAATGACCAGGCTTCAAGAGTTCAAGTTCACTTATATGACGCCCATTTCCGTTACGTCAACATAGGCTCATAGCGTAGACTCACAGCCTCACAGAACAATCATGGCGTTTCCGCCTGTCAGACAGTCGCTTGTTAGCGCGTGGAGCGTGTCGCAATGAAAGGTTCGTTTTGTTATTTTGGTGTCATGTTATTCAGTTATTTGTCAACATTTAAGTTCCTCATTGCAAAACATTACAAGGTTTATTGATCGTTTTTGTTTATTGTGTTTCTTTGCAGTCCTGGTTGTTATGATGTACATGTTGTATGGTTCCTCTCCGCATGCCCTTTGAGCTATGGGCAGCCAGTGAGGTAAATGGCGTTTGTTTTGAGCATTTGTTTGTTACGCTATGATTTATTTCGTTATATGTTTAATTTGGTACTCATGTTAATCATGATTTATTCTTTTGTGTTTCTCGTCAGTTTGACGTAGGCTTTTGGGCATAAAATAAAGCCTCCAGTATCTACAAACAAACTGCCTCGTTCATCGTTCACGACTTCATGATCAAAGGGTGTGAAACTAAGGCTTGATCACCCTTTAGCTGGCCACCTTTGATGAGGGTGTATAGTGTTTGAAGGCCGAAACACCCGCTGATTCAAAGGCACACTACTGAGGATGTGTCCCAAAATTGACATCATATTACCCTAGTTAAGAAATACACTTCCCAATGCCACTCTTAACATCAAGGCAAATCTCATGTGAGTCCACACCATCTATTGGCACAATGGACAGTCTTAACATCACGTCTGTGATTTGTTTTATGTTTTATGGTTCTGTGTTCCATCACATGTGCTGATAATTTGCCAGTATTCCATTTAGAATGCATCAACAACCATCTGCATGCGTCGTGTGCAGTGTCAGCATCTTGCTCACTAACTGCGGTGAATATATATGATATGACATCATTCCGTTAACTAATAATTATGCTACAATGCTACAGTATAATGAATATTCCGGCTTAGAATATGGAATTGCACCTTCCTTTTGATGCTATGATATACAATATTCAGCCAAAAAGAAGATGTACAGAATAAAGAATATGCAGAATATAATTGGACAAAAATAATTAGCAACCAATGATGATATAGGGAATATCGTGCAGCAGAATGTGCCATGGGAATGATCATTATCGGTAAATATAGCACCCTTTACACCGAGAGACCTTTCATAATGTTAGACGAGATTCTAAAACACGTGTTTATTATTATCGTCTATGTCGGTATAGAAAACTCATATGTCCAAAACTGTTACTTTTCAGGATTCAAATAAAGAAATACATATGTACATTATGTACATATGATGTACATATGTACATCATTCATGTTAGCGGACATTTGACATCGCTACATAAGGTACATTATAAGGTGGTCGCTCATTGGCCAAGCGCTCCCACCAACATGTGATTGGTTAGCCGATTTCTTCCCATTTTTGATATAAACAAACTCCAAATATGCATTTTTGTATTTCAATCAATTCATAAACTACTCCCAGCCTGTTTTCAAAATGTATTCCATTTTAATAACGAAATCCATAATCATTACACCAGAGCATCCATTGATCTTCATTCTGCTTTCTTCAGGACAACATCGGCCCAATTTTCCATCAAGTTCAGAGGACCACACTTTTGGAATAGCTTACCGTCTCATATCAGAATCTGTACTAGTCTCTGCTCCTTTAAGAGACAATTACTGCTATTTTTATTAACCAGCTTGGGCAACACGCCCTAGTCATGTTATTAATTGATATTTTATTTTTAGAATATTTTTTGTTTTTTCATTATTATTATTTACAATCCTTAGGTTTACCAATATTATTCATACCTTAATTTCTGTTATTTAATCTCAACTGTGTAGCTTCCATATGGGAAGGCCACTCGATAAGCCCCTTTGGGTTTTTTTGGCACTTCCAGCACATCATGTAATGAATCTTGTTTCCCATTTGAAATATTTGCTTTCTGTATTTTTTATTTTATTTTACCATATTGTTGTTATTATGTGCAAATAAACTAAACTAAACTATTTGCTTGTTTGTTTTTAGATAATAAACAAATTGCAAATAATAACATGACAGCAGTGACAGGCCTATAATATCGATATCAATGTTGGGGTCCTTGACACGAAAACGTTTGAGAACAACTGAACACATAACATGGCTTTACAACCAGGAGCCATGTGGTAATAGTATGTACTTTAGATTCTCACCACATTGTAGCTGATAATCTATGTAGAAAATCAATGGCATGTCTACTGGTGGACAGACTAGACTGTGGAGCCTTTGGGGATATGGGCCTTATCAATGCTGCCCTGACACACTCCACCTCCAGCTGCGGCCACAATCACAAAGATACCAGCAGCAAAGAAACTAAAAACATCAGTGCTGGCTGTCTGTCTTTGGCTGGCTGTCCAGCCCTATTCCTGATGCAGAGTAGGGACACAAATACATTAAAGAAGGCAGCATCCACTCTCATTCCCCCAAATGGCATTTACATGACAGAGTGAGAGAGTGCTAGATCAAGGGCAGTGGTTTCCAAGTCTGCTTATTATAAGCAACTTTGGGCTTGTTTTTATGTAAAGTTGCTTATAAACATTGGTAGCTGCGGCTGCAAGTTGTGGTTTTTGGGGCTTGTTTCTAAAGTGTAGTTGCCTAATGCTATAGAGTCACTTGCTCATCCCCTTCTGCCCGGTTCACCACTTCACAGAACTAATTTCTCTGGAGAATAACGGGTGTCCTCTTAAAATCGTTTCATATAAGCATTGTGGTCCAAAAATAAACAAGCTGTCTCTGCGTCATTGTCAGGGAGGTGTCTCTGTATCGTTTACAACAGTCATGTCATGACTGTCATATGGTCTGTTTCTAGCAAAAATGTAACTAATTCAGTAGCAGTATAAACAATAGCGTTCAGTCAGTTCATTCTTCAATGAGTGAAACGGCCAGGATGACAGGATTATATGAGGTGATCTAAAATCCCCCTATATGGGGATTACAATGCAAATAAAAAGTACATGAACCCGCGGATTTGTGCCCTCTACCGATATTGACGTCAGACTTCGGTGCTCTATTTTGTATTACTTGTCAAGGATCCCCAAATTAATGTAATGTATTTTTCGGAGACCCCCCCATCTGAAATAAATGTGTGCCATGGAACGCCATACAAGAGTTGTGTTTTTAAAGCTCACAATGCATCACATCTTACCCTAACCCCTTAGATAGCATTTCTGTTGGCTTAGATAGCATTTGACACAGACTTATAGCATGTTATGTAGACAGCACTATAATTGTATTGTATATAGTCATAGCACGCCATAGTACATATGTATAGCATAGTAGTGAATATGTATAGTTTATTATGTATAGTGTATGTATAGTTTCATCATATAGATATTCCACTGTTACTTTCTTAGCTTACGCATGTTTCATGATAAATGCTTTTATGTGATGTATTCCCATGCTTTTGTTCTTGCTTAAATGTAAGTCGCTCTGGATTAAGAGCGTCTGCTAAATGCCTAAATTGTAAATTGTAAATCGTGACACGTTGTGAGCGTCGTCTATTTTCAAATAATTCAGTAGGGGTAACAGTGGTTCAACTGATTTCGACTTGCTTAACTTAAGCCCTTTGCTCCTCTAGGGTACAGTATAGGCCGTTGACAAATGTCCTCCATTTCACTCAGCTTTTATCCGTTCTTTCAAGATCTCCCCAGTTGAGCCCACTCACTGCGTTTCTGCCTCAAGTGATTTTGAAGCTATAGAAGATTGAGTGCCGTGATTCTTCTATCTTGTATGTGTCTATGGAGTTAACATTACTCTAATAGACTCACAGGGTTTGGTTAGCATATTGAAATATGTCTTCCCTGTGTGTTTTTGATTTCTTCCTGAAAGCTGAAAGCATTTGAGGTCCAATCGAAATACACCACGTTAGTGACATAACAGTATCATCCTTTCCCCTATAGCCTAACCCCCCCCCCCCCCTTCATCATACAACAACAGCTGTGGGCTTCAGTTCAGGTGGATCACCACCCACCTGAAAACCAGGCATACTTAATGAACTGGTGGATGTGGCCACATACAAACATCATTTTAACACGTTCTATACACAATTTTGAAAAAAAAAATCTTTCTCCTATATTATCATAGTACCTGATGATCATATTTTAGTAGGGGGAAACAATCACAGCATTCCGTCTTTAACTATCTCTCTCTCTCTCTCTCTCTCTCTCTCTCTCTCTCTCTCGTGCGTGCATGCGTGCGTGCAAGAGAGAGAGATCAGTGTGGCCAGTGTGGCGCTTCTTCTGGGCTAGTTTTGGTAGTCCTGGACACTTGTTTCACTCATAAAAACTGGCGAGGGAAGGAAAGGAAGAGAGACTGAGCGAGATGGAGGCGGAGTGACAAAGGGAGAAAAAGAGCTCTAGGGGGGGCTTCCGATTCAATCGAGAGTAAAGCACATGAAAGCGCACAGGGACACTAAAGGTCTCGTTGCTCATTTTTTTCAAGACTTGTGTGTGAATTGTCACCGAGCCCCTCATGGGTTGTCCTTGTGAAAAGCCAGGATTAGAATTCCACTCATTCTTCTGTTGAAGACGCTGGTTGTAATGTGGTGTCTGCCTGCTGAGAGGAGGGGGCTCGATGGAGCGCTACGATAAAAGGAATGCGCCGCCGCTGTTGGGCAGAAACCTCAGAAATCTCCATATTCTTTCTAACGTGTGTGTTTTTGCAAATTTACGCCTTACTTGAACATACTACTGTACATAGGTACAGCGTCACACAAAAGCATCAAAAGTGGCAGATCTATACAAGCTTGAAATAATGTTGTGAAGTGGTGCGTTTTGAGCTTGCAGATCTGTTTTTGTATTTGAATCCTGAAAAGTTTTGGACTAAGCTTCCACCCAACAGAGAAACAAATGCAGAGCCCATCAACACAGCTGCCCTATGCTCCACAGGAAAGGTTTAACCACTTTACATACTGAATTAGAAAGGACCTGAGTTGGCAATATGTAGAATACTTGGTGCATAATGTTTTCCCTCTGCATCGAATGTCTTTAACAAATTGTGAGTTCATAGATCGACTATTTTTGGCGAATGCTCTCACCAGAATAGGGATGCTAATATGGGCTCAAGTGATTCACTCCAGCGTTGCAACTACATGACCAAAAACTGAACAATGTGTGCGTGCGCATGCGCACATACACGCACTTGTGCACGCGCAACATTCATTATGTACAGTGGGTCATGGAGAGGATACTGTGGAAAGGTCGGAGCTGGCTGGGAGGGACAGGACAGGACTTATGAGTTACAGCAAGCGGTCATGGTTTAGTTAACCGGAATGGATGTTCAACTTCTTGTTTAAAAAGAATCATTAGAAAGCCAAATTCAGCATGAAACCAAAACAACATCACACACTATAGGGGAAGTTATCGTACCCTGTTTTCACCTCATGAACAAACAAACAAACAAGCTTCAATTAAGTACTACACCAACTGAGCCAACAGACTGTTGAGCCTGATGCTTTAGTTTACGGATGGATGGCCAAGGGAGCAGCCATGGCCACAGAGAAAATACATTAGATTTGCACAATGTAGGGAATAGTCGAAGGTTGAACCTTCCCACTTTCCAGCTTTAAGGGAATTGAATCTAGTCTAGTCTTGAATAGCCAACAGTTTTGCTGGGGACCCCCTGATACCTCCTCCTCACAAGGACCCCTGGGGGGTCCCCGGAATCCACTGAGAAGCACTGCTCTAGAAGCCACATGTCTGTATGCCAATGTAACTTTAAACATGTTGAAATACTACACTGCCCAATCCTAATGTGTAGAAGCGATGTCTCTGATTCGTGGAGCTTGCATTGGAAGTATTTCTAAGCATTATGGATATTACTATGGAAGTGTTAAGGACAGGTCCAGGCTTATGTATGAGCCTGAGCCTGGACATTAAGAGCTGTATACAGCTCTTAATGTGAGAATCTTCTGAAATATCTACAGAGAAATGAACAGGATTTCCATAACACTGGAAACTGCACAATTGAAAAACATGGTGGCAACTGTCTACTGCTCTATTTAGGAATGCTGTATAGCAGATTGTGATTTATTCTTTCCTCCTTTTGTTATTTAAAGCTCATCGGGTTATTAGTGCTAAAAGCTGCCATGTTTTCTGCCATGAGTGGTCTTTAATAAGCTGTCCTGTCATAAAGACTGCCCTTGACTAAACCACCCTGGCTTCATTCTCTTCATTTTGTACGGTGCAGTTCTGAGATTCCCTAGTTTCTATAAGAGCAATTTCAATGCTTCAGTCCACCTGCTCTAGTGGATGATTACGCTGTGTGTACAGTAGGCTTACAGACTGCACACAAACACATGAACATGAAAAACAACGAGGGAAAAGCGTGAGAGAGCTCTGGAAGGAGTTCTGAAGTGGGTGTGGGGCGGGGGCGGTCGAGGTTGAGAGAGAGAGAGAGAGAGAGAGAGAGAGAGAGAGAGAGACGGTAACCATGGAGATGCCGACAGAACCCACCTGCCCTGGTTTACAGTGGCGCAGAAAATAGAAGATGATTTAAACTTTTCATGTTTTTCTTTCCCCCCCATATATTAACCCATTCTGACCTGAGATCAGATTCACACGAGGTTTCCACTGGACACACACTGGTCTGATTAACCCATTCTGACCTGAGATCAGATTCTAAAAATGTCAGTCGTTCTTCGATTTTTCAAAAAATAGCAGACCTACAAGCTCGTATCGCGCCACTCGGTGGCGCGATATGAGCTTGTAGATCTGCTATTTTTCAATAGCTAAAGCATAACATGATGCTATAACACCAAAATGGGTGCCCGGTCAGAATGGGTTAATGCCCTGCTATTGTGTGGCATAACACTTGTGATTACTATATGGTTTGCTGTAGTATAATCAAGTAGGCCGTTTATTCATGAAATAATCACACCTGTGTGAAGTGAGGGGTGCTCTTATCATCATACATCATCATACATCATCTCATTCTGGCCAATCACAGTTTTGTCCTCACACAAACGCTCAAAGCTGGACATAGGAGGGGCTATAGTGCCCCTCAAACATACAAAAAAAATGTGAATGTGGAGTTAAGAGGTTTCTGGTATGTAGTCTACTACACTGCCCCCCGCCCCCATCCAAAGCCACTTGTGCAGCAGCAGTTGAAGATAACCAGTAATGAGACGAGGCGAGCTCTGGGCGTTGAAGCTGCGTTTCCAAGTCGATCCAGCCTGGATTTATAGACACTGCTCCCTCTGGCATAAATCCTCTCACCTCATGTATCCAAACGGTGTTTTCTTTCACAAAGATAAGCCCTTTTAGTCCACGCTGCGCGGCGTGAGTGTGCCTGTGGCGTTCATGCTTCGTGTGTGTGTGAGGGCCAAATGTCCCCACAGAGGTATAGGAAGAATAGACCATTTTCCTGCAGGTTCTCACAATTTGTTTCATTGCTTTGAAGAGATTTGGAGAGTTTAGGAGAGGATTCAGGTATAGAGGTTAGGTTCAGAGGTTAGGAAAGGATTTAGGTATAGAGGTTAGGTTCAGAGGTTGCGGGGGAGCTAAGCCTGAGTTGTGCATCCCGGTGTCGTACACTGAAAATAGCCGATCTACGACATCACAGCGCGTCGCAGAGCAGCAGGATACGTTGTTAGCGATCATGTTAAAAGTGTCAAAAACATATATATAGGCATACATTTGTTTTGAGCTTGTAGATATGCTGTTTGATGCTTTTGTGTGACGCGGAAAAACATAAAGACTTAGAACATGCATAGGGATACAAGGTTTCGGCCCAATTACTACACACTCAGGAACCTGCAGCCTGCAGGGTGAGTTCCCAAAGGTATCGCAGAAGTGCATTAATGACGTTAAAGAACAGCCTCGAGTGTAACATTGCAATTATACACGCAATTATACGTGCACGCACGCACGCATGCACACTCCATCAAGATGCAGCAGTGCAATGTAATTTGTACAACCCAATGAAAAACATTCCACTGCGCATAATTACCACTGATGTTCCTTGAAGCAAAGAACACTTAACCACGTTCACCCCCCCGGTGTCTGCTCTCTGCAGCCACACCAACTGCAACACAATCTGCACAATGCTCCAGAGAGTCGGCTCTTTTTTAGTACATTTGGTCAAGAGGCAGATGGCCGCTCACCCTAGAGTCTGGTTCTGCTTGAGGTTTATGCCATTTAAAGAGAGTTTTTCCCTTGCTACCGTGTCTCCCTGAGAAATTGTTTGTCAGGGTATAATAACAGGCTTCTGCTCTGTATGTAAAGTGTCTTGAGACAACGTGTTGTGATTTGGCACTATCAGAATAAAAACTGAATTGAATTTGAATCCTGAAAAGTAACCGTTTTGGACAAGGTTTCCACTAGCCGCAGAGAGACAATTGCGACCACAGGTGAGAGATGAAAACCTGCAAAACAGGTCAGTCAATCCGTCCATCCGTCACCATCATATATGGCCGTCAGTCCGTCACGCCTCGTGACACGCTCCATATAGAGCGTCGCAGTCCCACCCCCTTTCATGACGACGAGAGCCCCGGAAGAGAATTCCCCATTAATTTTCCCCATAGACTTTTTTAAAAGTATTCATTTAAAGACGTTTACACCGCGGACAAAGCCAACTCGGCTCGTGACAAAGTTCATGCCTCCCAAATATATCATACTGATCATTTGACTTTAACTTCTGTAGGCCATTTCTCCCCTCGTCTGTCTCACTCAAGTGACCACCTAAAACTGAAGGTCTATTTGCATATAACAAATATGCCACAGGTCTCTGTTTGCAGAGAGAGTTAAGCCATTTGGTCACATTTCAACAAGACAGTGAGGACATCTGACTTATCTCTAAAGGCTTTAGCTTACGGCAGCTGTTTAAATACCTTTTGTGAGTTTTACTGTGCAATGATGGATACATTGGATAGACCACCATAGACCACCTGTGGCTTTAGCCTTCCTGTGTGACTGATGGCAACAGAGCCATTCTTTTTTTTCTTTTTTTTTTAAGATATTTTTTTGCGGCTTACGCCTTTTATTGATTTTTGAAGGGACAGACAGTAGGCTGACAGGAAACGGGAGAGAGATGGGGGGATGACATGCAGTAAAGGCCGTGTCGGGTCCGGGAGTCGAACCCGCGGCACACTGCGACTGGATCACCAGTCCGGTGCCCAGACCGTTACGCTACGGCCTGGGCCAACAGAGCCATTCTTTATGACAGGAGGTTCAGTTGGCACTGTCTCTCACTATCCTATATTTCTCCTTAATTTATCTAAATAGTATTCTTTTTAAGGTTAACTTTGTTCATGTAGACAATATTAGTCTAGTATAGTTTGCGTTAATATAATGGATTCAAGTTAAGATATGAACAATGACTACAGTGACAGTCACGGTTGGGGATCTTTGACCTGTTTCCCCCGACACACACACACACACACACACACACACACACACACACACACACACACACACACACACACACACACACACACACACACACACACAGGAACACGCATTGTAAGCTTTTTATTTGTATTGTTTTACATACAGATTAAGTGGTTAACTGACTCCTCGTAGTGCCAGTAGTATAGATTGAACTGGGCTAGCTGTTCGTTTAGCAGTGGTTTAAGTATTTAGATGTGTTACTTAAGTACACATAGCAATACCACAAGTAGCAATGCCACAAGTAAAAGTGCAACTTTAAGTACAGTACTTGAGTAAAGATACTTAGTTACTTTCCACGACTAGCCGCAGCGGTATTATGACTGATATGAGCTACCTGTTCCGTGTACAACTACAGGGCTTTTCTTTGTATTAAGACCACATGTTGTGTTCAGCTCAGTGCGTCAGTGCGAGCCGAGCCGCCAGCACTCAGAGCATCCGGTACAGTATGTTATTGAAAGGTTGACAGCTCAATTTTCAGGGAAGTTGAACCGCGGGCCCCTTGGCTCACAGTACAACCTGATGAGAGTCATCATGTCGGGACGCCAGGCCCCGTCACACAGCGCTGATGCATGGACAGTCACAGTGGAGGCCACTGGCTCCCAGACAGCTGTGCAGTGCTGAGGTTGAGACAAAAGTCCAGACATTCATTTTGGGTTGACAACCTGCACACGTTATTACAAGAGAGAGAGAAATATTAACTGAACAGATTTTGAAGTGGAACGTAACATGTTTGAACTGGAATGCAGCTGAAATGATACTGACATGCAAATGTTCTGATGAATTGAAAATGGTGGACCCTGTTGTGTTGTAAACGAGTGTAATGCTTAATCATGGTGACGTCCACAGTAACAGTTTTTGTATTGACTGACTGACCATGCATGATACTGACCATGCATGATACTGACCATGCATGATACTGACATGATACTGACCATGATACTGACATGATACTGACCATGATACTGACCATGATACTGACCATGATACTGACCATGATACTGACCATGATACTGACCATGATACTGACATGATACTGACCATGATATTGTAATGATACTGACCATGATACTGACATGATACTGACCATGATATTGTAATGATACTGACCATGATACTGACATGATACTGACCATGATATTGTAATGATACTGACCATGATACTGACATGATACTGACCATGATACTGACCATGATATTGTAATGATACTGACATGATACTGACCATGATATTGTAATGATACTGACCATGATACTGACCATGATATTGTAATGATACTGACCATGATACTGACATGATACTGACCATGATATTGTAATGATACTGACCATGATACTGACATGATACTGACCATGATATTGTAATGATACTGACCATGATACTGACATGTTACTGACCATGATATTGTAATGATACTGACCATGATACTGACATGATACTGACCATGATACTGACATGATACTGACCATGATACTGACATGATACTGACATGATACTGACCATGATACTGACATGATACTGACATGATACTGACCATGATACTGACATGATACTGACATGATACTGACATGATACTGACATGATACTGACCATGATACTGACATGATACTGACATGATACTGACCATGATACTGACATGATACTGACATGATACTGACATGATACTGACCATGATACTGACATGATACTGACATGATACTGACCATGATACTGACATGATACTGACATGATACTGACATGATACTGACCATGATACTGACATGATACTGACCATGATACTGACCATGATACTGACATGATACTGACATGATACTGACATGATACTGACCATGATACTGACATGATACTGACATGATACTGACCATGATACTGACATGATACTGACATGATACTGACCATGATACTGACATGATACTGACATGATACTGACCATGATACTGACATGATACTGACCATGGTATTGTAATGATACTGACCATGATACTGACATGATACTGACCATGATACTGAGTTTATTAGTGTAATTTAGTTAAAAACAGGCTGTTCCTGCGGAAACATAGCCTGGCGAGGACAATAATATCAAGATAATATTAATTAATATTAATCAATAATAAACAAATATTAATCTAGATCAAGGGGCGACGGTGGCTCAGTGGTAGAGAAGCCAGTTTGAGGAGGGGGGGGGGGGGGTTGTTATGAGTCTGATCAGTAGATATGTGTCCTTTGTTATGAATCTGATCAGTAGATATGTGTCCTTTGTTATGAATGTGATCAGTAGATATGTGTCCTTTGTTATGAATGTGATCAGTAGATATGTGTCCTTTGTTATGAATCTGATCAGTAGATATGTGTCCTTTGTTATGAATCTGATCAGTAGATATGTGTCCTTTGTTATGAATCTGATCAGTAGATATGTGTCCTTTGTTATGAATGTGATCAGTAGATATGTGTCCTTATGTTATGAATGTGATCAGTAGATATGTGTCCTTTGTTATGAATGTGATCAGTAGATATGTGTCCTTTGTTATGAATCTGATCAGTAGATATGTGTCCTTTGTTATGAATCTGATCAGTAGATATGTGTCCTTTGTTATGAATCTGATCAGTAGATATGTGTCCTTATGTTATGAATGTGATCAGTAGATATGTGTCCTTTGTTATGAATCTGATCAGTAGATATGTGTCCTTTGTTATGAATCTGATCAGTAGATATGTGTCCTTTGTTATGAATCTGATCAGTAGATATGTGTCCTTTGTTATGAATGTGATCAGTAGATATGTGTCCTTTGTTATGAATCTGATCAGTAGATAATGTGTCCTTTGTTATGAATCTGATCAGTAGATATGTGTCCTTTGTTATGAATCTGATCAGTAGATATGTGTCCTTTGTTATGAATCTGATCAGTAGATATGTGTCCTTTGTTATGAATCTGATCAGTAGATAATGTGTCCTTTGTTATGAATCTGATCAGTAGATATTATGTGTCCTTTGTTATGAATCTGATCAGTAGATATGTGTCCTTTGTTATGAATCTGATCAGTAGATATGTGTCCTTTGTTATGAATGTGATCAGTAGATATGTGTCCTTATGTTATGAATCTGATCAGTAGATATGTGTCCTTTGTTATGAATGTGATCAGTAGATATGTGTCCTTTGTTATGAATCTGATCAGTAGATATGTGTCCTTTGTTATGAATCTGATCAGTAGATATGTGTCCTTTGTTATGAATCTGATCAGTAGATATTATGTGTTGTGGGGCACTGGTTTCACGTCAAGGACACACACAGGAGACAGCGTCACAATAAGCCTATTTAGGCACAGTTTTATTCATCCCAAAATCATAATGGTCAGCTGGAGGAGGCGTCAGCCAGATAAAGGTGAGTAATAAGTAACTTAGGGGTTTGCTCCAACTCAGGGTTTCAATATAAACGGCGCTTCTCTGAACAGCAGGGGCCGTGTTCTCTCCTCTAACAAAAGGGATAGTCTCTGTCACTTAGTCACTGGTAGGGAAATAGGGGAATGTTTTGCCATAGCCTCCCGAGCCCAACAGTCAATCATTCCGTCCGTGGAGTGTCCGAGCACCGCAGGTCAGCTTGTCCCCCGGGAGAGTCTCGGCTAGACTGAGGAGAGAGGAGGCTTTTATGCTGTCTGGGTGACGGCGCGCAGGTGTCAGCTCGTTTGGTAAATGAAGAGGTGTCGGGGGACGTACCGCGCGTCCTGAACCACTCCCAGCAAGGCGCGTCTCATGCCGTCCCTCCCTCTCTCTCTCTCTCTCTCTCTCTCCCCGGGGTTACCAACCCGTGGTGCGCGGTCCTCGACCGAGACGCCACAGTGTCCTTTGAAAATGATCATCTTGCATTTACCTCACGTCTTCTGGCCCGTTGTCATTGTCACCCATCACAAGATATCACTGGCTTGAAGGTTGCTTTGAGTTCTGTATGTCGTTGCTATCAGGGCAGAATCCTCTTATCTCCATGTTGGAATGTTTTTGTGTTTTGTAAATGAATGCCATAATACAGCATCACACACCATGCATCGTACAAAGTAGCAGATCCACAAGCTCGAAACGTGACACAAAGTGACGAGCCTTGAGCTTGTAGATCTGCTACTTTTGACTTTTCAATTTGAATCCTGGGACATATGAGGTTTCCCTCTCCGACTATTTCAGCTATTTCCATTTTCATTATTACCCTATATACCGCCAAAAGTGATAATTTTACAAATCACTGTTGAATTATTCTCTGATCATTATCCAAGTCCTTTTCTAATAATGTCCCATAGAAATGAATATGATTTCATTTTGTAAATTTATTTTCAATAATAGGCAAAGGGCAAATCCAATTATCTATCATGGAATACAGTTTGCGTGACAGAGACTTGGCGCTGGGGATCGTGTGAAGCTTGCAAATCTGTTTTCCAACATTTGCTTTATCACAGTGCAATTATATAGTAAGCAGAAATTAATGTTATCCAAAATATCACAAATCCATAATTGTGTGCAATTGCGGTATCAGTTTTCCTATCCCTGCAGTTAAAGGTATATTCAGTGATTTCACTTAATTCAAATATCACTTATTTTTTTGTTTTGTTGTGATAATCCTCCCTACTATAGAGTGTGCTGGCCATATAAGGAGTTCCTCCCTGTCCCCAGTTAACCCCTGGGGGTCAAAAAACCTTAGGTTTCGTTTTTGACTCTCTATCCTGATTGGACGAAAGGCTGGGTCCCACAGCCAAAAACGAAACCTAAGGTTTTTTGAGTGAAATCACTGAATATACCTTTAATGCAATCAATTGCATTTCGCTGGCAATTGTACAGTCCCACAAAATGTGTATGCACATCGTAATACATGATTATACATAGAATACACTAGAGATCCAGGCCGCTATGCGTGTGTACCGTATAGATACCGACGTGTTGTGGGCTTGTAGATCGGCTATTATCAGCAAGTGAAAAAAACAGTCATTACAACAGCATCAAGGCCTGCCTAAACACATTTTGTAAATCAACTGTAGTTTTAGTCGACTAAAATCTCATTTAGTCGACTAAAACTAGACTAAAATCTAAATTTCCCGGCAACACCAAAGTGTTGCCGGGAATCTAAGTTGGGCATCCAGGTGTTGTACCTCTGTCTATGCCACTGGGTATCACAGTGAATCTAAGTTGGGCATCCAGGTGTTGTACCTCTGTCTATGCCACTGGTTATCACAGTGAATCTAAGTTGGGCATCCAGGTGTTTTACCTCTGTCTGTGCCACTGGTTATCACAGTGAATCTAAGTTGGGCATCCAGGTGTTTTACCTCTGTCTGTGCCACTGGGTATCACAGTGAATCTAAGCTGGGCATCCAGGTGTTTTACCTCTGTCTATGCCACTGGTTATCACAGTGAATCTAAGCTTGGCATCCAGGTGTTTTACCTCTGTCTGTGCCACTGGGTATCACAGTGAATCTAAGCTGGGCATCCAGGTGTTTTACCTCTGTCTATGCCACTGGTTATCACAGTGAATCTAAGTTGGGCATCCAGGTGTTTTACCTCTGTCTGTGCCACTGGTTATCACAGTGAATCTAAGCTTGGCATCCAGGTGTTTTACCTCTGTCTATGCCACTGGGTATCACAGTGAATCTAAGCTGGGCATCCAGGTGTTTTACCTCTGTCTGTACCACTGGTTATCACAGTTAATCTAAGATGGGCATCCAGGTGTTTTACCTCTGTCTGTACCACTGGTTATCACAGTTAATCTAAGCTGGGCATCCAGGTGGGTGTTTTACCTCTGTCTATGCCACTGGTTATCACAGTGAATCTAAGCTGGGCATCCAGGTGGGTGTTTTACCTCTGTCTATGCCACTGGTTATCACAGTGAATCTAAGCTGGGCATCCAGGTGGGTGTTGTACCTCTGTCTGTGCCACTGGTTATCACAGTGAAGGTCAAGGGACTCTCAGGTGTCATTGAGTGGCTCCAACAGCTAATTGCTCATCTGTTCTTTTCAAAAATCTAAATTGTGAAGTATTTGGAATAATTTCAGACATTTTGAAAACACACACATTTTCTCTTGTGTGGGTCCCTGGCACACAGTATGTGTGATAGGGGTCTACGACCAATTATCGTTGCTGTTGCTTTTGGGGTTTTAGATTTATTTTGTTCCATGAATCAGTGCTATTGAACACCCTTTACCGTGCTTTACGTCTGTATGTTGGTTAAGAACAATATTTAACCAATGGAAAGTATCAAAAAGCGCTTCAGACAAAACCTCTTAACTCCATTGGACCCTCAAACTGTGCTAAAACGGCTAACTCCACCACCACTCCCCCTTTCAAGTAATTGACAATATATAAAGTCACAACACCAACTGTGATGAGGCAGTATTGCTTCGTTTTCAAAATATACGGTTTTCTTCATTTACTGAAATATAAATATAACATTTGTCATTTTCTGAAAAATGAACATTTAGGAGTTAGGTGGTTTCTTCCCGACCGCAGAGATATAAATGTGGGGGTCCTTGACATTAAATTGTTTAATAACCACTGCTCAACGCCACCCAGAACACATTTGAGAAATGAGGTTTCCTTCATTTGGACACTGTGTCCCATGCTGTCAGGTGGGCCAGAAATCCCATCAGCGTATATGTGATTAATGTTGCTAATGTATTAGATTGTTAAAAATATCTCATAATTTGGGTTTGACGTTGATGGAGTGCAGCTTGAGTCTTAGCTGGGATTAACCCATTCTGACCGGGCACCCATTTTGGTGTTTAGCTATTGAAAAATAGCAGATCTACAAGCTCATAGCGCGCAAACGAGTGGCGCGATACGAGCTTGTAGGTCTGCTATTTTTGAAAAATCGAAGAGCGACTGACATTTTTAGAATCTGATCTCAGGTCAGAATGGGTTAATCAGACCAGTGTGTGTCCAGTGGAAAACTCGTATGAATCTGATCTCAGGTCAGAATGGGTTAAAGGTAGATTTGGGTTCATAATAACAGAGTTATTATTATAGTTTTTAAATATTAATTAGTGTCAGTTAGTTTTTCATTTTGGTGTTTGATTTCAGTTTAGTTGTAGTTCTTTTTGGGCATTAATAGTTTTCATATTTTCTTAAATTTATAGTTTTAGTTTTAGAGGAATTGCCTTGTTGCAATTTAGTTTTTATTCATTTTTGCTCAGGCATTATGAGGAAAGCCTTGATTTATATAAGATGAAAAATGTAGGATGAAAGTATGCATGGTATAAATATGATGCTGCCTACCGATGGTGTCATTGGTAGGCAGGTTTCTGAACTGTCCATAACTCACCAACGAGAGTGATACAGTGGAGTACCCTTTGTTTGTTCCTCAATCTCAAAATGGTCTCTATGGGTTCTGAATAGGTACCCATAGGTACCTTTGTTAGACACGCCCACAGACACACCCCCAGATTCTCAGCCACGTGATGATGGTGACATATTATAATGAGCATTAGTGTGAGGACCAATTATATGAAGATAAGGTTGAAAATAAGTGCAGTGCTATACTTTAACTAAACAAACTATATAATAATCTGATAGGAAACAGGTGGTCACTGCGCCTCATAGTGCAACATATAGTGAGCTTTCAAATGCGCTATTTTCCGCTATATGGTTCTAGAGTTAAAAGGGCAGGAAATTGATTTAGTGTGGGTTTGTGTGGGTCCATGTGCTGATCCAGGCCGTGGCAGCTTTGTAACAGCAGTGTACATTAAGTGGGTTTTCTCCAGAAAAGAAGACAGGCCGGAGAAAACCTTGTTTACTGTGCTCATTTTTATTTCCAAAAAGGAAGAGAAAAGAAAACAAAGCCGGTCTCTCTCTCTCTCTCTCTCTCTCTCTCTCTCTCTCTCTCTCTCTCTCATGAACTCCATATTGTAACTTAATGTTTTTTTTTGTAAAATTAATGCCCTACTTGATCATACAGCGTCACACATAAGTATCAAAGTTAGCAGATCCGCAAGCAACACATTTTGACCTTGTAGATCTGCTACTTTTGCTATTTTAGAATTTGAATCTTGAAAACAATCTTCATTCACCGCTTCAGCCTGCAGTTCATTGGAGTATCGTATGGCGGCCGCCATATTGAGCAAGAATATGGCAGAGGGACGGAACGCTGCCACTCAAAGTATATGACTACTGGCCAATCACAGCAAGTCTTTTCCGGGACTTGGAAATGATGTCACTGAGGAGGAAGTGATGATTCTAACAAGATCCTGGAAAAGACGTGCTGTGTTTGGCCAGTAGTCACTTTGAGTGGCAGCGTGCCGGTGCCGTGTCTCTCAATATGGCGGACGCCATACAATACCCATGCCCCAGATCCAGGGGAGTCGTCTACCTTTTTATGTCTATGCTATATAGGTCCGGACTCAGACATGCGCTTCAGAGAGGCAGTTTCCCCTTCACTTCCTTTCTATGGGAGAAACAGGAGAACCCTGGCGGCTTCAACCGCACCGCCAACCAATAGGACAGAAGCGCCCCCAGGTCCACTTGGCAGCCATTTCGCTTGTAGTTTTTTTTTGTTTGTTTTGTTTAGCGAGCCAACTCCAACGCAAGTCAAACAAACGACACACCGTAAAACAAACAGCATTCTGTCAGCACCACCACAGCCCCGCAAGGGAAATGCAACGTGTCTGAAGTTTCAGCTTGCTTTTCAGAGGCGTGCATAGGTCGGCTACTTTCTGGCACGTTGCACCGTCGTGTGGCGGAGAATAAATCAGGCTCAACGTGATTCCGTTGAGTGTTCTTCCCTCAGCAACATGTTCCATTCTTTGTGTCCCCTGTGTCTTGTGTCAGCCTCCTGTAGTAGTTACTGCTTTTTCACTTCCTCCTCCAAAGAAGAAAACAAGCACACACACACACACACACACACACACACACACACACACACACACACACACACACACACACACACACACACACACACACACACACACACAGATTCCCTTCAGAGCACTTCAGAGTGCCGCAGTGCTCGTAAGGTTCACCGCATAGTCAAACTCTCAGTGTCAATTTAATTCCCAACAGCGTACCTATATGAAACAAAAATTGGTTCCAATCGTACGTCGTTGGAGTTACTGTACACTAGCACTGGGGGAGATTTTACTTCTTTATGACAACTTAACTGCACTTGTAAAATAAAGAGATGCCAGTCGGTATATCTCATTACTGACTCACTTCGTTGTACTGGGGGAGATCGAGCAAAGCTTCTCGCTCGCAGACATACTAGTGTAGGCTACTTGATAATGACAGGACAGATAGATAGTAAAAACACTAGTTTTCTTTTGAATACATTTTGCTACATTGATGTTTTCGACCGCGGTCGAGATCATGGATTTCACAACGCCACGGCAGACTTTCTGCTCCTTCATTGCCATCCCCTGCAGTTTACTGCTTACTGATGCATGTGTCCCTGATGCATGTGTCCCTGATGCATGTATCCCTGATGCATGTGTCCCTGATGCATGTGTCCCACATCAGGGAACGACAGTTTACTGATGCATGTGTCCCACATCAGGGAACGACAGTTTACTGATGCATGTGTCCCACATCAGGGAACGACAGTTTACTGATGCATGTGTCCCACATCAGGGAACGACAGTTTACTGATGCATGTGTCCCACATCAGGGAACGACAGTTTACTGATGCATGTGTCCCACATCAGGGAACGACAGTTTACTGATGCATGTGTCCCACATCAGGGAACGACAGTTTACTGATGCATGTGTCCCACATCAGGGAACGACAGTTTACTGATGCATGTGTCCCACATCAGGGAACGACAGTTTACTGATGCATGTGTCCCACATCAGGGAACGACAGTTTACTGATGCATGTGTCCCACATCAGGGAACGACAGTTTACTGATGCATGTGTCCCACATCAGGGAACGACAGTTTACTGATGCATGTGTCCCACATCAGGGAACGACAGTTTACTGATGCATGTGTCCCACATCAGGGAACGACAGTTTACTGATGCATGTGTCCCACATCAGGGAACGACAGTTTACTGATGCATGTGTCCCACATCAGGGAACGACAGTTTACTGATGCCTGTGTCCCACATCAGGGAACGACAGTTTACTGATGCATGTGTCCCACATCAGGGAACGACAGTTTACTGATGCATGTGTCCCACATCAGGGAACCACAGTTTACTGATGCATGTGTCCCACATCAGGGAACGACAGTTTACTGATGCATGTGTCCCACATCAGGGAACCACAGTTTACTGATGCATGTGTCCCACATCAGGGAACGACAGTTTACTGATGCATGTGTCCCACATCAGGGAACGACAGTTTTACTGATGCATGTGTCCCACATCAGGGAACTACTGATGCATGTGTCCCACATCAGGGAACGACAGTTTACTGATGCATGTGTCCCACATCAAGGAACGACAGTTTACTGATGCATGTGTCCCACATCAGGGAACGACAGTTTACTGATGCATGTGTCCCACATCAGGGAACGACAGTTTACTGATGCATGTGTCCCACATCAGGGAACAACAGTTTACTGATGCATGTGTCCCACATCAGGGAACGACAGTTTACTGATGCATGTGTCCCACATCAGGGAACGACAGTTTACTGATGCATGTGTCCCACATCAGGGAACAACAGTTTACTGATGCATGTGTCCCACATCAGGGAACGACAGTTTACTGATGCATGTGTCCCACATCAGGGAACGACAGTTTACTGATGCATGTGTCCCACATCAGGGAACGACAGTTTACTGATGCATGTGTCCCACATCAGGGAACGACAGTTTTACTGATGCATGTGTCCCACATCAGGGAACTACTGATGCATGTGTCCCACATCAGGGAACGACAGGTTACTGATGCATGTGTCCCCACATCAGGGAACGACAGCTTACTGATGCATGTGTCCCCACATCAGGGAACGACAGCTTACTGATGCATGTGTCCCACATCAGGGAACGACAGTTTACTGATGCATGTGTCCCACATCAGGGAACGACAGTTTACTGATGCATGTGTCCCACATCAGGGAACGACAGTTTACTGATGCATGTGTCCCACATCAGGGAACGACAGTTTACTGATGCATGTGTCCCACATCAGGGAACGACAGTTTACTGATGCATGTGTCCCACATCAGGGAACGACAGTTTACTGATGCCTGTGTCCCACATCAGGGAACGACAGTTTACTGATGCATGTGTCCCACATCAGGGAACGACAGTTTACTGATGCATGTGTCCCACATCAGGGAACGACAGTTTACTGATGCATGTGTCCCACATCAGGGAACGACAGGTTACTGATGCATGTGTCCCACATCAGGGAACGACAGTTTACTGATGCATGTGTCCCACATCAGGGAACGACAGTTTACTGATGCATGTGTCCCACATCAGGGAACGACAGGTTACTGATGCATGTGTCCCACATCAGGGAACGACAGTTTACTGATGCATAATGTGTCCCACATCAGGGAACGACAGTTTACTGATGCATGTGTCCCACATCAGGGAACGACAGTTTACTGATGCATGTGTCCCACATCAGGGAACGACAGTTTACTGAAGCATGTGTCCCCACATCAGGGAACGACAGTTTACTGATGCATGTGTCCCACATCAGGGAACGACAGTTTACTGATGCATAATGTGTCCCACATCAGGGAACGACAGTTTACTGATGCCTGTGTCCCACATCAGGGAACGACAGTTTACTGATGCATGTGTCCCACATCAGGGAACGACAGTTTACTGATGCATGTGTCCCACATCAGGGAACGACAGTTTACTGATGCATGTGTCCCACATCAGGGAACGACAGGTTACTGATGCATGTGTCCCACATCAGGGAACGACAGTTTACTGATGCATGTGTCCCACATCAGGGAACGACAGTTTACTGATGCATGTGTCCCACATCAGGGAACGACAGGTTACTGATGCATGTGTCCCACATCAGGGAACGACAGTTTACTGATGCATAATGTGTCCCACATCAGGGAACGACAGTTTACTGATGCATGTGTCCCACATCAGGGAACGACAGTTTACTGATGCATGTGTCCCACATCAGGGAACGACAGTTTACTGAAGCATGTGTCCCCACATCAGGGAACGACAGTTTACTGATGCATGTGTCCCACATCAGGGAACGACAGTTTACTGATGCATAATGTGTCCCACATCAGGGAACGACAGTTTACTGAAGCATGTGTCCCACATCAGGGAACGACAGTTTACTGATGCATAATGTGTCCCACATCAGGGAACGACAGTTTACTGATGCATGTGTCCCACATCAGGTAACGACAGTTTACTGAAGCATGTGTCCCACATCAGGGAACGACAGTTTACTGAAGCATGTGTCCCACATCAGGGAACGACAGTTTACTGATGCATGTGTCCCACATCAGGGAACGACAGTTTACTGATGCATGTGTCCCACATCAGGGAACGACAGTTTACTGATGCATGTGTCCCACATCAGGGAACGACAGTTTACTGATGCATGTGTCCCACATCAGGGAACGACAGTTTACTGATGCATGTGTCGCACATCAGGGAACGACAGTTTACTGATGCATGTGTCCCACATCAGGGAACGACAGTTTACTGATGCATGTGTCCCACATCAGGGAACGACAGTTTACTGATGCATGTGTCCCACATCAGGGAACGACAGTTTACTGAAGCATGTGTCCCACATCAGGGAACGACAGTTTACTGAAGCATGTGTCCCACATCAGGGAACGACAGGTTACTGATGCATGTGTCCCACATCAGGGAACGACAGTTTACTGATGCATGTGTCCCACATCAGGGAACGACAGTTTACTGATGCATGTGTCCCACATCAGGGAACGACAGGTTACTGATGCATGTGTCCCACATCAGGGAACGACAGTTTACTGATGCATGTGTCCCACATCAGGGAACGACAGTTTACTGATGCATGTGTCCCACATCAGGGAACGACAGTTTACTGAAGCATGTGTCCCACATCAGGGAACGACAGTTTACTGATGCATGTGTCCCACATCAGGGAACGACAGTTTACTGATGCATGTGTCCCACATCAGGGAACGACAGTTAACGATGCATGTGTCCCACATCAGGGAACGACAGTTTACTGATGCATGTGTCCCACATCAGGGAACGACAGGTTACTGATGCATGTGTCCCACATCAGGGAACGACAGTTTACTGATGCATGTGTCCCACATCAGGGAACGACAGTTTACTGATGCATGTGTCCCACATCAGGGAACGACAGTTTACTGATGCATGTGTCCCACATCAGGGAACGACAGTTTACTGATGCATGTGTCCCACATCAGGGAACGACAGTTTACTGATGCATGTGTCCCACATCAGGGAACGACAGTTTACTGATGCATGTGTCCCACATCAGGGAACCACAGTTTACTGATGCCTGTGTCCCACATCAGGGAACGACAGTTTACTGATGCATGTGTCCCACATCAGGGAACGACAGTTTACTGATGCATGTGTCCCACATCAGGGAACGACAGTTTACTGATGCATGTGTCCCACATCAGGGAACGACAGTTTACTGATGCATGTGTCCCACATCAGGGAACGACAGTTTACTGATGCCTGTGTCCCACATCAGGGAACGACAGTTTACTGATGCATGTGTCCCACATCAGGGAACGACAGTTTACTGATGCATGTGTCCCACATCAGGGAACAACAGTTTACTGATGCATGTGTCCCACATCAGGGAACGACAGTTTACTGATGCATGTGTCCCACATCAGGGAACGACAGTTTACTGATGCATGTGTCCCACATCAGGGAACGACAGTTTACTGATGCATGTGTCCCACATCAGGGAACAACAGTTTACTGATGCATGTGTCCCACATCAGGGAACGACAGTTTACTGATGCATGTGTCCCACATCAGGGAACGACAGTTTACTGATGCATGTGTCCCACATCAGGGAACGACAGTTTACTGATGCATGTGTCCCACATCAGGGAACGACAGTTAACGATGCATGTGTCCCACATCAGGGAACGACAGTTAACGATGCATGTGTCCCACATCAGGGAACGACAGTTAACGATGCATGTGTCCCACATCAGGGAACGACAGTTAACGATGCATGCGTCCCACATCAGGGAACGACAGTTTACTGATGCATGTGTCCCACATCAGGGAACGACAGTTTACTGATGCATGTGTCCCACATCAGGGAACGACAGTTTACTGATGCATGTGTCCCACATCAGGGAACGACAGTTTACTGATGCATGTGTCCCACATCAGGGAACGACAGTTTACTGATGCATGTGTCCCACATCAGGGAACGACAGTTTACTGATGCCTGTGTCCCACATCAGGGAACGACAGTTTACTGAAGCATGTGTCCCACATCAGGGAACGACAGTTTACTGATGCATGTGTCCCACATCAGGGAACGACAGTTTACTGATGCATGTGTCCCACATCAGGGAACGACAGTTTACTGATGCATGTGTCCCACATCAGGGAACGACAGTTTACTGATGCATGTGTCCCACATCAGGGAACGACAGTTTACTGATGCCTGTGTCCCACATCAGGGAACGACAGTTTACTGAAGCATGTGTCCCACATCAGGGAACGACAGTTTACTGATGCATGTGTCCCACATCAGGGAACGACAGTTTACTGATGCATGTGTCCCACATCAGGGAACGACAGTTTACTGATGCATGTGTCCCACATCAGGGAACGACAGTTTACTGATGCATGTGTCCCACATCAGGGAACGACAGTTAACGATGCATGTGTCCCACATCAGGGAACAACAGTTTACTGATGCATGTGTCCCACATCAGGGAACGACAGTTTACTGATGCATGTGTCCCACATCAGGGAACGACAGTTAACGATGCATGTGTCCCACATCAGGGAACGACAGTTTACTGATGCATGTGTCCCACATCAGGGAACGACAGTTTACTGATGCATGTGTCCCCCATCAGGGAACGACAGTTTACTGATGCCTGTGTCCCACATCAGGGAACGACAGTTTACTGATGCATGTGTCCCACATCAGGGAACGACAGTTTACTGAAGCATGTGTCCCACATCAGGGAACGACAGTTTACTGATGCATGTGTCCCACATCAGGGAACGACAGTTTACTGATGCATGTGTCCCACATCAGGGAACGACAGGTTTCTACCTCAGGTCTGCTTTGAGGCAGGATTCCGATATTGATGTTAAGGGATGATATTGATATTGATGTTAAGGGATGATATTGATATTGATGTTAAGGGATGATATTGATGTTAAGGGATGATATTGATATTGATGTTAAGGGATGATATTGATATTGATGTTAAGGGATGATATTGATATTGATGTTAAGACATTGATGTTATTCTATCAAAGAATGCTCGTTTGAGGCTTTAGTAAAAAGTAAAAAAAAAGTAAAAAAAAAAAAAAAAAAAAAAAAGCAGAGGGAATTTATTTTTTACATTTTTATTTCAATGCTCAATTAAAAATAAAAAGAAGATAAAAGCAAAGGAAAGTTTGGCGTAGAGAAACTATAGAAGTGAGGGGGAGACTCCCCCAAAGAAGAAGAATTTCAAAGCTCAGCAGTGGAGTTAATGTTTTAAGGCTGTTGTTCTTGTTTAGTTAAAGCCACAGTCTGGAGATGTGAAACGCAGGAGCTGGAGCCTGGCATCACGCTATCCCTTCTCGCATACAGTAGGTTGGATTACATATGGTGTTGGAAGTAAGACAGGGGGTTTATCTTCTCTTAGCCCCATATGTTCCCTCTCCCTACGCTCATTCTGTAGCTCCGAGATGAGGTCACACACTGGGCCCCTCCCACCGCGTTTCAGAAACGGCGCAAGTTTCCGCTATGTAAGTTTCTTACCCTGACGCCACGATGAATCCAAACGTGAAGGGGACGTGAAGGGTTTACACTAATTCAACCATAACAACGCCCAAGAAAATCCAACTAGAGATTTGAACCGAGCCTTTACGTCCCGTATTTTGTCAGTCGCTTCCATGTTTATCAAGAAGTGTGCGTGTGCACGTGCATGTCGAGTGAACTGAAGTCAGTTGGAAATTTCGACCAGGGGATCAACTTCCTTGATAAACATGGAAGCGACTGACAAAATACGGGACGTAAAGTCTCGGTTCAAATCTCTAGTTGGATTTTCTTGGGCGTTGTTATGGTTGAATTCGTGTAAACCCTTCACGTCCCCTTCACGTTTGGATTCATCGTGGCGTCAGGGTAAGAAACTTACATAGCGGAAACTTGCGCCGTTTCTGAAACGCGGTGGGAGGGGCCCAGTGTGTGACCTCATCTCGGAGCTACAGAATGAGCGTAGGGAGAGGGAACATATGGGGCTAATCTTCTCTGGGTGTGATCTAGAGTGATAATAGCTACTATATGGGCGGCTGAGCCTCGTTAACACAAATTAATGTGCGTTTGCAGTGCTACAGTATAAACGGCGATGGTTTCACTAAGCCTTGGGGTATGGCTTTAAATGGCTTTAATGACTTGGGCATTTTGACTCATGGAATGTGTGTGTTTGTGTGTGTGTGTGTGTGTGTGTGTGTGTGTGCGTGTGCGTGTGTGCGTGCGTGTGTGCGTGCGTGCGTGTGTGGGTGCGTGTGGGTGGGAGCATGGGGGGGGACGAACGGCATGTTTTATACATCAGTTTGTTTTAGCAACAAACCTTCATAGAACACCCAGCTGTGTCCTTTCATCTATCATTGTTGGTTAACCCATTCTGAGATCAGATTCTAAAAATGTCTATTACATCCTGACAGTTTCATTATTAACCCATTCTGACCTGAGATCAGATTCTAAAAGTGTCTTCGATTAAAAAAAAATAGCAGACCTACAACCTCGTATCGCGCCACTCGGTGGCGCGATATGAGCTTGTAGATCTGCTATTTTTCAATAGATAAAGCACAACATGATGCTAACACCAAAATGGGTGCCCGCCCAGAATGGGTTAAGTGTTGGGGGCCCAAGAAAGTCAGTTTTCCATTCAACCAAGAGAATATAGAGGCAATTTGATCAGTGCAAAGCACTCGTCATTGCAGAATGGAGATTACTTTTCCATAGCTGGGAATAGTATATGAGAACCTATTTATTAAAGAGGATTGGATTGAAATTGGCATTGATAAAATACCATCGTCATTCCTGTCTCTGCAAGATGAGGTGCTTTAGCATGTTTTGGACAAAATAAACGGCGGTCATTGTGTCCTGCTGGAGCCTCCTCTCATATGTCTGAAGCCTCCTCTCATATGTCTGAAGCCTCCTCTCATATGTCTGAAGCCTCCTCTCATATGTCTGAAGCCTCCTCTCATATGTCTGAAGCCTCCTCTCATATGTCTGAAGCCTCCTCTCATATGTCTGAAGCCTCCTCTCATATGTCTGAAGCCTCCTCTCATATGTCTGAAGCCTCCTCTCATATGTCTGAAGCCTCCTCTCATATGTCTGAAGCCTCCTCTCATATGTCTGAAGCCTCCTCTCATATGTCTGAAGCCTCCTCTCATATGTCTGAAGCCTCCTCTCATATGTCTGAAGCCTCCTCTCATGTGTCTGAAGCCTCCTCTCATATGTCTGAAGCCTCCTCTCATATGTCTGAAGCCTCCTCTCATATGTCTGAAGCCTCCTCTCATATGTCTGAAGCCTCCTCTCATGTGTCTGAAGCCTCCTCTCATATGTCTGAAGCCTCCTCTCATATGTCTGAAGCCTCCTCTCATATGTCTGAAGCCTCCTCTCATATGTCTGAAGCCTCCTCTCATGTGTCTGAAGCCTCCTCTCATATGTCTGAAGCCTCCTCTCATGTGTCTGAAGCCTCCTCTCATATGTCTGAAGCCTCCTCTCATATGTCTGAAGCCTCCTCTCATATGTCTGAAGCCTCCTCTCATATGTCTGAAGCCTCCTCTCATATGTCTGAAGCCTCCTCTCATGTGTCTGAAGCCTCCTCTCATATGTCTGAAGCCTCCTCTCATATGTCTGAAGCCTCCTCTCATATGTCTGAAGCCTCCTCTCATATGTCTGAAGCCTCCTCTCATATGTCTGAAGCCTCCTCTCATATGTCTGAAGCCTCCTCTCATATGTCTGAAGCCTCCTCTCATATGTCTGAAGCCTCCTCTCATGTGTCTGAAGCCTCCTCTCATGTGTCTGAAGCCTCCTCTCATATGTCTAAAGCCTCCTCTCATATGTCTAAAGCCTCCTCTCATATGTCTGAAGCCTCCTCTCATATGTCTGCTGGAAGCCTCCTCTCATATGTCTGAAGCCTCCTCTCATATGTCTGAAGCCTCCTCTCATATGTCTGAAGCCTCCTCTCATATGTCTAAAGCCTCCTCTCATATGTCTGAAGCCTCCTCTCATATGTCTGAAGCCTCCTCTCATATGTCTGAAGCCTCCTCTCATATGTCTGAAGCCTCCTCTCATATGTCTGAAGCCTCCTCTCATATGTCTGAAGCCTCCTCTCATGTGTCTGAAGCCTCCTCTCATGTGTCTGAAGCCTCCTCTCATATGTCTGAAGCCTCCTCTCATATGTCTGAAGCCTCCTCTCATGTGTCTGAAGCCTCCTCTCATATGTCTGAAGCCTCCTCTCATATGTCTGAAGCCTCCTCTCATATGTCTGAAGCCTCCTCTCATATGTCTGAAGCCTCCTCTCATGTGTCTGAAGCCTCCTCTCATATGTCTGAAGCCTCCTCTCATATGTCTGAAGCCTCCTCTCATGTGTCTGAAGCCTCCTCTCATATGTCTGAAGCCTCCTCTCATGTGTCTGAAGCCTCCTCTCATATGTCTGAAGCCTCCTCTCATATGTCTAAAGCCTCCTCTCATATGTCTAAAGCCTCCTCTCATATGTCTGAAGCCTCCTCTCATATGTCTGAAGCCTCCTCTCATATGTCTGAAGCCTCCTCTCATATGTCTGAAGCCTCCTCTCATATGTCTGAAGCCTCCTCTCATATGTCTGAAGCCTCCTCTCATATGTCTGAAGCCTCCTCTCATGTGTCTGAAGCCTCCTCTCATGTGTCTGAAGCCTCCTCTCATATGTCTGAAGCCTCCTCTCATATGTCTGAAGCCTCCTCTCATATGTCTGAAGCCTCCTCTCATATGTCTGAAGCCTCCTCTCATATGTCTGAAGCCTCCTCTCATATGTCTGAAGCCTCCTCTCATATGTCTGAAGCCTCCCCTCATATGTCTGAAGCCTCCCCTCATATGTCTGAAGCCTCCTCTCATATGTCTGAAGCCTCCTCTCATGTGTCTGAAGCCTCCTCTCATATGTCTGAAGCCTCCTCTCATATGTCTGAAGCCTCCTCTCATATGTCTGAAGCCTCCTCTCATGTGTCTGAAGCCTCCTCTCATGTGTCTGAAGCCTCCTCTCATATGTCTGAAGCCTCCTCTCATATGTCTGAAGCCTCCTCTCATATGTCTGAAGCCTCCTCTCATATGTCTGAAGCCTCCTCTCATATGTCTGAAGCCTCCTCTCATATGTCTGAAGCCTCCTCTCATGTGTCTGAAGCCTCCTCTCATATGTCTGAAGCCTCCTCTCATATGTCTGAAGCCTCCTCTCATATGTCTGAAGCCTCCTCTCATGTGTCTGAAGCCTCCTCTCATATGTCTGGAGCCTCCTCTCATGTGTCTGAAGCCTCCTCTCATATGTCTGAAGCCTCCTCTCATATGTCTGAAGCCTCCTCTCATATGTCTGAAGCCTCCTCTCATATGTCTGAAGCCTCCTCTCATGTGTCTGAAGCCTCCTCTCATATGTCTGAAGCCTCCTCTCATATGTCTGAAGCCTCCTCTCATATGTCTGAAGCCTCCTCTCATATGTCTGAAGCCTCCTCTCATATGTCTGAAGCCTCCTCTCATGTGTCTGAAGCCTCCTCTCATATGTCTGAAGCCTCCTCTCATATGTCTGAAGCCTCCTCTCATGTGTCTGAAGCCTCCTCTCATATGTCTGAAGCCTCCTCTCATATGTCTGAAGCCTCCTCTCATATGTCTGAAGCCTCCTCTCATATGTCTGAAGCCTCCTCTCATGTGTCTGAAGCCTCCTCTCATATGTCTGAAGCCTCCTCTCATATGTCTGAAGCCTCCTCTCATATGTCTGAAGCCTCCTCTCATATGTCTGAAGCCTCCTCTCATGTGTCTGAAGCCTCCTCTCATATGTCTGAAGCCTCCTCTCATATGTCTGAAGCCTCCTCTCATATGTCTGGAGCCTCCTCTCATATGTCTGAAGCCTCCTCTCATGTGTCTGAAGCCTCCTCTCATATGTCTGAAGCCTCCTCTCATGTGTCTGAAGCCTCCTCTCATATAGAAGCCTCCTCTCATGTGTCTGAAGCCTCCTCTCATATAGAAGCCTCCTCTCATGTGTCTGAAGCCTCCTCTCATATGTCTGAAGCCTCCTCTCATGTGTCTGAAGCCTCCTCTCATGTGTCTGAAGCCTCCTCTCATATGTCTGAAGCCTCCTCTCATATGTCTATATATATATTATATACACATACGTATGTGTATGTCTGGCACACACAGCGCAGATATTGATGCATGCATGCATGTCTTTGTGGCTTTTTACTAATCACACTTCCTCTCAATTGCATGTCTGACAGGAACTTAAGTCAGTTAATCACACAGTAAGATCTTCAGTGTTACGTTTATCCTTTTGTAAATCAGAGAAAAGTACGTATAGGTATAGGACACTTACGGATCCTGATTCTGATTACATTTTGTAATGATTTAATTTGTATTTTTGCTAAATGCCCTGTGGCTGTTTAGCATTATTTTGTCTTTGTTCAATTTAACCGGATGTAAAAAATATCAGCTGTGTCAGACTTTGTTTGTTTGTTTCTTTAGAGAGCTAATAGTTCCTGTTCTGATTGAGATTCTGTAGTGCTAAACCCAGATTCTGTAGTGCTAAACCCAAACCAATAGTTCCTGTTATGATTGAGATTCTGTAGTGCTAAACCCAAACCAATAGTTCCTGTTATGATTGAGATTCTGTAGTGCTAAACCCAAACCAATAGTTCCTGTTATGATTGAGATTCTGTAGTGCTAAACCCAAACCAATAGTTCCTGTTATGATTGAGATTCTGTAGTGCTAAACCCAAACCAATAGTTCCTGTTATGATTGAGATTCTGTAGTGCTAAACCCAAACCAATAGTTCCTGTTATGATTGAGATTCTGTAGTGCTAAACCCAAACCAATAGTTCCTGTTATGATTGAGATTCTGTAGTGCTAAACCCAAACCAATAGTTCCTGTTCTGATTGAGATTCTGTAGTGCTAAACCCAAACCAATAGTTCCTGTTCTGATTGAGATTCTGTAGTGCTAAACCCAAACCAATAGTTCCTGTTCTGATTGAGATTCTGTAGTGCTAAACCCAAACCAATAGTTCCTGTTCTGATTGAGATTCTGTAGTGCTAAACCCAAACCAATAGTTCCTGTTATGATTGAGATTCTGTAGTGCTAAACCCAAACCAATAGTTCCTGTTATGATTGAGATTCTGTAGTGCTAAACCCAAACCAATAGTTCCTGTTATGATTGAGATTCTGTAGTGCTAAACCCAAACCAATAGTTCCTGTTCTGATTGAGATTCTGTAGTGCTAAACCCAAACCAATAGTTCCTGTTCTGATTGAGATTCTGTAGTGCTAAACCCAAACCAATAGTTCCTGTTATGATTGAGATTCTGTAGTGCTAAACCCAAACCAATAGTTCCTGTTATGATTGAGATTCTGTAGTGCTAAACCCAAACCAATAGTTCCTGTTCTGATTGAGATTCTGTAGTGCTAAACCCAAACCAATAGTTCCTGTTATGATTGAGATTCTGTAGTGCTAAACCCAAACCAATAGTTCCTGTTATGATTG
>NC_139702.1:4261030-4313530 GCF_964188405.1 Protomyctophum parallelum | reverse complement strand
CTATCAGAGATATTTTTGTGCACAGCTGCATTCTGGTAACCTGACTTTGCCAGATGGGGGCGGTATTGGGTAACCATGTTCCCCAACACCACAACCATCTGGGACCTCTCAGGGAGTTCAGCTAACACCGAACCGCTCCCGGTTCGAGCCAATCAGGGTGAGCTAAGGGCGGGATATGTGCGAAACCGGATGTGAAGCTATATAGACACGTCAATATGATTGGTTGTGTTTGCACGCCCACACGGTGATAGACAGACGGTCCCATCCAATCATCTACCAAGTATCTTGAAAAAAAGGAACAGCCCCGTCATCGAATTTGCTTCCACGATCCCAGATCCCAATAAGCTGTGAAACAAATTTGTGTAGCAAGCTTCTTGGATCTGGCAGCGTCAGGTTAGCATTCTGGGACCTTACCATTAGCTTTAGAAACGGGTAGATTCATTGGTACTCCTGAGGAGGACAGAGTGTGTCTAGTGTGTGATTTGAAAGAAATTGAAAATGAAATTCATTTTTTGTTTTACTGCCCTTTATATGAAGAGTTAAGACATGTATTGTTTTGTAAGATGACAACCATCTGTGCTGGCTTCTTCTGGTTGGAGGACTATGAGAAGCTGGAGTTTTGTTTTGGGAGGGGTATTTTTGCTTTGGCAGACTTTTTATGCAAATCGTGGGAAATGAGGCAGAATGTTTTGTTTGTGTAAAAATGTTTCTTTTACACAATGCAATATTGAAGCAATGTTTGTGGTGTGTCCTGTAAGTCCATGTGGGCTGGGCGCCTTTGGTGCATGACACAGAAATAAAGAATCTATCTCTATCTAAATATCATTCCGGAAGTTGAAACTATAGGATGCCATGAGGTGAACAATTAACCTTATTTCTTAGCATTTGTGGTCGAACAAACAAAACAAAACAAAACAAAACAGGAGAACGGGTGACAAAGATACAGTATGTTTTCATAGTATCTTGGCCAGTCGCTATAGCATAATAATAATACATGTCATCAACAAATACAAACACTGCAGTGTTTGTATTTGCTGATGACATGTATTATTATTGTGTTAATTTTGTATGCTATGTTGATAGGACCCAATCCCCTGGACTTTGTTTGTGTTATCCATTTAAGCTTTAACCCAAGCTGAACGGGAACCCATTTTGGTGTCAGCATCATGTTATGCTTTAGCTATTTAAAAATAGCAGACCTACAAGCTCATATCGCGCCACCGAGTGGCGCGATACGAGCTTGTACGTCTGCTATTTTTTGAAAAATCGAAGAACGACTGACACAGAAACATAGCTTTATCAGAAAACTGTCAGGATGTAGAAGACTTTTATAGAATCTGATCTCAGGTCAGAATGGGTTAATGTCTTACTGTGTCACGTGCTGTTTACATTTCTGACTAATCAATCAATCAATCAATCAATCAATTGAAAGAAAAGGCGTCGAGAAGGGCGTGCCGTACCTCGCTCTCCGGGCGAGGACCTCTCGATGTAGCGGCTCTCGGAGGAGCGGTAGCCGCCGTCGGAGCGGAAGGAGCGCGGCGTCCGCGCGGAGCCGGGCGAGGAGGAGGTGCTGGGCCTCTTGGAGGTGGGCGGGGCCTCCATGCTGTGGTGGCGCTGCAGCGAGTGGTGGTAGCTCCGCCCCCTTCCGCCCTTGTACACCGGCGAGAGGAACTCGCCGCCGCCTCGCTCGCCCCTCTCTCCCCCTCCTCGCTCGCCCTGCTCGGACAGGATGACCAGCTGGGGCTCGGCGGTGGACACGGCTCCGCCCCCTCCGCTGCCCGCTGACGACGGGGACTTCATCGCCCCCTGCTGGAAGGAGGTGGACTCGGACTTGAGCGCGTCGATGCAGTTGTTGATGATCTGGTTGACCTTGTCCACCTGAAATGGATAATGTTTGAATGCCCTACTCACTTCATCATTATACAGCGTCACACAAAAGCATCACAATTAGCATACAGTATGTGAATCTGCTACTTTTGCTACCAGTCAAAACAATGAAGCATTCGCTTAAAGGTGTAGTGAAACGGAAATGGTGAACAACATGAAAATGGTGTTTCAACATGAAACACCGGTCTGAAGTTTCTGAACCAATCAGAGCGTCGCATCCCTTCAGGCGATGGGACGGTAGCTAGGGACGGTGGCTAATGCTATGCGCAACAGCGTGGTGTCTGTTTGTTTACAAATCAGATTGTCGGCCAGCTACACCAGTTTACTGTTATGTGGCTTATTTCTACCCTATAATGTTTTCGGATACATATTTTAGCGTGATGATTAAGTTGAAACCGAGTAATACACTGTCTGGATGTTATCTGGAATGGAAATAAAAACGGAGGATTTCTGCAATCAGTAGCAGCTGTGCTGGACGGACGCACAAATATGGGAAATTAAACGGGTGAGCTTCATTGTTATTGGCTTTTATCGATGTGTATCTCTACACGTCATCACGCAGCACGTTTTCGTTTTAATAAATAAATAATGCAATCGTTTTTATGGACCTTTGATATAAAAACACACAGAAATGAAAATTTTCAAAAAAAAATGGCATCCATTGTTAGGTATGGCCATAGGATGACCACGGATATGGTCTAAAAGTGTGAAAAGTGTGTTAAAAATCACCCGTGACCAGATCCAAACTGTTCATTTGAGGGACAGGATCATTGCTCGTGTGTGGCCAAGTGTGACAGGATGGCGTTAGCAACGTGTTACTTAAGTTTCTATTAAATGCCTTGATGTCATATTCGACCATATAGGCCTAATATTGACTCGCCATCGTTTTGTTTTTAAACTAGAGCTGGGACTCGATTAAAAAAAAAATGTAATTAATCAGAGGCTTTGCGATTAATTAATCTAGATTAATCGCATTTTAATCGCATATCAATATTCAACCCGAGAACAGCGAGAAACCTTTTTTTTTAATGTTTTTTGGTATCCCAGTGAATCAATGAATAGTGACTACAGGATACCACTCATTTTCAACATTTTACTGTCATTAATATACCTGTTGTGAAAATAATAATAAAAAGTCACAGTTTTCAGAACTGGAGGTCTGAAAAATAATTAGTAACAGTAACAAGTACATCTCAGTGACATCACAAAGCTGTACTTACTTCATATTGTTACTGTTTTTTGTCAGACCTCCAGTTCTAGGCAACACAAAATGGGGTGATTTTTTATTATTTCCAGTTTTCAGTACTATAGAAAAGCGCCCAGTGAGAAACGTTCCGCGGTGAAAAAAAAGGTCCGATTAATTTATCTGTAGTTAATCGCGATACATTTTTCTGTAGTTAATTAATCTAAATTAATCGCAATTAGTCCCGGCCCTATTTTAAACCCCTCTGGCGTCTCACATTTTGTTTTATAATGCACATTTTGGTCATGGGTGGTATGGCGGACTTGGTACTGTAGCCTATAGGGGATATTTCTCATGTTAGGCTTAAAGACATCTTTCAGGAAAAGAGACAAGAGCTTTACAACAGTAAGCCAACTATTATGGGACAAACTATTAGGGCAATTTGATGCCTGCCAGTCACAATGTGGGACAGGGTCTCGATTTGTGGGACGCCTAAAAAGTGTTGGAAATGAGGGGGGACTTCTGGTCACCCGCGGGATAAAAGTAAGCAGTGCTGCTGATCACTCTTAGCTCCCTGTGGGGTTAAGGCCTATTCATAGTCTGGATTTTCGGTGACGAGGTGACCACCGCTTCGGTGGTGAGCTGACCACCGGAGCTGAAATAACATTGAGCGGTGGTGAGTAAAAACAGAGAGAAGGGCTGGAGCGGTGGCGGTGGTTTGCTCTTCACCGCGGCTCGTGACGTCATGTTGTAGTTCGGTGGTCACCCCACCAACGTAAATCCAGACTATGTATGAGCCTTTAAGGTTTCAGTGTTAGTATAGTCTGACTAACATGTGGGGTTAAGGTTTAAGCGTTAGTATAGTCTGACTAACAGGAGGTCGGTCAACTGACATGTTGAATCATATATTCCTGAATAAATAAAAGAAAATCACCTCTTTGGCGATGGTGGAGATCTCCGCCACAGAGCCCTGAGGGTTGTCCTGGGGCGACATATCCCTCTCCCGCTCTCTCTCCCTCTCTCTCTCCCTCTCCCGCTCTCTCTCCCTCTCCCCCGCCCCGGAGCCCCTGACCTCCATGTAGTTGAGCTTGGCCGCCTTGTGCGCCGGCGTCTCGATCACCTCCTGCAGCTTGTATGGGTCCATCTCGCCGCCCTGGGGCAGGTAGGGCATCCGGGAGAGGCTCTCCCCGCCCGACAGCATCTGCTTCTGGGAGGAGGAGACACCACCTCCTCCTCCTCCTCCGCCACCTCCACCCTCCATCTCACCACCGCCGTACTTCAGCTCGATGAGTGTGCGCTGTATGCGGCTCATCTTCCTCTCCTTAAAGGGATTGTGACATTAAAAAAAAGGTTTTGGAATTGTTCTTGTTTTTTTTTAGGTTTTCTAATCTCAATTGCACCCAAAAAACTTGAACTTTTAACATTCAGTATATTTTCTGTGATCTGGGGTTTTCTGGCTCAAACAGGTGCTCTGATTTGCCGGCGGTAAGTGACATCACTTACTGCAAATCCCATATATGTCAATGGGATTTGCCAGCAGATGTCACTGTTTCACTGTGTTGCTTGTTTTCATTGTAGCTCAAAAGGCCCAAAAAACCCCAAAGAAAACTTCAGACCACAGAAAATCCACTGAATGTTCAAAGTTCAGGTTTTTTGGGTGTAATTGAGGTCATAAAACCTAAAAGAAAAAGAAATGAAAATGAATGTCATAAAACCTCTAATAATAATAATTATTATTATCTTTATTGTCCCCTCAGAGATATTCATCTTCAGTCTGTTCCAACAGAAACACATAACCATATAGCAGAGAACAACATCGTACATAACAACGTGACACCAAGACTACATGAAGTCCCCACTCCCAGTATACACAAAAACACATTTCAAAGTTCTGCATCTTCGTCCAGATGGCATGAGTTTGAAGTGACGACGTAAGCTGGAATCCTGGATTGATCTGATTTGAGTGATAAACGTGCATGTGACTGAAAAGTTTGTTTTTGTTAGACATGGAGAATATATAGTGCAGTGGTTCCCAAACGTTTTGGTGGGTCACAGGCTTCACGGCGCGTTGTGAGCTTGTAGATCAGCTATTTTCAATACTTTTTAAACAATTGTTTTCTAATTCATGGAATGTTTAGATTTGTCTTTCTTTTTTTTTCTACTGAAAATAAATCATTGAATTGTGTTCTTTTTTTTATTCATGAAAATGTTTTTGTGTGTGCCACAATTTTC
Source organism: Protomyctophum parallelum (assembly GCF_964188405.1). Classification (NCBI taxonomy): domain Eukaryota; kingdom Metazoa; phylum Chordata; class Actinopteri; order Myctophiformes; family Myctophidae; genus Protomyctophum; species Protomyctophum parallelum. Next base: position 4,308,228 of record NC_139702.1, on the reverse strand, counting down.
TTATTTGTCCTTATATGTGTCTATGAGGTGACAATACTTCAGTAGACACCCTGGAGTCTACTGTATGTGTCTATGAGGTGACAGTACTTCAGTAGACACCCTGGAGTCTACTGTATGTGTCTATGAGGTGACAGTACTTCAGTAGACACCCTGGAGTCTACTGTATGTGTCTATGAGGTGACAATACTTCAGTAGACACCCTGGAGTCTACTGTATGTGTCTATGAGGTGACAGTACTTCAGTAGACACCCTGGAGTCTACTGTATGTGTCTATGAGGTGACAGTACATCATTAGACACCCTGGAGTCTACTGTATGTGTCTATGAGGTGACAGTACTTCATTAGACACCCTGGAGTCTACTGTATGTGTCTATGAGGTGACAGTACTTCATTAGACACCCTGGAGTCTACTGTATGTGTCTATGAGGTGACAGTACTTCAGTAGACACCCTGGAGTCTACTGTATGTGTCTATGAGGTGACAGTACTTCAGTAGACACCCTGGAGTCTACTGTATGTGTCTATGAGGTGACAGTACTTCAGTAGACACCCTGGAGTCTACTGTATGTGTCTATGAGGTGACAGTACTTCAGTAGACACCCTGGAGTCTACTGTATGTGTCTATGAGGTGACAGTACTTCATTAGACACCCTGGAGTCTACTGTATGTGTCTATGAGGTGACAGTACTTCATTAGACACCCTGGAGTCTACTGTATGTGTCTATGAGGTGACAATACTTCATTAGACACCCTGGAGTCTACTGTATGTGTCTATGAGGTGACAATACTTCATTAGACACCCTGGAGTCTACTGTATGTGTCTATGAGGTGACAATACTTCATTAGACACCCTGGAGTCTACTGTATGTGTCTATGAGGTGACAATACTTCAGTAGACACCCTGGAGTCTACTGTATGTGTCTATGAGGTGACAATACTTCATTAGACACCCTGGAGTCTACTGTATGTGTCTATGAGGTGACAATACTTCATTAGACACCCTGGAGTCTACTGTATGTGTCTATGAGGTGACAATACTTCATTATCACCCTGGAGTCTACTGTATGTGTCTATGAGGTGACAATACTTCATTAGACACCCTGGAGTCTACTGTATGTGTCTATGAGGTGACAGTACTTCAGTAGACACCCTGGAGTCTACTGTATGTGTCTATGAGGTGACAGTACTTCATTAGACACCCTGGAGTCTACTGTATGTGTCTATGAGGTGACAATACTTCAGTAGACACCCTGGAGTCTACTGTATGTGTCTATGAGGTGACAATACTTCATTAGACACCCTGGAGTCTACTGTATGTGTCTATGAGGTGACAGTACTTCAGTAGACACCCTGGAGTCTACTGTATGTGTCTATGAGGTGACAGTACTTCAGTAGACACCCTGGAGTCTACTGTATGTGTCTATAGAGGTGACAATACTTCAGTAGACACCCTGGAGTCTACTGTATGTGTCTATGAGGTGACAGTACTTCAGTAGACACCCTGGAGTCTACTGTATGTGTCTATGAGGTGACAGTACTTCATTAGACACCCTGGAGTCTACTGTATGTGTCTATGAGGTGACAGTACTTCAGTAGACACCCTGGAGTCTACTGTATGTGTCTATGAGGTGACAATACTTCAGTAGACACCCTGGAGTCTACTGTATGTGTCTATGAGGTGACAATACTTCAGTAGACACCCTGGAGTCGTTTTTATATGCAATGGTGCATTAACTTTGTATTTAGGGTTTCTTCCTGGAGGCTGAACCCTTGACAGTCAAACGGGCCAATGACATTTAAACAGTAATATAGTGACATCACACTATCAGCCCCTCCCCTAAGCTGTGGGTGCGGCTGTGGGTGCAACGCAATGCACGCAACGTGCATTGCGTTGCAATATGCAAACTAATGAAGAACATAAGCATGAAGACATCCATGTGGATTTCTACTCACCAACATCAAAGAAAAAAACTGTAGCCCACAGATACTCCAGGTGTAACATTTTACGCCTTTTGAGAAAAGCCAGTTTTTTGCCCATAATTCCCAGTAGGATGAAGGTAAACACTTGAAACTTTCTGGGCAAGTAGAGTACGATGTGGTAAACATACTGACGCCATGGGGTCATGGTGGGCAAGTAGAGTACGATGTGGTAAACATACTGCCGCCATGGGGTCATGGTGGCGTTGACCGATAGAGTACGATGTGGTAAACATACTGACGCCATGGGGTCATGGTGGCGTTGACCGATAGAGTACGATGTGGTAAACATACTGACGCCATGGGGTCATGGTGGCGTTGACCGATAGAGTACGATGTGGTAAACATACTGACGCCATGGGGTCATGGTGGCGTTGACCGATAGAGTACGATGTGGTAAACATACTGACGCCATGGGGTCATGGTGGCGTTGACCGATAGAGTACGATGTGGTAAACATACTGACGCCATGGGGTCATGGTGGCGTTGACCGATAGAGTACGATGTGGTAAACATACTGACGCCATGGGGTCATGGTGGCGTTGACCGATAGAGTACGATGTGGTAAACATACTGACGCCATGGGGTCATGGTGGCGTTGACCGATAGAGTACGATGTGGTAAACATACTGACGCCATGGGGTCATGGTGGCGTTGACCGATAGAGTACGATGTGGTAAACATACTGACGCCATGGGGTCATGGTGGCGTAGACCGATAGAGTACGATGTGGTAAACATACTGACGCCATGGGGTCATGGTGGCGTTGACCGATAGAGTACGATGTGGTAAACATACTGACGCCATGGGGTCATGGTGGCGTTGACCGATCAAGAGATAACGTGCATGTTACAACCATGACGTGGTACAACCTTGGCCGCTCTCCGCTACTCAATGAACTGGTGGGCGTGTCCACATAAAAGCATGATTTTAACAAATACTGTACACTTTTTGGAAAAAAGTTCTTCCTCCTTATATTATAATAATACCTGATGATCATGTTTTAGGGTGGAAGAAAAATCGTGGTACTCCATCTTTAAATGTTTTGAAATTATACTAATTAAAAAGAAAATGTAGGAAACAAATAAATAAATAAAGGGATAAATGGGTCCCGACCCAGTGTCTGTGGAAACAGTGATATATAGTGTATATATAGTGTTTTAGTTGTTAACGTTAGTTCAACTTAGAGCTGTAATGCTCCATCATCCGTCTGCTCCAATCAGATCTGCGTTACCTTGTCCGCACCCCTTTATAAACGGTCCTCACTTCCCTTCGCTCATCTGTGCTTCCGTTCAGGTAGCACACAGACACGTTCGAGAGCTCACAGCTCACCTTCTTCATTCGTCATTTCCATCCAAGTTCAAGAGTCAACAAACTCCTCCACGGCCGCAGCTTTCATCCCAGGACACACCGTCGGGTGTTTCGCCAGCGTCCCAGGCCCTGCATGCCTCCATCAGATACAGTATCATTCTAATTGCTCGTCACTGCTATTTATCCACCTGAATGGTTCAACCTTCAAAACAAACGTAACTGCTAACAGCCTAATTTCGATTCCGTTCCGATGCTGCCTCCGCACTAGCCACTTTTTACCCTGCTTGCTTGCTGCTGCTCAGTGCTTTGTATGTCGTGCGTTGCCGTTACAAGGCTGCTTATGCTGTATAGTGTATACTGCTGCTAATGCCTCATGCCACCAGTCTCGCACTGCTTCAGGTGGCGTCTGGGCGATCATGCATTAAACGTTGCTTTCACGGCAGTAAGCTACCGGTCATCCTGTGAACGTAGCATAGATCAGGCTGCAGGTCTAAAATCATACACGGCGTTTTAGTTCGTCCACAGTGTAGAGTGGCGACACGCTTTGTCTAGTTCCAAACTTTGTTCCTTGGCGGAACTTTCCCCCGAGATAGAACGAGCACTTCCGCATTCCATTGTTGCCACGAGAGTCAACACTAGTGTAGGCTCGAGGATCGTTTGCTTTTGCCTGAAGGCTGGCGTGCTTTGATGACGCAGTGTTGTGATGCGCCAGTGTTGGCTGTGATGAGCTGTTGGATGGAATAATAATAAACGGAGCGACCGGTGGCGTTCCAATGATAAACTCCTCGTCATCTATCCTTATAAAGAGAGTCTAAAGCCTGCTTTTTCTTCTAGCTGCGGCCGGCGCTACACTAGCGTCACCACTATCGTATCTTAGACTCCTAGACTACTCTGAGCATGTCCGGTGCCGTCAGGTTGCCACGTCCGCTCATTATAAGCGTCTCAGGCTTGTTTTATTTAATCACTTACCAGGTGGACGCCGTTGTTTAAACCCACGGTTCATTCGAAGCACCCTCAGTGTTACATGTTGGTAAATTATCTGACGCTGTCGGATCGTTTTCATAATGATTCAAGTTAGTTTTCGTGACTTGTTTTTGCGGACCTGGCGCTTGTCTCCTCCAACATGGCAACTCGGTGCCCCATTCATTCATGCCCTGGCAATCTACTAGTGCTCCAGATTCTTTCTTCAATCATGTGGATTGTGATGAGATGTTGAGCGTAATCGTAGGAAAAAGAAAAAGAGAGAAGAGAGAAAGGGAGAAAGAGAAAAAAGAGAAGGAGGAGGAAAAGAAACAAAGTAAAAAGAGGAGAAGAAGAGAGAAAAGAGAGGCGTGCGTGTGTCAGTGTGAACACGTTCAAATAGCTGATCTACAAGCCGTGAGCTTCACAGGTCGGAGCTCCCACTATCAGCTCAATAAGTCACATTTTGCTGTGGTTTATTCCCGGGTTTTCATTCCATGTCTAACCCCCTGATCGACGTTAGACCCTCAAGAACGCTCCATTATTACTTGTCAATGAAGGGAAAATGCTTGCCATATTGTCCCTCTTTACGCCACTCTGTTCCTATCATTCACGGCATTTAATGTTCATGCCGGCACCGCTCGTTCACTTGACCTTTCACCACCTAGTTAATTGAGCTAGCCCCCTTTTCACCAGCACCCCTCATTTCTCACAGTTGTGATTATCACATTGCGTTTGCTCAGGAATCGGCTCAAGTGCGCGGATCGGCTTCCCGCTGTCCCCCTAAATCGTTCATTTATACATAGTATAGTGCAAACATACAAATGGCTTGTCTTCAGGGCGGCCGTGTTCCATCTGGTATTCCTCTCCTTTCACAGCAAATCTCAAATCTGCTGCCGCGTTTGCACATTGTCGTACCTCGCCCAGCAGATATGGGAGTTTTCGCCACGGGTCACGTTCTCAATCTCCAGTTGTAATCCGTGGGAAGTACGTGTCTCTGATGTCTCGGTTCAACACATGGTTAGAAAGCGTAGCTCGCTTTCCACTTCATTCACGCGCAGTGGGCGCATAGTCTGTCTTCTCTCAGGATTCAGGTCCGCCTATGTCGACCTTCTCGATGGCGAGACCGTGCTCACCGAGCCGTACCTAATTAAGATTTTCTCTGTTACTCACCCGTCAACTGCATTGTTTCTCCCGTCAATTAAGTCTTAAATATTCTACTCTCACTCCAACTGCCACGTCGGTCCGACCATACTAACTCCATGCTTGTGCCCCTCCTGTCCAGCTACCTGCTCGGCGATCATCAGGGAAACGAGCACTGTTCACGCATGCCTGGAAGGCCAGGTTCCCGGCTAGGCCTCAACACGGACCCCCACCGAGCTGAACTCGTCAGCCATCCACCGCAGCCTAATCCCATCAGCAGCCACGCACTGCAGCAGCCAAACCCAGCCGGCAGCCATGCACTGCAACAGCTAAACTCAGTCGGCAGCCACGCACTGCAACAGCTAAACTCTCTGGCAGCCATGCACTGCACCAGCTAAGCTCGACAGCCACGCACCGCAACGTCTCAACTGCGCCGTAATGTCTAAACTCATAGGTAACCACCCACTCAACGTCTCAAACCACTCACCTCAACCCAATTCCGAGCGGGAACCCCTATCGGTATCTTACCCCCTCAGGCCGGGAACCCATACAGTACGTACAGTATTCAAATGTAAAATTTCGATGCTGCTTTATAAATATTTGAAGTTTTTCAGAAACCTTAGGTCAGGATTCAGAGGCGTTTTTAGAATCCGCCTTAGGCCTAAATGGATTAAGCCATAACCTATTCACAGCCTCCGTTGCTCGGAGAGCTCAGGCCACCGTGCTACGCTCCCACTTCAGTTTTGGGGGGGAATTCCAAGCGGAATAGTTTCCCGCAGTCGGCCATATCACTATTAATAATTTCGGTTCCACGTCCACTGCGTCAGCCATAGCCCAAGAACCTATGTTCGTCAAACCCTTCCCCTCGGGTCTGCCGCGTTCGTCAAACATCACGACGCCCAGTTTTCGCTCGATGCCCAGAGATCCATGGCGTCTACTAGTCCGGCACCGTGGTCAGGTACCTCTCCTCCGTGCTCCTCCCCCTCCACGTTAAGACCAGTTTCTTCCCTGCTACGGCGGAGACCGTCCTCCTCCTCGGCGTGAATGCCGGACACTTCCGCCCCACGGAAATCCCTGGACGGGTGCTGCACCAGGATGTCTCCGTGGTACTTGACATCAACCAGGATGAGCACATCACCAACGAGCATCCGTACGGGCCATTACCAAGTATAACAGAGAAGATAGCAGTGAGGAGACTAGCTGGTCACTGCCACCGCCATCGAGAACTCCCGGCCAAGGCCGCACCGCGGGAACCAACGCTGGGCGTCGATCGAGAGGACGTCCCACACCTTCCTAGGCAGACGCACTAAAGAAAGATACCGGTGCGGAAGCACGAAGGAGCTGGCCAGATGTACGAAGGACCGAGATGACCGGAGTCATCGTTGGAGGGCTCGTCTGAGGTCGTCGTAGAGAGTTCGCCTCCCATCTCCGCTCGCTGCTCCTAAGATGTGGTCTCCCTCCTGACCGCTATACTCCAGCCACTCCCTGAGAATCGGAGCCGCCACCACCGCTGCTGCCAGCGGCGTCTCCGTCCTGATCCTGCAAGCCTCGGGCCACTGGTCGTCCTCCGCCTTCTCCTCCTACGTCAGACCTTCCTCCGCCTCCGTGCTCGATGCCCAGAAGTCCATGGTGTCTTCCAGCGCGGTACCTACATTGACTGGTGGATGTGTCGGGTGGCGGGTACCTCCTCCTCTGCCCTCTTCTAAACATGTTCTCCCTCTCCAGGACGCCCACTCACTTCCTCCAAAACGACGGTCGACCCGTCCTCCGGCCACGCAGGCCTCCTCCGTCGGGAGTCTCCCTGTCCCGCCAGGCGAATCAAATTCTCACTCACTGCCCTCTGTCGAGAGGACGCCTGCTAATCAAATTCTCACTCACTGCCCTCTGTCGAGAGGACGCCTGCTAAACAATCATTCCATTCACGTTTCATTCATGCCACGCTAACCAACCTTACTCTCATCCCAAACAGACTCCGCCGGCAAACGATTTCCGGCCAACCATCCAGAGGCTCGCTAACCATCGGGCTGTTCGCCTACCAACCATACCTACTAACCATTCTCCCACAAGCCCCTTCCGCGAAGGCTCCCATGTCGGCGGCACCAGCCGTCGTGAGGCTCCAATGGCGCGGGGCCTTCCTCACTCTCCCACGGATCCCTTCTCGCTAAAGGCCCCGGCTCGTCGAGGGAATCTCCAACATCGTTTGTATAGTCCCTTCCAGGTAAACCTTAATTTACTCCTTCCTCCAGACGTTTGCACCATTCCTCCAGGCGCGCACTATTTAATTCCTTTTGGGGGGCAGGCTCAAGAGCCCCCCCTGCCTCCGCCAGGCAGGATCCGAACCGAGGCTCTGGTCCGTCCCCAGGGGGCCCACGCCAAAGCTCCTCCACTGTCTCCTCCTCATACTGTCATCATTCTGTTATCATTCTGTTATCATACTGTCAGTCACTTCTCTGTCCATTCACTCAATCCCAGCTCCATACTGTAATCAATTCATCTGCAATAAATCTCACCTCCAACCTCCACCCTCCGTCTTAAGTGTAAGCTCGTTAAGAGTTGAAGTTTTAGTTGTTAACGTTAGTTCAACTTAGAGCTGTAATGCTCCATCATCCGTCTGCTCCAATCAGATCTGCGTTACCTTGTCCGCACCCCTTTATAAACGGTCCTCACTTCCCTTCGCTCATCTGTGCTTCCGTTCAGGTACCCGCCACCTCCCCGACGACCGCCCAGCAGCAGGCTCCACCAGGTCGGCCCCAGGGGGGCAGGCTCAAGAGCCCCCCCTGCCTCCGCCAGGCAGGATCCGAACCGAGGCTCTGGTCCGTCCCCAGGGGGCCCACGCCAAAGCTCCTCCACTGTCTCCTCCTCATACTGTCATCATTCTGTTATCATTCTGTTATCATACTGTCAGTCACTTCTCTGTCCATTCACTCAATCCCAGCTCCATACTGTAATCAATTCATCTGCAATAAATCTCACCTCCAACCTCCACCCTCCGTCTTAAGTGTAAGCTCGTTAAGAGTTGAAGTATGTAGTGGAAAAGAAAAAACATATTTTCTTTTTTACCTTGGCCTCCATCATCCTCTTCTTCCTCAGGCAGTGGACCACCAGGCCGAGGAAGAGGAGCATGCCGAAGAGGCATCCCAGGATGGTCATGATGTGGTGTGTGGCTGACGACTCGCTGGGCTGCCGCTCGGGGTCGATCCGCCGGCCCGTGGAGATGGTCAGGCAGGTGTGGTTGAAGCGCAGTGAGTTGCGTATGGACGCCACGCAGTACCTGGAACAACATCCATGTTGTTGTTGTTGTTGTCAGGGCAGTAGACATGTAACGATAGGCTATATCGTATATCGCGATATATCGATATTATATCCCGACGATATGTATCGATTTATCCAAAAAAAAAACGATAAAAAAAAAAAAGAAAAACAAATTAGGGGGGGGGGGGGGCTAGTGTGTGATAAGAAATGTCAGCTGTAATCATATTCCATCATATTCACATGATTTGAGAGAAATGAGACAGTAGAGGCCTGGAGAGGGGAGCTGTATATGTGTCTGTGACTGTGCCCAGGTGATGGTCGTTATTGATGCTCATTAATACATCAATAAGGCAATTATCTTTGCCATGTATACTTAAATACAAATTGTGAAAAAAGCTTTGGGGGGGGGGGGGGGGAGATAAATCATTAAAAAAAAAAAATTGGTCATTTGTCTGGAAAATCATTTTGTTGAAAATATGGTGAAAAATCGTATGGTGAACCTCATATCGTGATACGTATCGTATCGTGAACCTCATATCGTGATACGTATCGTATCGTGAACCTCATATCGTGATACGTATCGTATCGTGAACCTCATATCGTGATACGTATCGTATCGTGAGTTGAGTGTATCGTTACATGCCTACAGGGCAGAAATCTTTTTGTAAATAAACCCTACTTGATCATAGTATAGCATCACACAAAAGCATCCAAAGTAGCAGATCTGCTACGGGGGTGTTTTTCTTTCATCCCGTTTAGAATAGCCTCCTGTTGAAAATTCAAACCAATGCATCTGGTCTGTCCGATGTGACTGTGAACCAAACCAATGCATCTGGTCTGTCCAATGTGACTGTGAACCAAACCAATGCATCTGGTCTGTCCGATGTGACTGTGACGTCAAACAAACAAACAAACCAATGCATCTGGTCTGTCCGATGTGACTGTGACGTCAAACAAACAAACAAACCAATGCATCTGGTCTGTCCGATGTGACTGTGACGTCAAACAAACAAACAAACCAATGCATCTGGTCTGTCCACTGTGACTGTGACGTCAAACAAACAAACAAACCAATGCATCTGGTCTGTCCACTGTGACTGTGACGTCAAACAAACAAACAAACCAATGCATCTGGTCTGTCCACTGTGACTGTGACGTCAAACAAACAAACAAACAGGGCGTACGTGTAGTCGGTGTGTGGCTTGAGGTTCTGCAGGTTGATGTCCTCCCTCTGGCTCTTCAGGTTCTGGATGTCGGTGAAGAAGCTGTTGTTGTAGAGGACCAGGATGTACATCTTGCGGTACGGGTGTGGGATCTGCACCGTGATCACAGCACTCGAGTGCAACACCTGCAACCATTTAAATGATTATAAACCCATTCTGACCTGAGATCAGATTCATACAAGGTTTCCGCTGGACACACACTGGTCTGATGAACCCATTCTGACCTGAGATCAGATTCTAAAAATGTCAGTAGCTCTTCGATTCTTCAAAAATAGCAGACCTACAAGCTCGTATCGCGCCACTCGGTGGCGCGATATGAGCTTGTAGATCTGCTATTTTTAAATAGCTAAAGCATAACATGATGCTGACACCAAAATGGGTGCCCGGTCAGAATGGGTTAAAAATAACCAATCAAATTGAACCATAGCATTCCTATTCTGATGAGAACTGTATAAATAGCAGATCTACAAGCTCACAATGCCTCGCGCTGTGAGCTTATATCTTATTTTCGGCAAAGCGGTTTGGTGTAGAGAGGGGAAACAATACAGAGTGAAATGTCAAGTTTACTAAGTACTGATGGTTTAAGACTAAGTGGTTCATGTCTGAAAATACACATTAGCATGAATTCAACATGCACTGATGAGTGTATGTTTCCCATCTATGGAAAGGGTTTAACCTGCAACACAAGTATAAGCTTGGCCTGAAGAACTTTGATTAATTTGACTAATTAAATAATTGATGAATAACTTTCAGCAGTTCCAGCTGTCAGTACTAATAGAGACATGCAAGGCAGCGTGTGTAATTGTGTATTCCCCCAGTCTGTCTGCCTCTGGAACTCTGCCAGTGATTCCACAAATGGCTGAATCAGTAGATATTATAAGCAAGATTGTAAAACATGTTTATTTTGCCTTGCTTATCTCAATGATTAATTTGATCAGCATTTTCCAGTTCCCTTTCTCTTAGGGACTGATCGTTATTTATCAAAAGTTAGTTGGTATGGTGCAAAAACGATTTATTTGAGCCTGCGAGGGGGGGGATATGTTTTTATTTTATTCTTTTGTTTTACTCCCCTATCTATATAAAGTTGTGGCGAGTGTACTTGGTATCTTCCATGTATGCGCAACTGTGCATGCAAATAGAACAGATCTACAAGCTAACAACGCGTTGCGTTGGTGCGTTGTTAGCTTGTAGATCTGTTCTACCACCAAAGGTCCCTCCCCCGGCCGCTGATATAGTTTGACTCTGACGTGTAGCCACTTCAAAACAGCGCTGGACAGATTGATTCTGCGTTCGTGACATTTCCAGTAGAATAATGGCCGAGCGAAAAAGCGATACATGTTTCAAGCTATGAACCACGATGTGCCAGCAGCAGCAGGCCGCTGAAAAGAGTCAACTAGTGCTGTCGCCTGTCGGTGTCAGCTAGAGAGGAGGAAGAGAGGAGGCTGCTGAGGATGGTGGTGGTGTGAAACAACCCAGTGCCGCTTCACAGAGTCAGGAGAATGTCAGACTGAGATGATAATAACAACAACAATAATAACAATAATGGCGGCACGGGCCCCCCATGAGGATTATGAAAACTATTGGTCCCTGGTCGTCGATATGGTGGCGGAGAAATGCGCATTCGAGACAGATTCTCATTCAGAATACGTCGGTAGGGTTGGTCTAAAAGCAGCTGTCATCATGTGGATCTTTGCGCACTCGCATTGCAATGTTGGATTGTTGGTGTGTGCCGTGCAGTAGCCTACTTGTGTTTTGGCCGCGGTGCCATGTAGGCTACTTTTCTCTGTGTGTGGTTGTAATAGACTAAAGATAAAGAAAGAGTTAAACTATTCTTACGCTATAGATCTCTTCAATCGCACAAAAAGTAAGTCTCATGTTGTGTTGTTCCTCCATGACATCCATCTTTAAAGGTTTTATGACATTCATTTTCATTTATTTTTCTTTTTCTTTTTTCTTTTAGGTTTTATGACCTCAATTACACCCAAAAAACCTGAACTTTGAACATTCAGTGGATTTTCTGTGGTCTGAAGTTTTCTTTGGGGTTTTTTGGGCCTTTTGAGCTACAATGAAAACAGGCAACACAGTGAAACAGTGACATCTGCTGGCAAATCCCATTGACATATATGGGATTTGCAGTAAGTGATGTCACTTACTGCCGGCAAATCAGAGCACCTGTTTGAGCCAGAAAACCCCAGATCACAGAAAATCTACTGAATGTTAAAAGTTCATGTTTTTTGGGTGCAATTGAGATTAGAAAACCTAAAAAAAAACAAGAACAATTCCAAAACCTTTTTTTTTAATGTCATAAAACCTTTAATAGAAAAAGTAATGGATTGAATAAAACACCTGTTTGAGCTTCATGGCCGGCTTGGTGTCGGTGAAGATGGGGCTCAGGCTGACGGGGTCCTCCGGTGACATTCCGGACGGGCAGTCGTCCAGGCCACATGGCGAGGCGAAGTCCGGCGGCGGCGTGGTGAAGTCGGACGGTCGGGCGATCACGAAGTACGGCGTGACGCTGCTGCCGTCGTCCGTGCACACGATGCTGAGCATGTGCAGAGCGTTGCGGTGAGCCGGCATGCGCGGGTTCTGACTCAGCAGGCTGTAGCCGGAGAAGCCCGCGGGCGAGTCGCACACCTGTTCCAAGAGGAAAATGTTGTTGGACAGACAGTGGACTGTCAAATACTGATTTATTATGTCATGATTGTATGGGTAACCAGTGGCGTGCACAGACATTTAGAGGGGCAGGTGCTCAAGTGAAAAAAGGGCACCTTGTGCAGCACATTTTAGCTATTGAAAAATAGCAGATCTACAAGCTCATAGCGCGCCACCGAGTGGCGCGCTACGAGCTTGTAGGTCTGCTATTTTATTTATTTATCGAAGAACCAGTGCACTGACATAGAAACATAGCTTTAGATTGTGGGGGCCTAAATAATATAGTAGAAGCGTTTTTTTATCAAGATTTGATCAATGTCACCGCATGGTCCACACACTACAAATTAAGAAAAAAATAAACCTTTTTTCTTTCTTCTTTTTTTTTTAAGAGCACATTGCCAAAAAGGGCTCTAGCACCCCCTAGTGTCTATCTGTGCACGCCACTGTGGGTAACAAAGGCTTATGCGCACCTGATAGGCTCAGAGACGGGTGCATAGGCAGGGCTCAAAGTATTTAAAAAACAAAATCACATAAAGTGCACAAAGACCTGCACACCGTCTTTATGTGCATTCGTTATAGTATGGGATACAATTGTGTTGCTGTCGGGCAGAATACCCCTTATCTCAATATTTAAACTTTTTGTGTTTTTTCGTACTCCACAAGATTGTACCAGATGGACCCGTGAAGGTGGCTTAGGTCGGGTCCATTTGTACAGATGATACTATAGTGTATAGATTGGGGGTCCCAGAGATCAAAATGATATCAAATGAGGGTCCGTAGCCAGCTGATGCACATCATAATGCGTGTCCTTGAAATGAAAACCTTTGATAATCACTAGCCGTAGCGATCTTCTCTTATGGGGGTTCCTTGTTGTCATACAGTATAGCCTATCTTTGCAAAATGGGTACATTTTTGTAAATGTTTGAGAAGCGCTAATGTAACAACTGAACATTTGTTCAAAGATTGTTGGACAACAACTTCAGAAACTTTATGCATCCACATATGATAACAGCATCCTAAGGTTAGCAAGGAATATCACCTCTAATACTAAGCATGTGATGTATGGAGAATATAGGTTGCTACCTTCAGGAAGGAGATATGGTGTACCAGCATACAATAAGGTCAGACTAAAGAGGTTCTTTGTCTACCAGTCGACCTTGAGGCTTAATCAGGAGATGTAGTAGCCACGGGATAATCTAAGCGGTGGATATTGCTCATGTCTTTATGTATGTAAATTGTCTTGTTATTTGTGTTTTGTTATGTGTTTCTGCATACTTGGCTGCTGTGTCGCAAGACAAATTTCAGTGTGAACTGACAATAAAGTACTATATCATATCATATCATATCATATCAGTCACCATGCGCTCGTTGGTGCGGTTGGGGAAGATGGAGAGCCAGCGCAGGAAGCCCAGCAGTTCACAGGAGCAGTTGAAGGGGTTGGTGTACAGCTCACACGTGGTCAGCTTACTGAGGCCTGAGAACAGACTGCCGTCCAGCACCTGGATCCTGGACGGGAGGCACAGAGAGTTAACCCATTCTGACCTGAGATCAGATTCATACGAGGTTTCCACTGGACACACACTGGTCTGATTAACCCATTCTGACCTGAGATCAGATTCATACGAGGTTTCCACTGGACACACACACTGGTCTGATGAACCCATTCTGACCTGAGATCAGATTCATACGAGGTTTCCACTGGACACACACTGGTCTGATTAACCCATTCTGACCTGAGATCAGATTCATACGAGGTTTCCACTGGACACACACTGGTCTGATTAACCCATTCTGACCTGAGATCAGATTCAAAAAATGTCAGTCGCTCTTCGATTTAAAAAAAATAGCAGATCTACAAGCTCATAGCGCGCCACAGAGTGGCGCGCTATGAGCTTGTATATCTGCTATTTTTAAATAGCTAAAGCATAACATAACACCAAAATGGGTTCCCGTTCAGAATGGGTTAAGTTGTTACCAAGGGGCGAACAGTGGTGGAAAGTAACTATAAATACATTTACTCAAGTATTATGTACATTACGTACATTTTTTTTTGTATTTCCAATTGTCAGTCACTTTTCCTTCTACTTCACCTCAGAGACAAATATTGTACTTTTCGGAAACCACCCGTATGAGTCTACAGACTGAGATGCAGAGTGAAAGACAGATCAGTCTGAGTTCCAGGCTATCACTCCACTATCATTTCAAAGAGAAATAAATGTACTTTTGAGTGACTGACTGCATGCACTAATATACTCTCTTTTATCGCGCATACGATGCATTGTGAGCCTGCAAATCAACAGTTAATTATAACTCTCATCTCTAACAGTAAACCTAAGATCTAAAATGTGTAATCCGGAGACCGGAGCCCATTCCCAACCTGAATGTTTTTCCCCAATTGTAAACATCGTTTTCTAAAACGGGTAGTCCCAATACTTCATTCTGATTGGCTGGTTACCGTCACGTGACCGGTGTAAATTTCACCGATAACCCACTCCTTCAATCACTTTGTATCATCCTGCAGCCTTGTAGCTGAACTGGGGAAGGGGAGCGCTTGATTGATTTACAAACACATGCCGTGCGGGCGTCTAAGCACCGCCCGGCTCATGTGACTGTGAATGTGTGGCTCCAGGCAGCCCCGTAAATACATCAAGCGCTATTCTCCCGTCACATAGGCTACTTGCGGAGCAAAACAAGGAAGTGTTTTGGCTCTGGGTCGCTCGCTCTGGTGGCGCAAAGCGTAGATACTTTTGTGAATTTAATAGTTTTATTAGGATAATATTGCTATTATGTTTGTAACCGTTTTAGAAAAGCAATAAGCCACTCGAGGCCCCAGCTTACCGGGTATTTTACACTGGCTGGGGGGTAGAAGACCCTCCGCTTCGCATCGGGTCCACCTACGCCCCCAGGCAGTGTAAAATACCCGGTAACCTGAGACCTCTCGTGGCTTATTGCTTAATTAATCCATAAAACAACCTTGTGAGGGCCAGGAAAATGGTCTTCCCAACGTCTATTCATCAAATCCTACTATGCTTGTGGTGGTATAAGTAGTAACACACGCACACACGCACGCATGCACGCATGCACGCGTACCGGTTCATGGAGAGGTCTATGTTCTCTATGTTGGGACACTCCCAGAAGGTGTTTGGCGTCACCGTCTCGATGAGGTTGGCCTGCAGGTAGAGATACTGCAGCTTCCCCAGGCCTCTCAGCATGCCCTCCGTCAAGTTCCGCAGCTTGTTGAAACCCATCTGGAGGACCTGGGGAGGCACAGAGACACAAGAGGGGAGATTAGCCCAAATCCCCTGCCACCAGCAGCAGGCCGACGAGAGAGAGAGAGAGAGAGGGAGAGGGAGAGAGAGGCCTAGAACAGAGCATCTCGTGGTTCTTGTCACTGTCAGGCAGAAAACTGTTATCTGCTCATCTCCATATTTGTTGTTTGTAAATATTAACACCCTACTGTACTTGATCATACTAGAGTGTCACACAGACAGAAGCATCAAAAGGAGCAGGTGTGCAAGCTGGAAATGCGGTGCGTAGCAGAACTTCATAAAGATCTGCTACTTATAACAGATTTACACCCGACAGAGATCTGCTACTTATAACAGATTTACACCCGGCAGAGACGATCTGCTACTTATAACAGATTTACACCCGACAGAGACGATCTGATCTGCTACTTATAACAGATTTACACCCGACAGAGACGATCTGATGATCTGCTACTTATAACAGATTTACACCCGGCAGAGACGATCTGCTACTTATAACAGATTTACACCCGACAGAGACGATCTGATCTGCTACTTATAACAGATTTACACCCAGCAGAGACGATCTGATCTGCTACTTATAACAGATTTACACCCGACAGAGACGATCTGATCTGCTACTTATAACAGATTTACACCCGGCAGAGATGATCTCCTGATCTGCTACTTATAACAGATTTACACCCGACAGAGTTACTTATGTAACTTAGATAGCATATGTGTCCCAGGCCAGTGATTTCAACCACAAGTCGGCACAGTTGATATACAGTTATAGATGAAAATACAATTCATTTCTTTTTTTGGTGGTTTTCGTTTTTAGCCACATTAACACAGTTGGAATGTTAAAGAATGTTTTTATTCCATCAGAAAGTCGTTTTAGTGTCATTAAGTCGTTGCAATTGCTTAAACAAGTCACTATGTCTAATGTTTTAACAATTGGGTTAAGCAATGCTAACCAATGCTAATCAGAAAATCAGCTTTCCTTTCAAAGTATGCAAATTCCGCAAAAAATTGTACACAATCGTTTTTGAAGATAATACTAGTCTTTTACTAACTGGCTAACATAAATAGAGTAGACATAGCACTCTATAGTGTATATATACTCATAGTTTCACTACATATCGATATTCCACTGTTAGTTTCTTACTGTACTGTAGCTTCATGATGACTATCTTGATGTATTTGATGTATTACCATGTTTTTGTTCTTGCTTACTGTAAATGGCTCTGGATTAGGAGCCAAATGCCAAATGCCTAAATTGTAACATAATTGTGTTGCTGCTAGGTGGAATCCTTGTCCAAAACTATTACCGGATAGGTACTTTTCAGGAAATGTAGTTACTCATTATAGTCACAATCTCTTGTTAATACTTTACATTGGTTAAATATTTATAAAACCCCACAAGCTTATTTTTTATTGATTTATCTTAAATGGCAAATCTTCAGACTAGAGGCTCCCATGAATTCCAATTATTTTTCCTGACACTGTACGACGAAGTAGGGCATTACACATTATGTCAACATTAAACATTGAAATATGGACATACAAGGTTTCCGCCTGACAGCGACTATAATCGTCTGTGTCAGGTGTAAACCTCATCATGTCCAGAACTTGTACTTTTCAGGATTCTAATTCAAATGCAGCCAAAGTAGCAGAGCTATAAAAGCGACGTGTTTCGAGCTTGTGGATCTGCTTCTTTTGATACTTTTGTGTGACATTGTAGTATGATCAAGTATGGCATTAATTCACAAACGAAAAACACCAACAGTTTGCATTTATGGAGATAAGAGTTTTCTTCCCGACAGTGAAGCTGTATTTGTGTCACGGACCGGTACGCTCCTCTGCCCTTGGACTTTGTCTGTGTTCTGGGACTTATTACTTGTATTTGTGTTCTGTACCTTATTTTGTAATAGTGTTCTGTGATTTCCTGCCTTGTTTGCTGTCTCCTGCCTTGTCTCACCCCCCTGTATTAGTGTAACCCTAGCCACCTGTGTCCTGTTGCCTGTTAGCCTATCCCAGTGTTGATTGTGTGTTTCAGTTCACCTGTGTGTAGTTAGTCTTGTCTATTTATATGCCCGTGTTTACAGTTCCTTGTCAGTTCGTCGTCGTGAATGATGTGGTCAGTTCCTTGTGTTTCCCTAGTTAGTTATTCCAAGTCCTAGTTATGTCCTAGTTATTCCAAGTTGAATTCACTCCTCTGCCTGTGCCTGGTTCGTCCTACACCTCCAGAACCACATCGTGACAATTTGCATGTCTTGCTTAAGTAAAAGTATTGTTACTGCAATAAAAGTACTAATCAAAATGTACATAAAATACCAAAATAAAAAGTATTCATTATGCAGAATGCATCGTTTCAAGTTTTCAAATTTAAAAAAATAATCTTTTGAAATTGTGAAAATCTTTTGAAAATCTGCTATTTTCAAATGGCCGAAATGAGCACTAAAGTGGTTAATGTATGTATAATAAAATAATCCAAATCCCCAAAGAAACTATATTAACTAAAGTTTTCAAATAACTGTAGTGGAGTAAAAGTACAATATTTGCCTCCTAAATGTAGTAGTGGTAGTAAAGTACAAATACAAAGTTGTACTTGAATACAGTAAAGTAAATGTTGCTGCTGAGATGTGTGCTTGTCCCTCCTGTGGTTGGAGACTGGGCTGTGTGACAGACTGCCAGCTCATTATAGCTGCGTTCAGCCCAGCATGGGGAGAGCCACTGTTTTGCCTGATCGTGTCCGCAGGCAAAGTTAGACTTTCAGCGACAACACCGGCATAACCAAGCATGCATTTTAGCTTACGTTAAGCAGAGACTTGCCTGTCTCTCATGCCCGTGTTATATGGGTATAATATTGTTGCTGTCGGTGGAAACAGTTCCTTTTTTATTATCTTTCCTTTGGCTGCGTTGCTGCCCCAACCCTGTGGAATGCCACCCTCCAAACCTTCAGAAGAAATCTCTTTCACCGTCCCTTCATTATGGCATTCCATCCTGTCTCACCATTCCACTGTTATTGTTGTCTCCACCAGGCCGAAGGCATGGGGAGAGAGTATGTTTTGCACTCTGTCCGTGTGTGAGTCCGCGCGCACGCGCGCGCGCGTGTGTTTGTGTGTGTGTGTGTGTGTGTGTGTGTGCGTCCGTCCGTCTGTTACCGGCTAATCTCCGGCATCGTTAACCCGGTCGGTGCCAAATTTTGCACACACACTCTCTGGATGCCAACGATTCCCCAAATTGTCCAGAACGGCCTGTTATAGCGCCACCAGGGGGCCGACTTTTGAAAAACGCATTGTTTGATATTACAGATTCTGTCCAAACATCCCACGAATCGTTTCATGTGTTCCAGACGGATCTGTCCGGTATTACATATTCCATCCTAATTGGCTAACATTGGCTTTCAAAGTTTGCAGGATTGGACCGTTTTGAACAAAAAGCCTCAAATCATGAACGCAGCAGTGCATTTTACGTGAAAAATCATGAACGCAGCAGTGCATTTTACGTGAAAAATCATGAACGCAGCAGTGCATTTTACGTGAAATCTTTCACAGACTTTTCTACTAGGCTGAGGAATATATCACACTCTTTCCACATTGCCCTGTTATAGCGCCACCAACAGGTGGCTTTTTGCAAAACAAAATGCCTCAAATCATCCAATTGCTATCAAAGGCGTAAGAAGAAATGGCATTGGCCTATTATAGCGCCACCAGGAGGCCACAACCTGACCTGCCCTGGTGGAGACCTGTCCTATTATAGCGCCACCAGGAGGCCACAACCTGACCTGCCCTGGTGGAGACCTGTCCTATTATAGCGCCACCAGGAGGCCACAACCTGACCTGCCCTGGTGGAGACCTGTCCTATTATAGCGCCACCAGGAGGCCACAACCTGACCTGCCCTGGTGGAGACCTGTCCTATTATAGCGCCACCAGGAGGCCACAACCTGACCTGCCCTGGTGGAGACCTGTCCTATTATAGCGCCACCAGGAGGCCACAACCTGACCTGCCCTGATGGAGACCTGGCCTATTATAGCGCCACCAGGAGGCCACAACACAACCTGACCTGCCCTGGTGGAGACCTGTGCCCCGAGGGGCACTTCATCTAGTTTTTATTGATTTTCTCTTTGGGTGTAACTTGAGATTGTATTATTAATGTAATTAGTATTATTATTAAAAAAAAAACATTTGAAATAGATGCAGTACTGTACATTTGTGCTACTGGATCTTGATCTTTGATCTGTCTGCCCCGACAGCAACGATATCCATTTATTAAATATCTATATTGTATTACGAGACTATGTTGTCTGCAGGATTTCGGTCATAGTAATATTGTGACTATAGTGTGTGTGTGTGTGTGCGTGTGCGTGTGCGTGTGCGTGTGCGTGTGCGCGTGCGCGTGTGCGTGTGCGTGTGCGTGTGTGTGTGTGTGTGTGTGTGTGTGTGTGTGTGTGTGCCATCACTGGCTTGCATGGATAATTGTGCTAAGAAAGGCTTCAGGTGTGAGTGCGTGCATTGCATACATAGTTGCATACCTGTACATACTGCGGATGCGGATAAGGGTGTGTGTGTGTGTGTGTGTGTGTGTGTGTGTGTGTGTGTGTGTGTGTGTTTTCCCACAATAAGACACATTCTCACTCCCGAGACGGGAAACGGGAGTCTTCTTGGCAAAGCTCGGCGACTCACTGGCCTGACGGATCACTGGCCTGACGGATCACTGGCCTGACGGATCACTGGCCTGACGGATCACTGGCCTGACGGATCACTGGCCTGATGGATCACTGGCCTGATGGATCACTGGCCGGTGCCTCTAATCATGGCTCAAGTCCACTTCAGGCTCCGCCATACAGACAGTGTTGCATTGGACATTGCACTGGGTACCACGCCGTCCACCCAAACGATGTCCAGGAGCACACGCATCATGACGCACGCACATGCATCGATTAAAAACATCCTTAAGTTCACACCTTAAAATAGTTTACAAAGGCTGCCGAGTGCTGTCACACGTCACACCAGCGCTATAGCGCAAATTAACATATAGGAATGAACCTGGCATTCCAAAGTCCGCTATTCAGACGCATCGCCATTCCGACGCATCGCCATTCCGACTCGCCACATTAGGTCTTAGTCCGACACCCTACCTCAAACCCTAACCGTACGCGGAACCACAGTCTTAACCGGCCACGCATGTTGTCGGACTGTTATGAGACTGTTATGACCTGTGGGAGGTGTTAAGTGATCAACGCGCACGCGCATCACAATAGAGCGTACCACCAGAGATCAAATCACCAATGCCACACTGGGCGGCATGGCTCGTTTGGTCACATTTAGCACTTGTCATTTGTCATAAGAGTGTGTAAAAGACAGTGGTATGCGTGCCATCACTCGCCTGCAGGTTGAACTGAGCGGAGAAGGCTCCATCCTCTACGTACCTGCAGGTTGAACTGAGCGGAGAAGGCTCCATCCTCTACGTACCTGCAGGTTGAACTGAGCGGAGAAGGCTCCGTCCTCTACGTACCTGCAGGTTGAACTGAGCGGAGAAGGCTCCATCCTCTACGTACCTGCAGGTTGAACTGAGCGGAGAAGGCTCCGTCCTCTACGTAGCTGATGTCGTTCTTGGTGAGGTTCAGGTACGTGAGGTTCCCGAAGCGACTCAGAGACGAGTAGTGAACGGACCGGATCTTGTTCTCGTTCAGCCTCAGATCCACGATGGTGCTGTGGAGCACACGACACACACAGCATGGTTTGATATTGGTTCATGCTGCAGATGGCCTTACCTGTTAATATGAGCAGGGATAGCTCCATAGGGAGGCTGGTTCATGCTGCAGATGGCCTTACCTGTTAATATGAGCAGGGATAGCTCCATAGGGAGGCTGGTTCATGCTGCAGATGGCCTTACCTGTTAATATGAGCAGGGATAGCTCCATAGGGAGGCTGGTTCATGCTGCAGATGGCCTTACCTGTTAATATGAGCAGGGATAGCTCCATAGGGAGGCTGGTTCATGCTGCAGATGGCCTTACCTGTTAATATGAGCAGGGATAGCTTCATAGGGAGGCTGGTTCATGCTGCAGATGGCCAGCCACACAAAGCCCTTCTCCCCCTCAATGAGCCAGCAGTCCGCCGTCACCATCGGCAGCCGCATGATAGACAGCAGGGCCAGCCAATAGAGGATGGAGCCCGCCGTGCACACCGCCAGCGAGGGCGAAGAAGAAGACGCTCCTCCCGCCGCCGCGTGGGATGCCTTTCCGATATCCATTGGGAGGGAAGGACGTTTTGTTTTGGCACTTCTGACCTTTCAGAAAGGCGGGCGAGGTCCCATGAGAGCGAGGAGGCGAGAGAGGAGGGAGGCGCGAGGCTTTGTTTCTATGTGAGGAGTAGTTTGGAGGAATCTTCTATGCTCTGCTGTGGATGTACGCGGGCACCGTGGACATGGAGAGTGTGTGGATGACAGCTGCACTGCCTGTTATACCTACAGTACATAAATAAAGTATCACATTTAACATGGACATGGAGAGTGTGTGGATGAGAGCTGCACTGCCTGTTATACCTACAGTACATAAATAAAGTATCACATTTAAAACCAGATAACAGAGGAGAGCTGGGGCACTCTTCCTCATTGGCAACGTGTGTTTGGCTGAAGAGGAGCAGGCTGTTTAATTATCCGGGGGGAGGGTTTCGCCGGGGGTCACGATTGGTCTGTTATTGGCTAAAGAGGAGCAGGCTGTTTAATTATGCGGTGGGAGGGTTTCGCAGGCGGTCACGATTGGTCTGTTATTGGCAAATGACACTCCGTCCCTCCGGCCGGTTGCCAGGCTGGCTGCGACTCATGTCCGGTTTTGCCATCTGCGTCTCTGATTGGACGGACACCGTGGGTCTTTCTTCCTCATTGCTCTTGATCTTGGTGTGAAAACCGGTCACTGGAAAGAGAGAGACACACACACACACACACACACACACACACACACACACACACACACACACACACACACACACACACACACACACACACACATTTGTATTCATTTACTTGCGGGGACATCAACATTTTAGGACGCCAATGTTATGATTGTCACCTTTTTGCCCAGTTCACATAAGTCATTTCTCTATGGAGGATAAGGTCATAGGTCATCTTAAAAGCGTTGTGGTCCAAAACAAGCTGTCTCAGCGTTATTGTCATGTCTCTGTGACAGTCAGTCACTCATATATGATACAGTCTGTTTGTGACAGTCAGTCACTCATATATGATACAGTCTGTTTGTGACAGTCAGTCACTCATATATGATACAGTCTGTTTGTGACAGTCAGTCACTCATATATGATACAGTCTGTTTGTGACAGTCAGTCACTCATATATGATACAGTCTGTTTGTGACAGTCAGTCACTCATATATGATACAGTCTGTTTGTGACAGTCAGTCACTCATATATGATACAGTCTGTTTGTGACAGTCAGTCACTCATATATGATACAGTCTGTTTGTGACAGTCAGTCACTCATATATGATACAGTCTGTTTGTGACAGTCAGTCACTCATATATGATACAGTCTGTTTCTTTGTGACAGTCAGTCACTCATATATGATACAGTCTGTTTGTGACAGTCAGTCACTCATATATGATACAGTCTGTTTGTGACAGTCAGTCACTCATATATGATACAGTCTGTTTGTGACAGTCAGTCACTCATATATGATACAGTCTGTTTGTGACAGTCAGTCACTCATATATGATACAGTCTGTTTGTGACAGTCAGTCACTCATATATGATACAGTCTGTTTGTGACAGTCAGTCACTCATATATGATACAGTCTGTTTGTGACAGTCAGTCACTCATATATGATATATGATACAGTCTGTTTGTGACAGTCAGTCACTCATATATGATACAGTCTGTTTGTGACAGTCAGTCACTCATATATGATACAGTCTGTTTGTGACAGTCAGTCACTCATATATGATACAGTCTGTTTGTGACAGTCAGTCACTCATATATGATACAGTCTGTTTGTGACAGTCAGTCACTCATACAGTCTGTATCGTTTGTGACAGTCAGTCACTCATATATGATACAGTCTGTTTCTTTGTGACAGTCAGTCACTCATATATATGATACAGTCTGTTTCTAGCGGAAATGTAGCGATAATATGTACATGAACCCTCTACCGATATTGATGTCAGACTTCGGTGCTCTATTATAAATTTATAATTGTTGCAACAATATTATGAAGACAGACACATTTTTGGGTCAAAACTACAAACCAACCCTCAGAGGATCCTGCCTGTCTTATAATAATAATAATAATAATAAACTTTATTTATATAGCACCTTTCATACATAATTTTTGTGTCCTGCCCTGTGATTGTGAAGCACTTTGAGCTGCATTTATGTATGAAAGGTGCTATACAAATAAAGTGTATTATTATTATTATTATATGATCATTTCTTTGTCAGAGCTCTGTTATCTGAATGGTCCCTCGGTTATAGACCCTTGTACTGGAGAAGTATAGTAGGCTACTCTTCGACGCGCAGCAGCAGAGAGAGGAGCACAGCTGACAGCAATCAGATTAGTTAGGGAGGGAATTAAGCTCATAACTGGGATTGAGCATTTGGTTTATATTTCTTTAAAAATAATCATAACTCTTGACAGGAATGTGCTGGAGAATAACTTTTTTTTGGACAGACTCGTACATTGATGCTCTACAAGTGGGGGGCCGGATTAAATCATCTTGCGGGCCGTATGTTTGACATGGCTGAAGTAGACGCTCCAGTGAATTGGCAGACACTCCCTAACCAGGCTTCAAGCGCGCTCTTTAAAACCCTCCGGTAGCCACGCCCCCTCCACACACACACACACACACACACACACACACACGGGCTGCAAACTTATGTTTGTTATAGTAAACAGAGTGAAAAATATAAACAACTTATAATGTAACTTTGCACTCCATGAAGTGGAGTAGTCTGGCGTGTTAGGAGGTGAAAACTGCTCAGTCACAACAGTGTGAGACAGCTTGAAAGAGAAGTTGTCTTCCTTCATAACAACAAACTGGTGGATTTGTTTTCATTCTGCAGGTGAGTTAGCTACCTATGCTAAGTGAGCATTAACGTGCATGGATGCGTGCGTTTGTGTGTGTGCGTGTGTGTGTGTGTGTGTGTGTGTGTGTGTGTGTGTGTGTGTGTGTGTGTGTGTGTGTGTGTGTGTGTGTGTGTGTGAGAGAGAGAAAGAGAAAGAGACAGAGAGATAGATAGATAAGGGGGGGGGGGGGTGAAATAAACAAACAAAGGTGCTTGAAGTGATGTGTGCACAAAGTGTTACCTGAATTGCACACAAACCTGAGTTAGCTACCTATGCTAAGCATTAAGTGTGTGTGTGCGCTGTGCGAGAGAGGGGGACTGGAGGTTGAAATGAAGAAAACAAAACAAAACGGGTGCATTAAGTGCTGTATGTGTGCATATACATGAATAGAATAAATATATACAGACACAATGTTTTGTTTGGGGTGTCACAGCACCAAAACAATCTTCTTAACTGTTTACCAATGATGGTTTAAAGTGGCCGCAATTTGCAACTCTAGATTTTTTTATAATGGGATGAATCTAGCCCCTTTCGGGACCCTCCATAAAGCTTTTCTGAAATTTGGATGAGTTTTATGTAGGGTCACTGCTCATAACTATATTTTCGTATGGGAATTCTGGAACGCGGACATAAATATTCTCTCTAAGATCATATCTGCAGCGTTTGACGGCCTTTTTTTGTTTGAGTTATTCTGAATTCGTGAACTATAAGTACCTATACAAACCGCTGCGAATATCTCCTGTGGCGCGGAAGCCGTTAAGTATTTTTAATCTTTGTTTGACCGATTTGATCGCTTTATTTCTTCTTGTTTGTTTACCGTTTATTGTACCGCCTCCCGGTGTGCGGTTGGCTTGTGCGGCTACGTCCCTGCCTCTGATCTGCTCTGTCATAGCTAGAGCGCCACTAGCTAGCCAGATAGGCGGTACAATGAGGTGTCAATAAACAAGGAAGGAAGAGAAGAATCAAAGCGACCAAATCGGTCAAACAAAGATTAAAAATACTTAACGGCTTCCGCGCCACAGGAGATATTCGCAGCGGCATGTATGGGTACTTATACTTCACATATTCAGAAGCCCTCACATGAGAAAATGTCGTCAAAGAGCGCAGACAGGCGTTATCCACATTGTTTATGTTTTATGTATGGCCGCGTACCAGGTGGCAGGATACTGCTGGAACAGGACCCAATGGTCTGTGTCGTCAAAAAGTCAGAAACTTCAGTACCATTGGGTTCTGCTTGGAGGGCTAGGATGAATCTAGAGTTGCAACAAGCTCCATCCACTTCCTATTCATCATTTTTGGTTTGTGATCTGCTTGTCTTAAACGACGTTAAACTCACCAACATTGCAGCTGTAGTCCAAGCTTGAATTATCCTCTTTCAATCTGCCGAGCTTGTTTTTCATAAAAATCCACCGTAGAGATGTTATGAGCTACTTTCTGTCAAGACATCCTCTGCAAGTGATTATTTTTCTAAGTGTTGCAGTTTGCAAGCACTCGTTTTTGTTAACGGGTCGCGCTGCTGCCTCCTGCATTATGTGCAATTTCGAAACAGGTGGAATGCAGGGCCGTTCAGTGACGTACGACGAGTGCTTCCAAACTCCAGCACTTAGAAAAATAATCACTTGCAGAGGATGTCTTGACAGAAAGTATCTCATAACATCTCTACGGTGGATTTTTATGAAAAACAAGCTCGGCAGATTGAAAGAGGATAATTCAAGCTTGGACTACAGCTGCAATGTTGGTGAGTTTAACGTCGTTTAAGACAAGCAGATCACAAACCAAAAATGATGAATAGGAAGTGGATGGAGCTTGTTGCAACTCTAGATTCAACCCATTGTAAAAAAATCTAGAGTTGCAAATTGCGGCTAGGTTTAAAGGAGAATTCCATGCTAGAAGGCTTTCTTACTTTTCTTTGTAGTTGTCAAGTAGGTGTTATTTTCTGCAAAAGCGCATTATTGGCTATTTCCCCTACCATAAACCCCCAATGAATTGAATTGAATTGAATTGAATTGAATTGAATTGAATAGGGCATTGGGGTGTTGTGCTAATTTGCTTATTTCCATTGCTCAAAAAAATCATAATGTAAATAGTATCCCAAGCGGCACACTTTACTACTTATTTCGATGGAAATAAGCGAATTAGCACAAAAATCCAACCCCCATTGTGGGCTTATATATGGGGAAATAGCCAATACTTATACTCAAAGCTTATATGGTCTCTCTTTCAACCTGCTCCACAGGTACACGGGCCAGGGTGACGACCCCAGATCCCCAAGATCAGCTTCTTCTCAGCCCTGACATGCTGTGAATGCTGGACCCCATAGAGCCTATGCCCTAAATCCCTGACCACGACATGCTGTGAATGCTGGCCCCTATGGAGCCTATGCCCTAAACCCCTGAATGCTGGACCCTATAGACTAGAGCCTATGCTCTAAATCCCTGACCACGACACTACAGCAGAATGCTTGTACAGTACGAAACATCCAGACCAAGGCTGAGTGAGAAGATCAGGCAGCCAGGATAATGAGGCTGGTTGGGGGCCATTGATACTGGGAGGAGAAGTACTGCATGGCCAGCTCGCCAGCCAGATGTATGGAGGATGGAGATGACTGGAGTCTGGAGAAGCTGCTGGAGGTCTCATCATGAACTGGAGAGAGAGCCACAGTTTTCCCCTGCAGGCATCACTACAACTAACTTATGAAGTCAAGTGGAAGAGTCGACGGCGCAAGGTATGAGCTCCTTAGTTTTTTGCTTCTTGGCTGCTGCTTGTGTTTTTAATGCGCGTGTGATTCAAGCTGGTGTGCTAGTGCTGTCATTGTGGGACCCGTTGACCGGGTGGTGTAGTACTATTGCTGTCATTGTGGGACCCGTTGACCGGGTGGTGTAGTACTACTAGTGCTGTCATTGTGGGACCCGT
This sequence comes from Protomyctophum parallelum, assembly GCF_964188405.1. Taxonomy (NCBI): domain Eukaryota; kingdom Metazoa; phylum Chordata; class Actinopteri; order Myctophiformes; family Myctophidae; genus Protomyctophum; species Protomyctophum parallelum. The sequence goes on along the minus strand of NC_139702.1, from coordinate 4,280,467 downwards.
TGACCGGGTGGTGTAGTACTAATGCTGTCATTGTGGGACCCGTTGAGCGGGCGGCAATGACACTGTTTCTGGCTCTGGAGTTGAATGCTAGTCATCACGTGAATCTAGAGTGTGTCTGTTGTGTTGTATCTGCCGTATGTGAGTTCAGTTGTTGTAACAGGGCTACAGTATAAATGTGTATGTGGCTCTTGATCACTTCAATAATCCCATGAGTGAATTTGCTATTTCCATTTGGTTGGAGATAGAGCTTTTGGGCTTTGACATCAACAGTCATCAATTCCAATGGTTCATTTTCAATAGAAGACTGATTGACAGTAGTTTATGTACGTTGTTTCGTGGTAGCTGAGGTTTGTTGTGAGTCGTTGTGACAGGGTGGCTGTATTGGCATGGTGGCAAAGAATGTCCCTATGTAGGTCCTTTCTTTCTTTCTTTCTTTCTTTCTTTCTTTCTTTCTTTCTTTCTTTCTTTCTTTCTTTCTAGTCCATGGACTTTATTGTTTGTTTAGGGCACTACATGGCAACGTAAGACATCATGTAAATAGTTGTATTTGCTACTCTTGTTTCTCTGCCTGTTGGTCGAAAGTACTTGCGCGCTCTGCTTGCGCACTAGTTGGCCATTTATGGCCTACTAGTGTGCAACAAGCAAGTATGCAGAGTGCAGTTCTAGTTATATATAATATACCTTCTGACTTCCGTGTCTCAATGAACTATCGCTGCGCTGGATTTATGACAATGTAAAGGTAATAAATCAATAATATCAAGTGTAAAGTCTAGTTAAATACCCCCCCTAGTGGCCAATGACGTAATCTGCGTATTAAATCAACAAATCCCTCGTGGCCAGTGACGTTATTGACGTAATAGACGTACTGCCCTGTCAGTACGTCTTATTACAAAATAATGGAACTTTTAGACTTTTTTTTCTTCTTTTTATGTAATCTACCAAAAACCGGTCGAAATCCGCGCGATCGTGCACTATCGTGCACTATCGTGTACGCGCGCCGTCTCTATGTGACTCGCGGCACGAGCTTTATTTTTGCATTAAAATGACGAATTAAGAAATGGTCCTCTGGCCAGCATTGGCCAGCTTTGGCGACTTTTTGAATGGCAAATGAAAAATGTGAGATATGACCACAATGTCACGAAATGTCTAATTTTAAAGCTCCAAGTCACTACTTTACAATGAAAAAATAATTATGATTATAGCATGTTCCATCGTTTACTTATAAGCTTTTTAGTAGACCTTGGTTTCAGTGCAAAGTTAAACCAAGGTGTACTAAAATGCTTATAAGTAAACGAGGGAACATGATAGAAACATAATTATTTTTTTGCAATAAAGTAGAGATTTGCAGCTTTAAAATGATACATTTCGTGACATTGTGGTCATATCTCACATTTTTCGATTGCCATTCAAAAAGTCGCCAAATCTGGCCCAATGCACAATAAGATGTTATTCAATCTAGCAATAAGAGGGTTAAATACCCATCACTTGAATGGAGTATTAATTATTTTGGGACCAGCAGCAGTGGAAATAGTGACACCTTCTAGGCCATCAATGATAATTACTGTTGTTTTAATTACTTCACCAATGGCTTCTTTTTCTAAACCGGATCCTTTCCGCCTGCAATAGACTGTTTGCTCATACCCACCAACACACACACACACACACCCCACACACACACACACACACACACACACACACACACACCAACACACACACACACACACCAACACACACACACACGCACACGCACACGCACACGCACACGCACGCGCACACGCACGCGCACGCGCACGCGCACGCGTACACGCATGCACGCACACACACCCGTGGCACTCCATTAGATGCTGGGTGCTGATAGGGATCATGCAGGCTTTGCCACAGCCTTCATACTGTAGCCAGTAGCCTATCTAATTAATGAATCTGCTGGAAACACAACCCTTCCCACGAAAACGCTCTGATGACTGATGTTGCAATACCAACCATGCAGAAGATTGTCTCTGTCGGGTGGAAAGCTCTAAATGTTTTTATATTGTGGTATTGCTATATACCTTTATTTAACCCATTCTGACCGGGCACCCATTTTGGTGTCGGCATCATGTTATGCTTTAGCTATTGAAAAATAGCAGATCTACAAGCTCATATCGCGCCACCGAGTGGCGCGATACGAGCTTGTAGGTCTGCTATTTTTTGAAAACAATTGAAGAACGACTGACATTTTTTAGAGAGACAGAGAGAGGCAATGAGCTGAAGGTATAGATAGCATGAGAAGAAGAGGACGATTGCGATTGTGTGAGAGTGTCTGTGACATGAGGAGCTCTGTGTCTGTGATATGAGGAGCTCTGTGTCTGTGATATGAGGAGCTTGCCAAGTTTCTTCTCTCCATTCCCTCTCACTTCTCTCTCTCTCTCTGTCCTCTCCGAGACGACACACCATGCAGGTGAGATCAGGTCGGAATGCAGCAAAGGGCATAAACTTGGCTACTTTCCCACTGACATTTTAGTTGGTATAATATATCAATTTTCCTTTCTTGAGATTAACCCAAGATGGGAATCTTGGCCAGCAGATACTGCATGCTATTGCTGAAGGTTGAACTTCATCTCCAGTTAGAATACAAATACACTACTTTATTGGCAACAATTGGATTAGTAGGCCTAAGTTGTTTGCTGGCTTGTTGTTGATTCTGTCTGTTTTTGGTGCAGCCACTCCAAGGAACAGCAATGTCTGTCTGTCTGTCTGTCTGTCTGTCTGTCTGTCTGTCTGTCTGTCTGTCTGTCTGTCTGTCTGTCTGTCTGTCTGTCTGTCTGTCTGTCTGTCTGTCTGTCTGTCCGTCCGTCCGTCCGTCCGTCCGTCCGTCCGTCCGTCCGTCCGTCCGTCCGTCCGTCCGTCCGTCCGTCCGTCCGTCCGTCCGTCCGTCCGTCCGTCCGTCCGTCCGTCCGTCCGTCCGCCCGCCCGCCCGCCCGCCCGCCCGCCCGCCCGCCCGCCCGTCCGTCTTATGTCCCTTTGTCTGTCTGTTTAGAGTACCAACAGGTTGACAACCTGGCACTTTGAGTTTCACACTGTGCACAGGTGCATGCTGGGAAGCTGAGTTTTTAGAGTTAGTGTAACACCAGCACAGAGCACAGTGCAGTGTAGACTACGGTGTAGCACATGCACAGGTGCATGTTGAGAGGCAGTACAGTACAGTACAGTACAGTACAGTACAGTACAGTACAGTACAGTACAGTACAGTACAGTACAGTACAGTACAGTACAGTACAACAGCCAATAGTCAGACAACCAATAGTCGGGATCCGATGGTAATTCCGACGGAGTATTAGTCCGACATGCGGGAACAACGGTTGGACTAGCGTTTCGAACATGCGGTTATGGTTAGGTTATGGGTATAGGTTATGGGTACTCAACTGGCGGACCGCGTTTTTTTTTTTTAAGTTAATAATATAAGTAACATCAGATGGTACATTTCTCATGTGAAATTGCTGCAAAGGCCCCCAAAATGTCCCCCAAGGGCGTATAACTCCCGGCCTGATTTGGAGTTCCACTCCGGGCCTGCACTCTGCACCCCATTATTAGTTGGGTGGAAGGGGATCTGATTTGTATAAGCTTGGCTTGACCATACTGAACGGGCATAGAGCCCCGCTCTCCGAAGGACGCCGCGCATGGGACCGGACCTCGGTCTTATTAAAAAACAATTTGTGGACCTTCATCATTTCTAGTTGAGTACCCCTGGTATAGGTTGTCGGTCTAATGACTGTCCGACCAAGTTGGTGTCGGAACTAAAGTCTGTACCAATAGTCAGACACCCCACAAGTCCCGACAACGGCGCTCAGTTCAGACGGGTCTGATTTTTGTGTGTATGTCCTGTGAGTCTCTGTAAGAGACTACACAATGGATTATGTGGTCCACGTAATTATCCCATTCTGACCTGAGATCAGATTCATACGAGGTTTCCGCCGGACACACACTGGTCTGACGAACCCATTCTGACCTGAGATCAGATTCTAAAAATGTCAGTCGTTCTTCGATTTAAAAAAAAATAGCAGACCTACAAGCTCGTATCGCGCCACTCGGTGGCGCGATATGAGCTTGTAGGTCTGCTATTTTTAAATAGCTAAAGCATAACATGATGCTAACACCAAAATGGGTGCCCGGTCAAAATGGGTTATATTATAACACAAAAAGCACCCAACAGACAATAGACAACAGACAAACATCGCACAAAAGCACAATAATAAATAGTCATTATAAACAAAAACAAGCGTTTGACAAACCCAAGACAGAATCATGTAGCAGTGGCAAATGTCTTATACACAAAGCCAACATTGTATTTACAGTATATTGGCACAAAAATGCCTTTAAAGAGAAATAAAGTATATAATCAATCATATGTTGTATTGGTACACTTTTTTTTAGCCCAACTATGGTTGTTGCAGGGATGTTGACCTTGGTGTTCTGGCCTGCTGGGATGGCCAGAAACACCACTGACTGCTCGTCAATAATGTGACAGTTAAAGGCTGTGGGGTGTTCTTGAGCCTCACTGTCACATGGGAAAACTAAACTGTTGCATGGCAGACGAGTGCCTCCTGCCAGGAAGGTAGCTTTGTCGTCTCTGTCGGGTTGAAACCACGTGTCCAAAACTGTTACTTTTCAGCATTGAAATAGCAAAAGTACAGTATATACGCAGATCTACAAAGCTTGAAACGTGTCGATTCATGCCGCATTTCGAGCTTGCAGATATGCTATTGTGCGACGCTGTAGTATTATGACCAAGGAGGGCGTTAATTCATGAAAAAGTGAATATATACACACACACACACACACACACACACACACACACACACACACACACACACACACACACGTTGTCAGTGTTAATCTCCCCTGCTCGCTGCTCGGTCAGGCACTGTTCCGGGACGGAAGGACGGAGGTTGCAGCCCACTCAGAAAGTAGAGGCAGTGGACTGCATGGTGATGGATCGATGCGGTTATAGGGTGGATTCTGCTGGAGGCAAAGCAACCGGGGTTTTTGTGTTGTTAAATTAAAAGATATATATAAATACATCTCAAGTAAAATACAGATGCTCAAAGATTTTGTAGGCGGCCTACTCAAGTAAAGGCTATAGACTCAATAATGGCCCATTTATATAACTTGTCCATTTGCAGGTTGCATTTCTTCTTCAGGAAGAGCATCCTGTGCTGGAGGGGACGCTCTCCCACTGGAGGTCTTGTGAAAAACGATTTAACCCACAATATGACTCCACAGCAGGGCTCCAGCTCAGTGGTCTCGCGGTTAACCGATTCTGACCTGAGATCAGATTCATACGAGGTTTCCACTGGACACACACTGGTCTGATGAACCCATTCTGACCTGAGATCAGATTTAAAAAATGTCAGTCGTTCTTCGATTATTCAAAAATAGCAGACCTACAAGCTTGTATCGCGCCACTCGGTGGTGCGATATGAGCTTGTAGATCTGCTATTTTTAAATAGCTAAAGCATAACATGATGCCGACACCAAAATGGGTGCCCGGTCAGAATGGGTTAAAGAGTGTGTGTCGCCCTGAGCGAGGCGTATCATATACCCAATGCCTCGCTGCTTGTCACTCAGCATCAAGGGCTGGACGGGGATTAAGTCCCTGTGACATACTAAGCGTCATGTCCAGGGGCTGCACTTGTACATCAAGCTGCCTCACGCCGCAGAGATAGACTCCTGACCTATGGGACATTGAGCCATGGTTGAAGCAGTTGTGGACATGCACGCTCAGAGAGATCTGCGTGTGAGCTTTGCAAATAAATCAATACACAACACATGCATGCATCGAGAGAGGGAATGTGCAGAGAATGTCTCAGAGAATAGATACTGTATGGTGCAGAATGCAGATGGGGAGAATACAGTACGTACAAGTAGTATAGAATCCTGGGGGACCCGGTCAGCTAACTATAAATATACTTACAGTTGATGACCAGGTCTATCTATATATATATATATACAGTAGCTATGCTCCATATAGGGTTTGAGTGGTTAATGCACCATGTTGACTATCTGAGGACCGACTCCAAAATTGTCTACAGAGCTACAGAACAAGGCTTCAGTATTCAGCATATAGACCTCTATAGCCTAGATACTATAGTGCACTCAGAAACCTCTCCAAGGAACCGTATACGCTTTCAGTGTGTGCTTGTATGAATGGGTAAACATACAACGTGTGTGTGTGTGTGTGTGTGTGTGTGTGTGTGTGTGTGTGTGTGTGTGTGTGTGTGTGTGTGTGTGTGTGTGTGTGTGTGTGTGTGTGTGTGTGTGTGTGTGTGTGTGTGTGTGTGTGTGTGTGTGTGTGTGTGTGTGTGTGTGTGTGTGTGTGTGTGCCTCCTTGTGTATGTTGTATGACATGTACTTTACGATACGTGCAATAGCATCCGGTCAGCAGAGTGCAATCTATAATTGATGATACAACTGCCTCCAACATGAGGCGGACTCCCCATCGAGGTCACTACAGGAATACTACAACCGCTGCTGCAGCGTGTGCATAACCCATTCTGACCTGAGATCAGATTCATACGAGGTTTCCACTGGACACACGCTGGTCTGATTAACCCATTCTGACCTGAGATCAGAGTCTAACAATGTCAGTTGTTCTTCGATTTTTCAAAAAATAGCAGACCTACAAGCTCATATCGCGCCACTCGGTGGCGCGATACGAGCTTGTAGATCTGCTATTTTTCAATAGCTAAAGCATAACATGATGCTGACACCAAAATGGGTGCCCGGTCAGAATGGGATAAATGTTGCACAGGTACGGGTATACGCACAGCAACGCTCACAGGGACGGGTGGAAACCTTGTACGTCCCAAAACATTCCTTTTTATTATTATGGTAACAACATTTTTGAATAGGGAAAATGGCCGATCGGCATGAAGCTCACAGCGATTTGCATATTTGCAACGCGGTGTGAGCTTGTAGATTATGGTATTTTCACTATGTTTGTGTGACATTCTTGTATATGATGGAGGCATTATTGGGCAATAATTTACCAGAAATATGGAGGTTGCCAACCAACATGATTATACTCTGTGTGTGTGTTTACTACATGCAGTCACACCACGTAGCTCACATATGCACAGGAAAGGTCCATTTTGCTGAGCAGTTATAATTGGAGGATGAACAGGAGAACCAGAGGAGGGGGATAGCGGACAGACATGCAGGGAGAGGGAGAGGTTTCTGGGATTGATGCTGAGTCCTATATCAGTGGTTCTCAAACGCTTTCATGTTGAGGAACCGTGAATTGACATAACCCATTCTGACCTGAGATCAGATTCATACGAGGTTTCCGCTGGACACACACTGGTCTGATTGACCCATTCTGACCTGAGATCAGATTTAAAAAAATGTCAGTCGTTCTTCGATTGTTCAAAAATAGCAGACCTACAAGCTCGTATCGCGCCACTCGGTGGCGCGATATGAGCTTGTAGATCTGCTATTTTTCAATAGATAAAGCATAACATGATGCCAACACCAAAATGGGTGCCCGGTCAGAATGGGATAATAGCCCGCTGCCCGCGGACCCCCATTTGAAAACGGCAGGGACCCCCATAAGTGATCTTTTTTCTTTTCTTTTTTTTACATCTATAGCCATTTCAACTTGAAGGACCCCCTCCAGTTTGATAAACATTTCATAACATTTGGATCTCTGGAAACCCCTCAAGGACCCCATTTTGAGAACCACGGTACTACACCACCCATTTCCAATGTTTTGACCCATCATTCTAACAACTTAATGGAGTTGGAACAACTGATGTTCAGGAGGCGGAGAAACACCTTGACCATACCTTCACGCCATCCTCCGCCCTCCATGCCAATCTACCTGAGCCTACTTATACCCGCCCCAGACAACCCAGCATCCTCTATGCTTTTCGTATTCGTACGTACGCTCGTACTCGCCAAAACGCACGTACACTGACAAGCAAAGGAAAAAACCAGCAACACAGAAACAAGCAATCTTCGGCTCACCCAACCTCCTCCACCTCTCCACCTCAGTCCCCTCCCTTCACCACCAAGTCACGCTCGACTCCCCCTGCCAAATGGAGCTGCGCCTCTGGCACCTCCTCCTGTCCAATTGGAACGGCATCACATTATTTTATAACGACTTCGTCTCCTCCCCCGAAGACCTCCAACTCTTCACAGACGCGGCCCCTTCAGTAGGCTTCGGCGGCTACTACGCAGGAAGGTGGTTCTCCTCCCCCTGGCACGGCGAACTCCACCTCCACGACCCTGACCATACCCAATCATCTACCCTCTATGAACTTTACCCCATCGTCGTCGCCGCAGCCCTGTGGGGCACCGAGTGGACCAGCAAGAGCGTCCTCATTCACACAGACAACCAGGCCGTCGTTCACATCATCAATAAAGGCTGCTGCTCCTCTCTCCCCGTCATGTCCCTCCTGCTCAGTCACCCACCAGTTTCTCCTCCGCGCTGCACATGTCCCCGGCCACCACAACGCCATCGCTGACTCCCTCTCCCGCTTTCTCTTTCAGAAATTCAAGACCTTGGCACCACACTCCGATCCCCTTCCGGTCCCAGTCCCTCCATTTTCCGACATCACCTTCCCCTAGTGCATCCTCTCCACCACCTCATCCTCCAGTCCCAGCAATCCGTCCTGCTGAGCATAGCAGACTCCACCCTCTCATCCTACCGGACAGCTTGGATCAACTTCCAGTCCTTCCATCTCCGCCACAACCTACCCTTCCCTTCCCTCGATCTCCTCTCCCTCTCTGCCTACATCAGCCACAGCGCCTCTGCCCTCTCCACCCGTTCCTCCACAATCAGAGTCTACCTCTGCGGGATCAGTTTCTTCACCAAACTCCTAACCGGTTCACCCCATCCCTTCACTCAGCACCCCCAAATCCTTCTCCAACTCAAAGGCTTACAGCGCGGTGAACCACGGCTCCCTCCTCGGCGCCTCCCCCTCACCATAGAGATCCTGGCCTCCTGCATCCATACCATCAGATCCGGATACGCCAACCAAACCCTCAACTCCACCCTCGAATCCATGTTCCTCCTCGCCTTCTACGGCTTCCTCCGCTGCTCGGAGTTCACATCCGCCAACCGGAACTTCGACCCCGCAATCCACCCCTGCCTCTCCGACATAACTTCCCACGACCACGACACACTGGTCTTCACCCTGAAACGAAGCAAGACCTCCCAGCATCGCTTAATCCCAAATCTACTTCTTCCGCCTCAACTCTCCCACCAGTCCTTTCCAATCCCTGGCCAACCACGTCCGCCTCAGACATTCCCAGCACGCTCTCCCCCCGGACCCCCCTCTTCATCGACGAACACGGAACCGTCGCCACCCGCGGCTGGTTCCTCCTCCACCTCCGCCAAATCCTCACCATCTCGGGCTACCCCGCGGAAAACTTCTCCGGCCACTCCTTCCGCATCGGCGCCGCCTCCACAGCCGAGGCCTCCAGGACCACACCGTCCGCCTGCTAGGTAGATGGTCTTCCCAAGCATACCTGACCTACATCCGCTCCTCCCTCCACGACATCAAGCAGGCCCACCACTCCCTGGCCTAGTGGTCGCCCCCCGTCGTCCGTCTGGGGATCACGCCTCCAAGCGTACCGCGGGCTGACCGCCACACGACCCCCTCCCCAAAGACTTCAGGGTCGGTGACCCCCCCCCCCCGGAACCCACGCCCCGCTCTCCTCCTCATCATCACTCTCCTCATCATTTCATTCTCTCATTCAATAAAACCTTTAAACCTTCAATGGTGTGTTTCTTCCAACTAGTGAAACTTTGATTCAAGTTTCTAGTTGAGAACATTTAACACAAAAAACAAACAAATCAACCGTTTTGATAGTTAGTCTGATACAAACACAATTGCCAATTATTGCCAATATTGATGTAGTCATAACAATCAAATAATCTGCATATCGGCCTGAACGATATATCCGTCTGTCACTACTAAACACTTTACTTAACACGCAATGTACGGCTGATTACGGCATGACCTCCTTTAATGTATGGCTGATTACGGCATGACCTCCTTTTCATAGCGAGGTATAACTGAACAATGGCGATGGAGAGACATAATGTGAGGCGGGGAGCAGAATAGATGCAATAAGCCGAGAGAGAGAGAGAGAGAGAGAGAGAGAGAGAGAGAGAGAGAGAGAGAGAGAGAGAGAGAGAGAGAGAGAGAGAGAGAGAGAGAGAGAGAGAGAGAGAGAGAGAGAGAGAGAGAGAGAGAGAGAGAGAGAGAGAGAGAGAGAGAGAGAGAGAGAGAGAGAGAGAGAGAGAGAGGGGGGAGAGAGAGAGAGAGAGGGGGAGAGGGACTACGGTAACTCACCTGACCTGGTTTTGTTGTAAATAGCCTTTCACCAAACATATTATGTTCCCAAAGAAGTTGTCGACCTCTTTTCCTTTCTGCATCATTCATAGCGTGTATGTGTTCCATCTGTAAAGACGGATACCTTTAAAAACGTTATTTTTACTTTGTGCAATATTTTATTACTCATTCAGAGATGGATGACCGGGGTTTTACTATGCGTGTGTTCGGTTGCAATCCTTTTGCGGACATTTTGTCGAGCGTCTCTACGAACACAAATTAATGGCCTGTGTTTAGGGCGAGCGGAGAAGGACAGAGGCTCTACCTCCTCCCGGTGGGGGCTCCTCACTGGCAGTAGCGAGCCAGTAGAGACAAAACAGCAGTGACAACACACAGGAGGAATCAATTGACATAAAGACTACATTTACAACAGTGTGGGGCTCGTGGGTATACAGAGGTACAGTTACAGAGTCGGAACTGGTACCGTACTGTATGTCTCGGGTCTTGGGCCTCCGACAGTGAAATGACGGTTCCACGCGATATAGCTCGAGTCGAAAGATGGGACTTTTTGTTACTAAATGCTCCACAGCAATGATTTAACAAAAAAAACAGTGTTATAGGGTGCAGCTGGGACTATACGGTATACTGTTCACACACGCGCACGCACGCACGCGCACACCTTTCCTGCACGCTCCAAACAGCAAGGTACTGAGCTACGGTTTGGGAGTAGATTAAACACAACATTCATCCTATAGTGCGCTGTTGTCAAGCAGCGAGCGCACATGCACGCATGTACGCACCACACACGCACGCACGCACACACACACACACCATCCATTCAGTGCTAACACCTTGCCACATCCTGTTTCACTGAAGCCCACTCTTGTCATTTTTCTCCCTGTTCCTGTTGCTGCCCAGACCTTCCCGTGAAGGATAACTGATGATGAGCACTACTATGGAATATGGATGTGTGTGTGTGTGTGCGTGCGTGCGTGTGTGTGTGTGTGCGTGTGTGATGAGCATATGCACATACACAAACACAGACACACACCACTAGCGTGTGCGGTGTGTTTATATCTGTACACAGACAAAGCACACAATACACTCATGCAATCAAATAATCACAACTTATTCATACTATTCTATTGGGCCATTGTTTACGAACACAATGGCCTCTATGCACACACGGCCATTTTGGAAAGAACTTAACTGGGCCCTTTCCCTACTTACTTCACAAGTGTTACTGATGAGACTAATGAAGGCTCTGTTCCATTCTGGTCAAACAGAGTCAGTGTTAATGATACTAATGAAGGCTCTGTTCCATTCTGGTCAAACAGAGGGTGCTGTCATTGTGCATGTTGCCTCACTGGATACACTCTGAGAGTGTACACATGGAACCAAATGGACCTGTAAGGGTCTCAGAGTTATGGGGTTCATTGAAATTAAAAAAGTTTGAGAACTGTACCTACACTAAATGGTGAACATTGTGAACACCTGTGAAGGAAGTATGGAAGCGGCCCGGGAAGTAGGAAGAGTTAAGCGCTATTCATAGTCTGGATTCTCGGTGGTGAGGTGACCACCAAAGTACAACATGACGTCACGAGCCGCGGTGAAGAGCAAACCGCCACCTTTCTCTCTGTTTTTACTCACCACCGCTCAATGTCATTTCAGCTCCGGTGGTCACCTCACCACCGGAGGGGTGGTCACCTCACCACCGAAAATCCAGACTATGAATGAGCCTTCATTCTTATTACACTGTGTTCACGGTGAGCGAAGCCGGGCAAGGAGGGGAGGCATACTATCATCCGACAGAGAAATGCTCCGAGGTGCGCTGCGGGTCGGGAGAGGGTTGCGGTTAGGTTTAGGTGTCTGCCCCGGGGGAGGTTAGGGTTAGGGTGAGGGTGAGGGAGGAGGTAGGTTGTCGTTCGGACCAATGCTCCGTCGGATGAAAGTACTGCACTCGGGAGGGGCAACGTTGTCATTGCACACACTTCTACGGGATGAGGTGGCTCCCGTCAGCACTGGCACGTGAGCCAGTACAACAGCAGTGGCATCACAGCACAGAAAAGTGTGGGGTGGATTTACAATAATTTGCGTAAATTGGACAGAGAAATGGGTAACAACTAATTTAACAAGAAATGAATGGCTATATAATAACGATGTGGCTAAAGGCAAATTGAAAGAACACAACAGTCAGGAAAGTTCTTAAAATCACTGCATTACTGTAATGCATGCAGCCTTTGTAAACAGTAACGATTGGGCCGTTATAGAATGTCCCTCTTGGGAGATGAGTGTGCACAATGTAGGTACTGGTGTGATCTGTGATGTGAATGAAAAGATCATTCAAAACCTTGTGTATACCTGTGCATACAGCAGTGGTTCTCAACCTGTTCTGGATCAGGGCCCACTTGGAAATGATGAAGGCTGCCGTGTTAAGTGGGCAGATGGGTGGGCCACGTGATGACGGCTGCTGTGTTAAGTGGGCAGATGGGTGGGCCATGGGAAACTGCCCATAGATCCGAAGTCCCGTTAGTCCGAACATGCACTGCTCCCGTGCTTGCGGTTAGGTTTAGGTTAGGGTTAGAGATAGGGATAGTAATTTCGGAACAATGAACCTTCTGACTAATGACACGGCACCGGGCCATGTGATGAAGGCTGCTGTGTTAAGTGGGCAGATGGGTGGGCCATGTGATGAAGGCTGCTGTGTTAAGTGGGCAGATGGGTGGGCCATGTGATGAAGGCTGCTGTGTTAAGTGGGCAGATGGGTGGGCCATGTGATGAAGGCTGCTGTGTTAAGTGGGCAGATGGGTGGGCCATGTGATGAAGGCTGCTGTGTTAAGTGGGCAGATGGGTGGGCCATGTGCATTTTATGAGCATGTTCATTTTAAGGATCAATTAATCTATTGTGTTCCTGCATGGCTGTTGCCTACAATAGAACTAACATAGTTAGTTAAGCTCATATTTAACATTTCTTTTCAAGGTTTAAAAGAAAACAATACCATGACATTGTGTATATATGCCTACATTGTGCTAATTCTAATGATTGTGCTAATTCCAATGATAATTGTGTGTTTTGGCAATTATTTGGGGGCCCACTTGCAATATTCTCACGGCCCACAATCAACACCCACGGGCACGGCGCCAGACGGAGCTCCACTGATCTCATTCCCCCCAAATTTGGCACAAACGCGTTCGGCACAAACACGTGGATGAATTAATTCTACACTATGTATTGTAAACACTCCTCCTGATATAATAGTCTTGATGAATTGAATACACAGGACCACAATGGAAACATACAGTATTCAATCAATCAATAATAATAAAAAATGACCCCAATGGAAACAAGCCATAGATAGGCTTTCTTGGTGTTTAATCTTGGTATAGCAGCCCTTGTATTGAACTGTAGTTTCCCGTGCTCCTTTTCGCAAACTGCTAATAAAGTATTCAATAAATCAATTGCAACAGTAATGGTTGTTGAGAGAAAATACCAAGGCACATCTGGAGCTCTCTCTCGGCACACTCTCTCTCCAGGCACGTGTAGGCCTATCACCGTTAGGGAGTCTCTGCGTTACACACCCGGCCAATAGCATTGCCCCATTACAATTCTGCGTGGCTGTTTGGAAAACAGTGCTGTGACCCAAGGTTGTCCATGCAACAAGTATTCACTCCATCTCTCACCAAGCCGCACACAGAACAGAAGCAACGGCAGCGCACATAGAATAATGATGTGGAGCTCAGGGACAATACAGAAGGCAATTGACCGATGACACTGCTGTAAGATTGCCTTCTGCATTGTGTGAGTGAATGTGTGGGGATTTGTATTGCTATGCTTGTGAGGACCCCACAATATACAGGTAGTATTGAGAAATAGACTGGTCCAAGAGAAACGGTTGGTTTTATGATAACCATAAAAAATATATATAATTTGGGGAGTTTGGTTTACAAACCCTCCCACTGCCGTGCGAGGGTTTAGAATTCCCCGAAAATAAGCAAAACGACGTAGCTATACGCACCGAAACAAAGCCTGCTATAGACCTTGGTAAAAGTCTATTCTCAAAGCTGGGAAGTTTCTCAGTTCTTAAAGAAGAAAGCGAGAGCAAGCACTCAGTTGAATAATTCCACGTATTGGTGTAACGGGTGGGGGTCATACCTATGTTCCCTCAGCCCTATGTTCCCTCAGCCCCGAGGTGCGCTGCGGGTCGGGAGAGGGTTGCGGTTAGGTTTAGGTGTCTGCCCCGGGGGAGGTTAGGGTGAGGGAGGAGGTAGGTTGTCGTAGGCTGAGGGAACATAGAGCTGAGGGAACATAGGTATGGTCCCAACGGGTGCACGGTTCAGGAAGATATACACTGTGAGAATAAATACCAGCACTCACGTTGTATCCTTTTAGGATTCTTGTTTTATTTTCCCCCCAGCAAACATCAACAGACAGATGGACGTTTCGGCCGTGGCGTGTGGCCTTCTTCAACTCTAGTCTCAAGTGTCTCAGTTCCCCAGCTACTCTGTGAAATGCACTTTGTGCCATTTTAATAAAGTAATGTACCGGACAGAGTCATTCTTTCTACTCTGTAAAATGCACTTTGTGCCATTTTAACCCATTCTGAACGGGCACCCATTTTGGTGTCAGCATCATGTTATGCTTTAGCTATTGAAAAATAGCAGATCTACAAGCTCATATCGCGCCACCGAGTGGCGCGATACGAGCTTGTAGGTCTGCTATTTTTTGAAAAATCGAAGAGCGACTGACATTTTTAGAATCTGATCTCAGGTCAGAATGGGTTAATCAGACCAGTGTGTGTCCAGTGGAAACCTCGTATGAATCTGATCTCAGGTCAGAATGGGTTAATAAAGTAATGTACCGGACAGAGTCATTCTTTCTAGTACTACATTTCCGGGTTGCGCCTAGCTGCGCCGATCCACTTGGATGCATGTTATTTCATGAAAAAAATAGTGCATTTTAGAGAGAAGCTGGGGAACTGAGACACTACCCAGCTTTAAGAATAGACTTTTTCCAAGGTCTAGCAGGCTTTGTTTCGGTGCGTAGCTACGTCGCTTTGTTTATTTTTGGGGAATTCTAAACCCTCGCACGGCAGTGGGAAAACTGCTAGAGAGCAGTGGAGGTGTGCCCGGCAGGGCGTTAAAGCACTGGATCAGGGCCAGAATTATGTCTGATTTATACTTGTTTACATGTACAGTACAAGCTCACAACTTGTGTTGTATAGATTATAGACTATTTTCATCTTTTCCGTTGAAAATGGCAATTTCTTTTAAGCGAAATGGATTCACAACACTGTCCTAAAACGCTGTGTTGTCCTCATAACCGTATACACAAGCGTGTGCGTGTGTGCATGTGTGCGTGCGTGCATCATGCATACATTTATGGACAGAGACAAGGGACGGGTATCCTTTACACATAATGAGATGATAACGATCACCATGACACTGATGGTGATGGAAGTGGAGCAGTTGCCATCCACCAACCCGTAACAGGCCTATGGGGCTTTGGGGGACCATTCCACACAATCATACTATAATTCTAACAATGTCTGAGTGTCTGTCTCTGTGTGTGTGTGTGTCTGTCAGAAACACTGCCGTAACTCCTTACTGCCTGCACCAATCACTCCCAATCACACAGGCATTGACCATATGAATATGGAGGGCGTAACGAAGCCCTTTTTTCGATTTGACACATTAATGATTATTAATGAATTGATTAGTCAATTACAAACGCACCCGGGCGCAGTACCCCCCACGGCCACAAGGGGGGGGGGGGGGGGGGGGGTAAGGGCTAGTGCACACAACACACCAACCCGTGAAAGGCCTACATGGGGCTGGGAGGACCATTCCACACATTGCAGATTGCACACAACACAACAGAAACAGTCATTATCTGTCTGTCTGCCTGCCTGCCTGCCTGCCTGCCTGCCTGCCTGCCTGCCTGCCTGTCTGCCTGCCTGTCTGTCTGTCTGCCTGCCTGCCTGTCTGCCTGCCTGCCTGCCTGTCTGCCTGCCTGCCTGCCTGCCTGCCTGCCTGCCCGCCTGCCTGTCTGCCTGTCTGCCTGCCTGCCTGCCTGCCTGCCTGCCTGCCCGCCTGCCTGTCTGCCTGTCTGCCTGCCTGCCTGCCTGCCTGCCTGCCTGTATGCAGTGGTGGAAAAAAGTAGGCAGTTTTACTTAAATAAATGCTGCAATGTATGAATACTGTACTCTACTCTATGTACTTGAGAAAAAGTGCAAACGCATTGGTATCAAAATCTACTTGAAGTACTAGAACGTATATATATATATTTTTACTGTAGACAATGTAGTGAATGTACAGTATACAAATCTTTCAAAAATAGCAGATCTACAAGCTCACATGCGATCCATTGTGAGCTTTAGATATTTTCAAATATTTGTCTCTGAGATGTAGTGGAGTAGAAGTAAAGGTATTGAAAATTGGAAACACTCCAATACTGTGTAATTCAGTAGCCTACTTAGTGACTTAATTTACACCACTGTCTGCATGCCTTTCCTCCACTCATGCTGTGGCTGCTCTCATGCATGCGGGCGTCTGTGTCAAAGGCCAGTGACTCTGCTGTGTTTGTGCGTTCGTGTGTGGGTGTGCGCTGTGCGGATTGTATTTTGAGCCGGAGGACAAAATGCGAAGTTTATAGTGCAGTGATTCTCAGACATTTTTTTGTTGTTGTGCAAGCTTGCAAATCTGCGAGCTTGCACGGTCTCACCGCATTGCAAGCTTGCAGATACTTTACTACTTTCATTTCCTCTGACTGTTTTATTTATTTGATTATTTTTGTAAAATATTAGTATTTGTTTTCAACTCATTTGAACATTTTATGATTTTTATTTTTTATATATAGGCCTATATATATTTTTTTTCTTTTATCTTTCGAAAATCTTTAAAAAATAATTATTAATGACAAAATTTAGGAAGCAGAAAACAATAAAGGGATATTCACTTTGACCCAAGAAAATGGATCTGCGACCCACAAATGTGACCCGACCCACTGTTTGGAAACCAGTTATCTCTATGAGGCCCGGCTGCTTGTCCGTCTCCATCAGACACTCACAGCGTTCAGTTATCCCATTCTGACCTGAGATCAGATTCATACGAGGTTTCCACTGGACACGCACTGGTCTGATGAACCCATTCTGACCTGAGATCAGATTAAAAAAATGTCAGTCGTTCTTCGATTTAAAAAAAATAGCAGACCTACAAGCTTGTATCGCGCCACTCGGTGGCGCGATATGAGCTTGTAGATCTGCTATTTTTCAATAGCTAAAGCATAACATGATGCCAACACCAAAATGGGTGCCCGTTCAGAATGGGTTATACGACGTGCTTCTATTTATGAGGCGGTTACAGGAGAGAGAAATCTGACAGGTTTTTGGTATGCATGTATAATTCAGGCATGCAGAGGTCAATATTTTATACGTGTCTGAGTTCTGTTTCCCCCAAAGTAGTCCTGACAGAGACGAGTGAGAAGTCGGTTATTATATCTCTCCCGCACACCGTGTAAAGTTTGACGGCTTGAAAGAGATGAAACTTAGATGACACACCGCCGGCAGTGGTGGTGTGTAAAGTATAAGTACACACTTACTCTACTGCTCTATGCTCTACTTTTACTTCAAGTATTTCATTTCATTTCTTGATTATGCATGCATGACTTGCATGACTTGCATTCCACTACCATTTGCATCTCAGAATGAAATGTTGTACTTTTTTTTGCACTCCACTATAATTGGACAGATTTGGAATCCAAACTAACGAGTAACCACATTTAGATTATCAATAATTCATCAAATTATTCATCAGAAATCGTGTATGCTATTGTAGAGTAATTTGTAGGATATACACGTGCACACACATGCACGTACATAGACGCACGCGCGCACACACCCGCGCATGCAAACTTACACACACACACACACACACACACACACACACACACACACACACACACTCATACACACGCACACACACACACACACACACACACACACACACACACACACACACACACACACACACTCACACACACACACACACTCACATACATGCACACAATATGTTTAGACTTACATCACTTACATCTATTTCACACATTGTTGGGTATGTCATGTGTCTTACATGTGTCTTACATGTCATGTGTTTTACAAGTTGGTTACAATGTTCAGTTCACATCCAGATATAAACTGTATTGGGCCTGAATAGAAGGGACGCTTAAGAAATTTCAATACTATGGAACATTCTGTACGGAAATGCGATACTGGCCAGACCAGATGTTTTCAGTAAGGGGCTCCATCCATCACGCGCACAGCACACCACCCTAGCTATACGTGCGCATAGACACACTGAGATACGAATATACATACACCGGTGAGCTCATGTATAACACACACACACACACACACACGCACACTTCACGCACGACAGGGGTGCTGAATAGGAGACCCCAAGTAGGGGTGTAGTCGTGGAGGGCCCGGATTGGGTCGAACACACATGAATACAGACGCACACACCGAGAGGGCCGAGTGATGAGGTCATGGCAAGACTTGTGGAAGGCCCTGATAGGCTTGAGAAGTTAGAACTGACATCATTGTAATGTTGTGGATCTTCACGATTGGCTGGAGCCCAGGAATAGTTCCAGAATCGTGCACGGGCATAGAAAAGTAATGCATATACAGAATATATAAGGTGGAGACAAAGGCACCAGTTGGTCTGTGTAGGTTCTGTTTCTCAGTGCTCATTCTCCTCCCTTCCCAATGTAATCCCCTATTTTTTATAATAAATGAACATAAGTGAAAACCTTGCAGAGTCTTCATTCAACCCCGACAGATGACTAAGCCGACCAACCAGAGAAATACACCACACTATTTTCTAAAATCTACAATTTCATAAATGAACATGGTGTGCTGTGAGCTTTTAAGCTATATCTTCAAAATTTCAAACAGGGCTTAAATAGTTAATTAATAACGTAAAGTGCAACATCTCTTCTAAATGTAGTGGAGTGCAAGTCAGTATTTGTTTCCAAAAAATGCAAATTCTCAAGTAAAGAAGAGATACTAAAAATAAAAGTAAATAAGTACAGTACTCAAGTAAATGCACTTATACTGTATTCTGC
>NC_139702.1:4218530-4258530 GCF_964188405.1 Protomyctophum parallelum | reverse complement strand
CACTGAGGATTGCATGGAGAGAGGGACGTGAGGAAACGAGGAGAGAGAGAGAGAGCTAAATGAGGACATGATGTTACTAGCCCAATGAGATCCTTGTCATGTGAAGCAGCAGCACATCCATCTCTAACTATAGCAGCACAGCTGGATCTGTGTATTCAACACATAGATCTGAAAAGCATCAATCAAAAGTAATAGGCAAGACGAAGTAGTGATGCAAGTAATGAGGAGTGCTAGGGGGTGAGGTGGAGTCTGAAGAGATGCCCTTTGTGACTGTGGTGGTGAATGAGGAGTGAGTCTGCAGTCCTGACTGGGGGGCGGGGGGGGGGGATCTATAGCAGTCTATGGACGCCTGGAGGGTTTGACATGGTGTTGGCAGGGGAGGGAAGGAACACACACGTCTGTCTGTCTGTCTGTCTGTCCATATCTCTCTCTCTCTCTCTCTCTCTCTCTCTCCCCCCCCCCATGTAAAGGAGAGATTGACTCTTAAGGAAATAACACAGCATGCGTCCCTGATTGAAATGAAAGACATCTAAGTCTTTTTTTCCCCTTTTTCTTCCTAATCATTCCTCTTCCCCATCCCATCCGCCTGCGTGCGTGCGTGCGTGCGTGCGTGCGTGCGTGCGTGCGTGCGTGCGTGCGTGCGTGCGTGCGTGCGTGCGTGTGTGTGTGTGTGTGTGCCATGCGTATAGAGGTCTGGACTGGCGGCGATGTGATGGACATTTCAATAGGAGATATGGAAACGTGGAGCCTGGCAGCTAGCTGACACATTGTCCTATTTTAGGACTATTCCTTGGGCCTGGCGTCCTCGGCTGCCCTGTGTGTCCCTGGAGGCACGGACACTCAGGGACACGCAGAAAGAAAGAAAGAAAGAAAGAAAGAAAGAAAGAAAGAAAGAAAGAAAGGGGAAAGTGAGATTGGGGACATATAATGGTGGAAATAATGGCATAAGCGGCTTTGGGCTGTGTGCAGCCTTTTGCTTTGGTTTTGCTCCTCCTGCCCTTCTCCCTTTTCTGAGACTCTCTGCTTTTTCATTCCAGTGCAATCTGATGTCTGTCACCCCCCCCCCCCCCCCTCCCCCCCGTCTCTCTTTCTCTGAGCCATATAGAGGGATGTGATGATACAGATCTAGTTTGTGTGGCATGACCCTCCATGCGCTGTCACTGTCACTCCACTGACAGACTGGACCACGTGAGCTGAGCAGGGGAGAGTGAGGTGTGGGTGTGTATGTGTGTGTGTGTGTGTGTCTGTGTGTGTGTGTGTGTGTGTGTGTGTGTGGGGGGGGGGTTATGTAATCAGTTTAGCATGGAGAGAGGATGGGAGGAGCGCAGAGAGAGAGAGAGGGAGAGCTGTCTGGTTGTGAAGAAGTGGATCATAAAATTACCAGCTTCACCTAGCATAGCCTCATAAACACACACACACACACAGACACACACACACACACACACACACACACACACACACACAGACACACACACACACACACACACACACACACACACACACACACACACACACACACACATGTTTTATGTAACACTTAATGGGCTTTCACACTCTGCAGTCTACACACATGAGCTCGCGCATGCACGCAGACGATCATGCACACATGCATATCCCTGTATATGCGTGCACGCATGCATGCGCGTGCACACACGCACACACACACACACACGCATGCCAGGGCCCTTGAATCTCAGGGGACTTCGGGGAAAGTGGACCGCACGGTATAGTTGGTTTGAGGCCGTGACAAGGGATCCTGGGGCACTTCATTGGCTTGACTGTGTTCAATTTAGGACACACACACACACACACACACACACACACACACACACACACACACACACACACCATACAACAATAACTCAAAAATAACCTACAAATATAATGTGTGTTGTGTTGTTCTTTACATTTTGAGCTGGGAAACTGATACAGTGACTTTGTACTGTGTTCTAATCTAGTATATATACTGTTGCTACATTACAGCTCATTGTGAGCACTGTGAGCATCTATTCGCCATTTTCGTACACATCCTCAACCAAACTTTGTATAGACCGATTCCGTAGCGGGTCTCATGGTCGCAGCCTACGTATTTCCTGTAGGCAGACTCGACGTAGCTGCGGGGATAAAACCCTCACCAGGCGCACCTCTTCCACTACAGTGAACGGCAGAGTGACTGATGTTAGTTTGCCTCAAACTTTACTCCTTTACCTGCTTTTTTACTAACACTAACATTACAAAGATGTCCAGAACATCGAGATGAACCTGTGTAGTTTATGGCTGCTCCAACAGTAGTGGCAACATAAAAAATAAATAAATACGGAATGTCAAAATATCCACCGTGGTGGCTGAGACCAGAGCCATTGAGTAATGGTTGAGACAAAGAGGTGAAAGGTCCTGAAAGATACATAATTTCAGTCTTACCCAATACCCAATCTTTCTGTTTTATGAACACAAGGCTAAAGTATGAGGTATAAAGTACAGCAGCCTTGTGTTAATAAAACAGAAATATTTGTTATTGTGTAAGACTGGCGTTATGCATCTTTCACTGCTTCGTCTCAACCATTACTCAATGGCTCTGGTCTCCGCCACAGCGGTGGATATTAGACATTCAGTTTTTTTTTTTTTTTATGTTGCCACTACTGTTGGAGCAGCCATAAACTACACAGGTTCATCTCTACTGTTGGAGCAGCCATAAACTACACAGGTTCATCTCGATGTTCTGGGCATATTTATAATGTTATTGTTAGTAAAAAAGCAGGTAAAGGAGTAAAGTTTGAGGCAAACTAACCTCCGTCACTCTGCCGTTCACTGTAGTAGAAGAGGTGCGCCTGGTGAGGGTTTAAACCCCGCAGCTACGTCGAGTCCGCCTACAGGAAATACGTAGGCTGCGACCATGAAACCGCTACGGAATCGGTCTATACACTGTATGCCTCGTGGGTGCATGTGCAGTGCAGTGCAGTGCAGTGCAGTGCAGTGCAGTGGTTATCAGTTGGCTGCAGTACATGCAGTAAAATATGGAAGCTCTGCATTAGGGGGGAGAGAGAGAGGGAGAGGGAGAGGGAGAGAGAGATTTGTACGTAATAGAAGGCACAGCTTATGCACTGAGGGAGGTGGAGCGTGTTATGGCCTGTCGGGGAAAGTTCTGCAAAGTTTGGATTTAGAACTTCTAGCAGACAAATGACCTGCATAGTGCATACATACCATAACTCACACTACACCCTGCTCTCTCTCTCTCTCTCTCTCTCTAACACACACACACACACACACACACACACACACACACACACACACACACACACACACACACACAGTTGAAGAGCCATCAGTCAAAACTGCACTGAGGTGTTGATGTCCATACATACATCCAGCCAGCCTGTAAATAAATGTTATGAAAACAATACTCACCCACGGACATCGCACACACGCACGCTAGCACGCACGCACACACACACACACACACACACACACACATACACACACGCACAAATGCACACTCTCTCAGGGTCACTTGTTTCAATGCCTCAACCTGGTAAACAGTATTGCACAGAATGCTTTATACAAGGCATAACTCAATCTCTCTCTCTCTCTCTCTCTCGCACGCGCGTGCGTGAGCCTGCATATCTGCCATTTGTGGTTAATGTTTCCCCCAAAATTATGAACGCTGGGGTTGAGACATATACCGTACATTAACTATTAGACCTATTCTTTGAGGTATTTGGGGGCGCCATTCCTTCATGGAGTGAATTGCATTAGGGGACGTACACATTGTTACATTTCATGGTTTTTTTTGTGGTATATATATATATATTGTAGTGCAAGTAATTTCAACAACCACCAATTTTAAATGGGAAATATTCTCAACCTTCCGCGATTCTGCCAATAATCACAATCTTTGAGAGACACACATCCCAGTTTTTGGGTCAAACAAAGGATCACGTTACGCTGATGTCACGCCACGTGATGTCACGCCACGTGATGTCACGCCACGTGACGTTGACGTTGTGGGGTGTGTGTGTGTGTGTACAGTGTGTGTGTGTGTGTGTGTGTGTGTGTGCGTGCATGCATGCTCGTGTGCAAGCACGTGTGTGTGTGTGCATGAAAGGGAGAGTTTGCACTGTGATATCACATCAAAGACCGACAGTACCATACAGTAGGTAGACATTAGTCTTCAGACACATGTTTCAAACGAGTCATTTTAATTAGGATGAATTAATTATAATGAATTGAAAGAATGTTTAATTGGCTCCCTCTCTATAGTGTGCAGGTGGAGAGATAATGGTTTACGTACAAATAGTCACCCTGACAGCACTAACGAACGGCTCATTAAGATACATTAAATCCTTCTTTGTTTGCCTGCTGGGAACACCCAGGGTGGAAACCTCGTTCTGTTCACAAATGTTGCTTTTCAGGATATAAATTAAAGGTTTTATGACATTCATTTTCATTTATTTTTCTTTTTTCTTTTAGGTTTTATGACCTCAATTACACCCAAAAAACCTGAACTTTGAACATTCAGTGGATTTTCTGTGGTCTGAAGTTTTCTTTGGGGTTTTTTGGGCCTTTTGAGCTACAATGAAAACAGGCAACACAGTGAAAACAGTGACATCTGCTGGCATCTGCATGACATATATGGGATTTGCAGTAAGTGATGTCACTTACTGCCGGCAAATCAGAGCACCTGTTTGAGCCAGAAAACCCCAGATCACAGAAAATCTACTGAATGTTAAAAGTTCATGTTTTTTGGGTGCAATTGAGATTAGAAAACCTAAAAAAAACAAGAACAATTCCAAAACCTTTTTTTTAATGTCACAATCCCTTTAAAAACTTGCAAAAGTAGCAGATCTACAAGCATTCTCGTGCCGCGTAAGAAAAAAGAAAACACACACAAAGTTTGAATGTGATACTTACCAGTTTTTTTAGGCATATAATATGAGAACACTGACTTCCGTCATAGCATACTGTACGTTGCATATAGATCTGCTATTTTCGCAAATTTTGCGTGACATGACTAACCACGACATTCATTTATAATGAAATTATGGAAATGGGAGCTCGGGTGGCGCAGTTGTAAATTAGCTGCCCGGCGCGACCACAGAGTCGAGGGTTTCAAATCCAACGCGGCGCGTCCGGCTTTGTCGAGCGTCTACCAATGGTTTTCATCATCACGGTTTTATGGGCTTTGAAATGAAAAGGGTTGAAATCCACTGGTCTACACAAATATAATGGGATAATGGGATAATAATAACAAAATGTGTGCAAAAGTATACTGGTTGCCATGCTCCTTTATGGTAACCTAATATTGTTGCTGTCTAAAATGTCATCACGACTATACACACTGGAATGTGGGAAGCATGGCTTATTCTATCAGGCTATAAAGCGGCAGAGCATGTCTCCTATTTTATTAAACATGGAGTGTGAGTGTATTCAGAACAGACGTAGCAGTCCAAGGTCGTCACCGAATCACTGCTGCATGCACTCCACAACAGCGCGGCCTGCTTTGTTGTTCCCACACACGCGCACGCACGCACACACGCTCGCACGCACGTTTTAATGTTTTAAACATTAGCATGCTTTTGTTGTCATTCATGGTTGGAAGAATAATTGTCAGCGACACACACACACTGAACCCCCCCCAAATTGCTCCTGATGTGCTGGTTGGTTCCTTGCATGATTTCTGCCGCCATCGGTGTATGAATGGGTGAATGTATAATGCACAATCTATGTAAAAAGCCTTGGATAAAGGCGCTATATAAATGCACCATTTACCATTTACCACCTGGGTGACGGCAGACTGCTGGGAGAGTGCTGGCCCCGTGGGATGGGGGTCAGCATGTCACCTTGGGATGGGGGTCAGCATGTCAGATCAACATATGGAATGAATTCTGTATATGGAGCGTGTCTTGAGTCTATAGGGTTTGATGAGGTCAGATCAACATATGTAATGTAAGAACAGTTCAGCTCCATATATGGAGATCTACGGGCGGCAGCGGGGGCAGTGTCTTGAGTGTACAGGGTTTGATGATGAGGGCCCGGGTATAGGGCCGGGTCTTAATTTTCGGGCCTGTTGAGAACTCTTTGTTTTCGCCGGCTTCTGGGCGCAGCTGCACTGTAATAACTCAGGCCCGTCTGGAGTTTGAATATCAGTCCAAAGAGAGACATTGAAGAGGAAGGACGAGGAAGGGCAGGATCAACATATGAAATGTCAGAACAGGTCATCTCCATATATGGATATCTTAACCCATTCTGAACGGGAACCCATTTTGGTGTCGGCATCATGTTATGCTTTAGCTATTGAAAAATAGCAGATCTACAAGCTCATATCGCGCCACCGAGTGGCGCGATACGAGCTTGTAGGTCTGCTATTTTTGAAAAAAATCGAAGAACGACTGACATTTTTAGAATCTGATCTCAGGTCAGAATGGGTTAATGAGACCAGTGTGTGTCCGGCGGAAACCTCGTATTAATCTGATCTCAGGTCAGAATGGGTTAAGGGTTTGAGGTTTGAGTTGCTGGCCGGCTCCATGTATGAAGATCTATAGTTGATGATCCAGTCTTCCCTAAATGCAGGGTTTGATGAGGTCAGTGTTGTGATCTTCATATGGAGCGTGTCACAAGGAGTAAAGTGGACTGACGGCCATATATGGGGTGTGAGTGTGACGACGTGTCATCATGAGGTGTGATGTCACGAGGCGTAATGGACTGACGGCCATATATGGAGGCGTGGCTTAACCGTGACGGTCACGTTTCACAGGTTATCATAGTGATCTCTGCGACAACAAAGACATTTTCTTTCAGAAGAAGGAAGGTCAGTTATTCCTGCATATAGTTTAATCTGAAACAAGTCAACACCGTGTGTGTGTGTGTGTGTGTGTGTGTGTGTGCGCATGTGTGTGGGCGTGTGTGTGTGTGTGTGTGTGTGTGTGTGTGTGTGTGTGTGCACGTGTTGCGTGTGTGTGAATGCATGCGGGTGGGGGTGTTATGTTTGTTTAATGGAGACACCTGTGATTGATGGAAAGGTTAATCATTCTAGACAGATGGTGTGGGCTGCTAAATCAGCGTTGGGTGAACAGCAGCTTTTGTGTGTGTGTGTGTGTGTGTGTGTGTGTGTGTGTGTGTGTGTGTGTGTGTGTGTGTGTGTGTGTGTGTGTGTGTGTGTGTGTGTGTGTGTGTGTGTGTGTGTGTGTGTGTGTGTGTGTGTGTGTGTGTGTGTGTGTCTTATTTGTGTGTGTCTGTGTGTGTGTGTGTGTGTGTGTGTGTGTGTGTGTGTGTGTGTGTGTGTGTGTGTGTGTGTGTGTGTGTGTGTGTGTGTGTGTGTGTGTGTGTGTGTGTGTGTGTGTGTGTGTGTGTGTGTGTGTGTGTGTGTGTGTGTGTGTGTGCGCGTGTGTGTGTGTAAATGTAAACCTCAGATCCCAATCTCACACAGGTGCGCGCGTCACCTGACACCTACTCAGTGAAATAAACCTGCATGGTTTGAGGCTGGTTGTGTCTTAGCCAATCACAGTCAACCATTAAAAGAGAAAGAAAGTTCTCAATTTGTGTAAGTAAAATTTTATATTTTTTCCGCTCGTTTGTCTGGAAAATAAATAAAATAATGTATTAAACTCTTGAAACTGGTAAAAATCTGCCAGGCTACTGTTATATAATGTAGAACATGACTTTATATTATACAGTAGGATGGTCTGTGGGCAGTGAGACAGTGGGATGCAATGCGTCATGGTGTTGTCAGTGCAGACAGCTAACAGACACAGCTAGACAATAACCTCTGCAAGTCACGGGTCAGTGGAGCCCTCTCATCTCCGCACGCACGCACGCACGCACGCACGCACGCACGCACGCACGCACGCACGCACGCACGCACGCACGCACGCACGCAGGTTGTCTGTCTGTATGCACTGTATGTACTGTATGTACTGTATGACTGCGTGCATGCGTGCATGCGTGCGTGCGTGTGTGTGCAGGGATGCACAAAAACTTGATGAATTGATGCTAAACCTTTTTTTTTTATAACAACAACAAATAAAACACATCAAATCCTATATTATAATCCAAGATTCTTTGCTGGGATGACCAATAAAGGGCTGACATTAATACAGCACGCACGCACGCATGCACGCACACACACACACACACACACACACACACACACACACACACACACACACACACACACACGCACACGATCACACAGATATTTACTGCCCAGGAGGCTGGAGGAAGAAATGTCAGCAACAAAACGTTGATCTATATGTGACATTCGTTGATCTAACACAAGCCTATACATGGTCACCAGGTTCATGGGCACAGTGCAGCTGTCTGACACCAGGTCACCAGGTTCATGGGCACAGTGCAGCTGTCTGACACCAGGTCACCAGGTTCATGGGCACAGTGCAGCTGTCTGACACCAGGTCACCAGGTTCATGGGCACAGTGCAGCTGTCTGACACCAGGTCACCAGGTTCATGGGCACAGTGCAGCTGTCTGACACCAGGTCACCAGGTTCATGGGCACAGTGCAGCTGTCTGTCACCAGGTCACCAGGTTCATGGGCTCAGTGCAGGCGTCTGACACCAGCAACTGCTCTCTATTCCAAAGGTTCACAGCCTTGTCTGGATCACGCTCCACAAAGCGTTTCAGCTATACTTCAGTTCGTGAACACCATGGATTTTGAAAAAGAATGAAGGCCCGGCCCTACCTGGGCCCTCATCAAACCCTAGTGCACCCAAGACACTGCCCCCCCCACTGCAATCCCTTAAATCTCCATATATGGAGCTGACCTGTATTAAAGGTTTTATGACATTCATTTTCATTTCTTGACCTCAATTACACCCAAAAAACCTGAACTTTGAACATTCAGTGGATTTTCTGTGGTCTGAAGTTTTCTTTGGGGTTTTTTGGGCCTTTTGAGCTACAATGAAAACAGGCAACACAGTGAAAACAGTGACATCTGCTGGCAAATCCCATTGACATATTGGGATTTGCAGTAAGTGATGTCACTTACTGCCGGCAAGTCAGAGCACCTGTTTGAGCCAGAAAACCCCAGATCACAGAAAATCTACTGAATGTTAAAAGTTCATGTTTTTTGGGTGCAATTGAGATTAGAAAACCTAAAAAAAACAAGAACAATTCCAAAACCTTTTTTTTAATGTCACAATCCCTTTAATACACTCATATTGTTGCGCCAATTATTTGCAATATCCACACGGCCAAAGAGTTGAGAACAGCTGGTGCTGATCTAATCCATTCCAAATCATCTAAACGGGGTGAAGTGAGGCGCGTCCGCTTTGGCACATTGGGTGCTCTCCAGCACGGTGTGTTACTGGCATGCCAGAACAAAGACCCTGGGATTAGCTTCAGCTGTAGCGCTCTGACCGCGGGCTGTTCAATCTGTCCAGGACGCCAAGACAAATAACCACAGCCAAGCGGAGGAAGTCGTTTGGACAAACTTGTGTTTATATACCAGTGATGTAACTCAGAGAGTGTGTGCAAAATGGTCTAACACTCGGAGAGTGTGCAAAATGGAACCATATAACGGTCCATTTGGTTCCATTTGTACACTCTCAGAGTTAATCAGACCAGTGTGTGTCCAGGGGAAACCTTGTATGAATATGATCTCAGGTCAGAATGGGTTAATCAGACCAGTGTGTGTCCAGGGGAAACCTCGTATGAATCTGATCTCAGGTCAGAATGGGTTAAGGGGGTCCTTGAAAAAAAAAAAAAATCATAACCACTGCACAATGGTGGTAGGTACTTTACTCCTGCACCACCCGCGAGAATGGCCATCACATTACCATGGCGTCTATAGGCTATGGGTGCAAAGAGTTGAACCCTGCACCCGACCCGTCTAAGGACACCACTATAGCACGTTGTGATCATAGAGTATATATATCTATAGAGAAGGCACCCGAGCTGTCTAAGGACACCACTATAGCACGTTGTGATTCGTTTGGGAACGAACCCAGTCGGTTTGCAAAATGTAACATTTTGATTGGCTGAAGATGGAAACATTCCTCTTTCCTCATTGGACTAAACTGCATGAGGAGGGTGGAGCCGGAAGCACTGAACGGTGAATGGTGAACGAATCCTTTTAAAGGTTTTATGACATTCATTTTCATTTATTTTTCTTTTTCTTTTTTCTTTTAGGTTTTATGACCTCAATTATACCCAAAAAACCTGAACTTTGAACATTCAGTGGATTTTCTGTGGTCTGAAGTTTTCTTTGGGGTTTTTTGGGCCTTTTGAGCTACAATGAAAACAGGCAACACAGTGAAACAGTGACATCTGCTGGCAAATCCCATTGACATATATGGGATTTGCAGTAAGTGATGTCACTTACTGCCGGCAAATCAGAGCACCTGTTTGAGCCCCAGATCACAGAAAATCTACTGAATGTTAAAAGTTCATGTTTTTTGGGTGCAATTGAGATTAGAAAACCTAAAAAAAAATAAGAACAATTCCAAAACCTTTTTTTTAATGTCACAATCCCTTTAATCCAGCGCAGCGATAGTTCATGGAGCCACGGACGTCACTTCTAATTATCTCTGCCCGGACCGGCGGACCCCCCCCATTAATAATTCGCTAATAGTTCATTCATATAATATACTCCCACTAATTAGTCTGTCTGTTTCTCATTTACTTCAAGCTAACTCGCACACACCCACAATACATCAGACGGTCCATAAGCATGAACCCATTCTGACCTGAGATCAGATTCATACGAGGTTTCCGCCGGACACACACTGGTCTGATGAACCCATTCTGACCTGAGATCAGATTCTAAAAATGTCAGTCGTTCTTCGATTTTTCAAAAAATAGCAGACCTACAAGCTCGTATCGCGCCACTCGGTGGCGCGAGATGAGCTTGTAGATCTGCTATTTTTAAATAGCTAAAGCATAACATGATGCTGACACCAAAATGGGTGCCCGTTCAGAATGGGCTAAGCAGTAACAACTCTGCGTTCTCATGCTAGCTGAGACAGTAGTTGTTCAGATGTTTCCTCCTCCTCCTCCTCCTCGGCCTCCTCCCTGTGGCCTTTATAGTTCTGTAATGGGTGATTCTGTGATTATAAATGGATTCATGGATGTTTCTATGTGATATGTATGTGGTATAGGCATAACATTGAAAGCTCTCATGTTGTTCATGTAATGTCTATCTTATGCTCTGCTCTGGGGGGGGGGTTGTGATCTCAGATTGTCTATGTTGCACAGGCAATCTGTAATGTCACGTGACACGAGCAGAGCCACACCGCCAAAACTAAATGCAATAGCGTTCCAATAAATGGCAAATGCTTAATCCTGAGCTGAAGTGTCTCAATGAACAGGAACAAAATGATTCATTCGGAGTGACTGAAAGGAACGATATAGTTCCCATCCCTACTGCCAAGGATCAAGTGGCATCACAGCATCCCGCCCCCCCCCCCCCCCCTCCCCCCCACACCACCGTCCTCAGCCAGGCCAGTATTCCCAGCCTCCCCACGGTGGGTGTGAAGGTACATCTCAGATGTAGCGGCCATGTGAGCGGAACACCCTGCAGGAGATGTCTAAACAACTCTTCTTTCAAGCTCTACATCCTGCCTGACACGTCCTGTGTGCCACAGAGTAGACCCAGGCACAGGCTGGTCTGTCCACAGTGTCCACAGAGTAGACCCAGGCACAGTCTGGTCTGTCCACTGTGTGCCACAGAGTAGACCCAGGCACAGGCTGGTCTGTCCACAGTGTCCACAGAGCAGACCCAGGCACAGTCTGGTCTGTCCACAGTGTCCACAGAGTAGACCCAGGCACAGGCTGGTCTGTCCTGTCCACAGTGTCCACAGAGCAGACCCAGGCACAGTCTGGTCTGTCCACAGTGTCCACAGAGTAGACCCAGGCACAGGCTGGTCTGTCCACAGTGTCCACAGAGCAGACCCAGGCACAGTCTGGTCTGTCCACAGTGTCCACAGAGTAGACCCAGGCACAGGCTGGTCTGTCCACAGTGTCCACAGAGCAGACCCAGGCACAGTCTGGTCTGTCCACAGTGTCCACAGAGTAGACCCAGGCACAGGCTGGTCTGTCCTGTCCACAGTGTCCACAGAGCAGACCCAGGCACAGTCTGGTCTGTCCACAGTGTCCACAGAGTAGACCCAGGCACAGGCTGGTCTGTCCACAGTGTCCACAGAGCAGACCCAGGCACAGTCTGGTCTGTCCACAGTGTCCACAGAGTAGACCCAGGCACAGGCTGGTCTGTCCACAGTGTCCACAGAGCAGACCCAGGCACAGTCTGGTCTGTCCACAGTGTCCACAGAGTAGACCCAGGCACAGGCTGGTCTGTCCACAGTGTCCACAGAGCAGACCCAGGCACAGGCTGGTCTGTCCACAGTGTCCAGCCATCTGTACTCTCTCACCAGCACCCAGCACAGTGAGACCTATCCTGGGCATCATCCTCAAATAGCACTGCAGTGGTTGCCGGTTCCCATTTTTTTTTTCCTATTTGCCTTGGACCGCAGCCTGCAGCTGCGATGCACGTATACACATGCACGCAACCACGCATGCTGCAAAACATGATCTTCAAACATGTAAACCTTCATATAAGTCTGCACGCACTTCTTATACAACTCTGCTATTTTTGCAATACTATAGCATGCATGCACGCACGCATGCACGCACACACACACACACACACGTACACACACACACACGCACGCACGCACACACATACACGTACACATGCACGCACACACACACACACACACACACACGTACACACACATTTACCACGCTGCATCAAATTGAGAAAATGTGTTTGTACATCACGTTGTTCAATGCCTGCATGCGTGTGCTGCATACATTATGCATGGGAGTAAACAAAATGCTTTTATACTGTGCTGCACTCACACACGCAAGCACGCACACACACACACACACACACACACACACACACACACACACACACACACACACACACTGTCACACACACACAGCGGAATGGGAAACATTGACGGGTGCAAGGCTCAGCAGAATGTAGTAAATATTATGTTGTCACCTCTCCTGCTGAACAACAGGCCTACAGTATGCAAAACAAGGAATAAGACACACAGTACTGTACATCACCACAGCCACTTAACCCCATGTGGATAGGGTTACGCATTTAGAAAATACCTATTCAACCACTTTTTCATATTTCTTTTTTTTTAGGGTTTTTGTGGGTGTGTCAGTCGTTCTTCGATTTTTCAAAAAAATAGCAGACCTACAAGCTCATAGCGCGCCACTCGGTGGCGCGCTATGAGCTTGTAGATCTGCTATTTTTAAATAGCTAAAGCACGACATGATGCTGACACCAAAATGGGTTCCCGTTGAGAATGGGTTATATACCTGTAGGGTTCCATTTAGCCCTCTCAAGGAACCCTAAGCGCTAAGTGTTTATATTGTTGATGAATGGGTATGGGCGCAGTATCATTGGCAACACCTGTGTTCACCCTGATATTTCATATCAATAATGGCGCAGCCCAACACAAAAAAAGTCAATTTATTTAATACATTATCTATCTTGCTGTCTCTGACATTCAGCACCTGACACGATATTATTATTATTATTATATCATTGCTGTTGGGAAGAAACCGCATAGCTCTATATATTTCTTTTTCTAAATGAATGCCCTTCGTCAATCATCATACTACTTTTTTGTGAAAGTGACATTTTATTTATGTATTATCAGGAGCTATAGGGCAAAACAAAACAAGTCCATTTGTATTGTCATTGTGTTGTATTGGGAACACATGTTCCTTCTTTTCCATTTCCCCGAATAGAAAGCGTTTTGGACAGTCAAGGTTTCCATGATGACATAAATTATGATGACACTGAACGCACGACACGGCGGCGCGTCTGCATGGGGAGAAAAATAAAAATACAATTCAAGTGTGATATTGAAAGAGCCGCAGCTGTGCTCCAACTGGATGCAATATGGATTAAAGGTGCAGTGAAATGAAAAAGACGTTTTTCACACTTTTAGACCATATCCGTGGTCATCATATGGGCATACCTAACAATGGATGCCAAAAGAATGTGAAAATTCTCATTTCTGTGTGTTTTTATATCAAAGGTCCATAAAAAACGATTGCATTATTCATTTATTAAAACGAAAACGTGCTGCGTGATGACGTGTAGAGATACACATCGATAAAAGCCAATAACAATGAAGCTCACCCGTTTAATTTCCCATATTTGTGCGTCCGTCCATCACAGCTGCTACTGATTACAGAATACTCCGTTTTTATTTCCATTCCAGATAACATCCAGACAGTGTATTACTCGCTTTCAACTTAATCATTACGCTAGAATATGTATCTGAAAACATTATAGGGTAGAAATAAGCCACATAACAGTAAACTGGTTGTGCTGGCCGACCATATGATTTATAAACAAACAACACCACGCTGTTGCGCCTAGCATAGCTACCGTCCCTAGCTACCGTCCCATCGCCTGAAGGGATGCGACGCTCTGATTGGTTCAGAAACTTCAGACCGGTGTTTCATGTTGAAACACCATTTTCATGTTGTTCACTATTTCCGTTTCACTGCGCCTTTAAAGGAGGCGGACGCTGGGCTCTGCTGGCTGGCTTTTGACTAGCTCAGGCCCAGTTTAACCAAGGGGCCAGCTATGCACTCCAATGTTGAAGCGCTGGGCCCTAGTGGTAAGAGGAAGGACTGCAGGCGGACCCGTGGATTCTTGACGAGGAAACCCCGTGCAACCGAGCGCCCAATGTTAAAGCCCAGCTGCACTTCCGCATTTGGACACCAAAATTTGGTGCCCAAATGCTGAATCAGCGAAAACATGCGGAAATAGACGGTCCTTCCGGCAGCCTTCCGGGTGCTTCAAAACGCCACTGAGCAACTTCCACTGACATGAATAGCGGAGGGGGCGGAGCGTCAGTTTAGTCTCTATCCTTTTAATACTCTATGAGTTTAACCCGTTAAAACCGGGAAAGTGTCTCATTTTAGATTTAAGATTTCCAACAATAGCAGATATACAAGCTAGCAGCGTGTGAGAAGTTGAACTACTGATTTAGAAGGCATTTTGTAGAATTGACCACAGGTCTTAATGGGTTAACCCCTAATATATTAATATATCAGCAGCAAGCACACAGAAGAACTAGAAAAAGTGCCCTTCTGGGCACAGGTCTCCACCAGGATGAGCAGATGTGAAGAATTCCAGGCAAAGGTTTTTCCTTGGCCTCTAGGGAGTTGGCATACAAAGTTATCCACAGATCCGTGCAGTTAGAGGTGAAAACAGTTTTCGGCCAGTTATAGCGCCACCTTGAGGCTGAGTTGAAATTGTTCATGTGGCATTTCGTCCTCGGCCTAGTGGGAATGTGGGTGCACAATTTCACGGAAATCACGCGATGTGTTGATGATGATTTGCAGCATTTTGTTTGAAACTGAGCACTCCTGTGAACTTTGGAAGCCAATCTTAACCAATCAGGATGGAGTCTGAGAAATCTGAAAGACCAGTTTCGTTGAATGGCTCTAGAGAGACTGTGTACCAATTTGCGTGATGTTTGGACAAAATCTGTAGGTGTACTGTGCAAAAACTTGTTTTGCACAAAGCGGCCTCCTGGTGGCGCTATAACAGGCCGTTCTGGAAAGTTTGGGGCAGAGGTTCATCGTTGGCATCCAGGGAGTGTGTGTGCAAAATTTGGCATCAACCGGGTTAACGGTGGCCGAGATTAGCTGCTCACGGACACACACACGGACACACGGACGGACGGACACACGGACGGACGGACGGACGGACGGACGGACGGAGTGCAAAACATACTCTCCCCCCATGCCTTCGGCCTGGTGGAGACAACTAATGCTTTTATGAGTAAAAATAGCTACAGTACAGCTACAGCCGTACTGTACTTTGATGGAGGAGGACGCTAGTGTACTGCAGAGATCACACTCACCTACTGTATGCAAAGCACTTTGAGCTCGACTTTGTGCATACAGTATGAAATGTGCTACAGATAACCTTGCCTTGTATCCTGTGGTGGGGAAAGTATACTCAACCTACAAATAAAAGTTGCTCAGTCAAATTTTATATTTTTTAAAGTAATGCTTATAAAGACCTTTTATTAAGGCCTTAATTTCCACTGCCGCAGGAGGTCGCAGGACCTTTTTACTGAGCTCCTAAAACATCGATGTTAAATGGTGCATTATATATAGCGCCTTTTATCCAAAGCGCTTTACATAGATTGTGCATTACATTCACCCATTCACACACACACACATTCATACACCGATTGCGGCGGAAACCATGCAAGGCACCAACCAGCACATCGGGAGCAATTTGGGGTTCAGTGTCTTGCCCAAGGACACTTCGACATGTAGACAGGAGGAGGAGCCGGGATTCGAACCGCCGACCCATGGATCATTGGACGACCTGCTCTACCTCTTGAGCCACAGTCACCCTTGTTCTGTTCTTGTTCTGTATAATAACCTCAATCTGAGTCTCATATTCTGAGAAAAACTGCTAATAAAGATTGCGCTTTTAATGAGAGCGGACGGAGCAGGAACAGTTAAATGACGTCACAAAAAGGCGGATAGAGTTAAGACAATTTATGCTGTATCTCCACATATAAACTCTTGACAAGAAGAAGAACTCTGTGGCTCAAGAGGTAGAGCAGGTCGTCCAATGATCCATGGGTCGGTGGTTCGAATCCAGGCTCCTCCTGTCTACATGTCGAAGTGTCCTTTTGTCCCATTGCTCCCGATGTGCTGGTTGGTACCTTGCATGGCTTCCGCCGCAATCGGTGTATGAATGTGTGTGTGAATGGGTGAATGTAATGCACAATCTATGTAAAGCGCCTTGGATAAAGGCGCTATATAAATGCACCATTTACCATTTAACTCTCACACGATGCTAACCAGTTCAGCACAGAATCATGTCCTTTTCACCATTGCAAAAAGCTGTTTGTTGCAGCCGGTTATTTATACTCTGTCTGATACCTGTAAGCAAGGTTGAAGCATATATAGTGCCAGAGGCCACTTCCCAAGGTAACAACAACGCCTATATGTTACAAGACATGTTGTGATTAATCGTATGTGAAGTGATGGCTCTTCACCTTTTATTGCCTCCTCTTGTGTAAGTAATCCCTCCAACATAAGGTGCCCTTTCCATGTTCAAACAAACATGGCCATAATGTACAGTAAGAGGTTCATGGCATGTCCTCTAATGTATAGAAATAAAGTGCTTTTGTGGCTCACACTAGAAAGCAATAAGGATTAATGATTGTTTAACTCATTCTGACCGGGCACCCATTTTGGTGTTAGCATCATGTTATGCTTTACCTATTGAAAAATAGCAGATCTACAAGCTCATATCGCGCCACCGAGTGGCGCGATACGAGCTTGTAGGTCTGCTATTTTTGAAAAAAATCGAAGAACGACTGACATTTTTAGAATCTGATCTCAGGTCAGAATGGGTTCGTCAGACCAGTGTGTGTCCATGTGGAAACCTCGTATGAATCTGATCTCAGGTCAGAATGGGTTAAACTTACAGTACTTACAGTACTGAGGCAAGTTGGGAATGCATTTCATCACACATTCATGCATGTCTGTCTGTCTGTCTGTCTGTCTGTCTGTCTGTCTGTCTGTCTGTCTGTCTGTCTGTCTGTCTGTCTGTCTGTCTGTCTGTCTGCCGATAGTATGTGTAAATGGAAATATCCTTATCTGTATGTCCTTGTCCCCCTTTATGCTCACACCCATCCAATATGACCATTATTATGATTATAATTATGGATCTGTGTCTCTGGACAACCGTATCACCATATGCATGCTTGGCCAATGATATAATATGAAGGTTTCTGAACGGTCCAACGCACAGCCCTCCTGAGACGCAGATAGTGAGTCGTATAGACAGAAATGTGCCATTTTATAATGAGTACCGATTATTATGAAGATAGGCTGAAAATGGGCGAAGTGGTGCTTTAGGGATCATGGCTATGTACTCAAACAGAATGTAAGCTAGACCATAAATCTATTTTGTCAGGCCTTGATGGCGTCGTAATGACTGGTTTTTACACTTGGTTGCAAAAGCTGAAATCTATCTCCAAGGTCTGATCTGCTATTTTCACAGCGCGACACCCCGAGCGCAACCAAACATAAAATGACTTATCTTTTAGTTCTACTGGATCTCATTAACATTTTAGTTTGTATCTGTTGACAAAATTGTCAATTATATTTAGTCTTAGTTTTAGTCATCGTAGCTTACCATTCATATTATAGTGAACCTAAGGAAGTTGACGAACATTTTTTATCATAGTTTTTTTGTCATCACAAAATCAGCTGTTCCAGTCTGTGTTAGATACATTATAATTACATACTGCACTGTAGTTGTGCACATCAATCATAATTCACAAAGTCACACTTCCCCACTGGCATGTATCTGCATGGCTCCAGCTTCATGGGGGTGTTAAAGGAGAATTCCATACTAAAAGGCTTTCTTACCTTTCTTTGTAGTTGTTACGTCCCCACCAAAGAGGTCCAGGTGTTATTTTGTGCAAAAGCTCCTTATTGGCTATTTCCCCTACCATAAGCCCTAAATGAATTGCATTGAATTGAATGGGAATTGAATGGGGCTATGGGGTGTTGTGCTAATTCGCTTATTTCCATTGCTCAAAATTATAATTTCTTTGTATATATCCTATCTTCATAATGTAAATAATATCCCAAGCGGCACACTTTACTACTTCTTTCGATGGAAATAAGCGAATTAGCACAACACCCCATAGCCCCATTCAATTCCCATTCAATGCAATGCAATTCATTGAGGGCTTATGGTAGGGAAAATAGCCAATAAGGAGTTTTTGCACAAAAAAACACCTGGACCTCTTTGGTGGGGACGTAACAACTACAAAGAAAGGTAAGAAAGATAAAAAAGCATTCTAGCATGGAATTCTCCTTTAAGCAATCCTTATTTTAACAAATAAGTATCCCTTACACCCTCTGTAAGCTGGAGCCAGATAGCTCAATATTCTGCTCAGGGAAGTACAGTGTGCTATAAATAATGTGTCAACCGGAGTCTATAATATATGCAGCTCTTCAGTAAACTTGTTGAAATAACAATTTAATCAAATCAGGAGGGAGAAGATATACAGCATACCGGATAAAAAAGTGGACATTGTAAGTGACGACCCAAAATAAATGTGCATGAAATCCTTTCAAATTGAATCTGACGAATATGTTCTCTCTCCGGAATTGGGTAAAATAAGTGACTATACCCTGATTTTCTTGTGTGTGTGTGTGTGTGTGTGTGTGTGTGTGTGTGTGTGTGTGTGTGTGTGTGTGTGTGTGTGTGTGTGTGTGTGTGTGTGTGTGTGTGTGTGTGTGTGTGTGTGTGTGTGTGTGTGTGTGTGTTACTGAACAAACACTCTACAATCTACATAGCAATGACTATATAGAGCTTACGCTCATATTGTC
The DNA here is from genome assembly GCF_964188405.1 of Protomyctophum parallelum. Taxonomy (NCBI): domain Eukaryota; kingdom Metazoa; phylum Chordata; class Actinopteri; order Myctophiformes; family Myctophidae; genus Protomyctophum; species Protomyctophum parallelum. The sequence goes on along the minus strand of NC_139702.1, from coordinate 4,239,101 downwards.
ACACTGATATTGTGTGAGTGCTCAGCACACCATTATAATATATTTCATCTGAATGTGGATATATGATATGATATGATATGATATAATACTTTATTGTCAGTTCAAACTGAAATTTGTCTTGCGACACAGCAGCCAAGTATGCAGAACACAAAGAACAAGACAATTTACATACATAAAGACATGAGCAATATCCACAGCTTAGATTATCCTGTGGCTACTACATCTCCTGATTAAGCCTCAAGGTCGACTGGTGGACAAAGGACCTCTTTAGTCTGACCTTATTGTATGCTGGTACACCATATCTCCTTCCTGAAGGTAGCAACCTATATTCTCCATACATCACATGCTTAGTATTAGAGGTGATATTCCTTGCTAACCTTAGGATGCTGTTATCATACGTGGATGTATAAAGTTTCTGAAGTTGTTGTCCAACAATCTTTGAACAAATGTTCAGTGTTCAGGATGTGACGGCCCTGCCCCCTCTGCCTCTGCTCAGTAGGCTATCTGGCAGCCTGGGTGATTAGGGCAGAGTGGAGACGGCCGTCAGGCCAACTGTGTACACCTGAGTGGGGTGTGGTCTGGGAGAGCAGGCCGTCAGGCCAACTGTGTACACCTGAGTGGGGTGTGGTTTGGGGTGATTAGGGCAGAGTGGAGACGGCCGTCAGGCCAACTGTGTACACCTGAGTGGGGTGTGGTTTGGGGTGATTAGGGCAGAGTGGAGACGGCCGTCAGGCCAACTGCGTACACCTGAGTGGGGTGTGGTTTGGGGTGATTAGGGCAGAGTGGAGACGGCCGTCAGGCCAACTGTGTCCACCTGAGTGGGGTGTGGTTTGGTGGGTGTGGCCAACTGTGTACACCTGAGTGGGGTGTGGTTTGGTGGGTGTGGCCAACTGTGTCCACCTGAGTGGGGTGTGGTCTGGGAGAGTATATAAGGGCCCCTCCTTCCGTGCTCTCGAGCCAGCTATCTCTCCTTCCATGAGAGCAGCATTTGTTTGGACCGTTCAACACCCCACACTATACACTCAGCACACACCCACTCACTTACACTACTGATCTACTGATTAACAAACCCCACTTAATACTTTAGTGTTGTTTGACGCATAAGTTCCCTTATATTGTAAATAAATATTGTTTTGTGCACTTTTAAACAGCTGTGTGTCTTCCTCCTTTGTTATGGCCCAAGTCCCAAGAGCCAGGTCCAGAGCCCGAGCAGAGGCTTTTGTGCTGGTTGTGGACAACCGGCTATCCGACGTATTCGCCACCGGGCACTGCACCCCCTGTGGTGGTGTGGGGCACTGCACCCCCTGTGGTGGTGTGGGGCACTGCACCCCCTGTGGTGGTGTGGGGCACTGCACCCCCTGTGGTGGTGTGGGGCACTGCACTCCCTGTGGTGGTGTGTGGGGCACTGCACCCCCTGTGGTGGTGTGGGGCACTGCACTCCCTGTGGTGGTGTGGGGCACTGCACTCCCTGTGGTGGTGTGGGGCACTGCACCCCCTGTGGTGGTGTGGGGCACTGCACTCCCTGTGGTGGTGTGTCGGACACTGCACCCCCTGTGGTGGTGTGGGGCACTGCACCCCCTGTGGTGGTGTGGGGCACTGCACCCCCTGTGGTGGTGTGGGGCACTGCACCCCCTGTGGTGGTGTGTCGGACACTGCACCCCCTGTGGTGGTGTGGGGCACTGCACCCCCTGTGGTGGTGTGGGGCACTGCACTCCCTGTGGTGGTGTGTCGGACACTGCACCCCCTGTGGTGGTGTGGGGCACTGCACCCCCTGTGGTGGTGTGGGGCACTGCACTCCCTGTGGTGGTGTGGGGGCACTGCACCCCCTGTGGTGGTGTGGGGCACTGCACCCCCTGTGGTGGTGTGGGGCACTGCACCCCCTGTGGTGGCGTGGGGCACTGCACCCCCTGTGGTGGCGTGGGGCACTGCACCCCCTGTGGTGGTGTGGGGCACTGCACCCCCTGTGGTGGTGTGGGGCACTGCACTCCCTGTGGTGGTGTGGGGCACTGCACCCCCTGTGGTGGTGTGGGGCACTGCACCCCCTGTGGTGGTGTGGGGCACTGCACCCCCTGTGGTGGTGTGGGGCACTGCACCCCCTGTGGTGGTGTGGGGCACTGCACTCCCTGTGGTGGTGTGGGGCACTGCACCCCCTGTGGTGGTGTGGGGCACTGCACTCCCTGTGGTGGTGTGGGGCACTGCACCCCCTGTGGTGGTGTGGGGCACTGCACCCCCTGTGGTGGTGTGGGGCACTGCACCCCCTGTGGTGGTGTGGGGCACTGCACCCCCTGTGGTGGTGTGGGGCACTGCACCCCCTGTGGCGGTGTGGGGCACTGCACTCCCTGTGGTGGTGTGGGGCACTGCACTCCCTGTGGTGGTGTGGGGCACTTTGAAGTCTGTGGGGCGAGCAGTTTTCGAGTTACGTGGATTACAGACGTACACACGTACTGTATACGTACAGTACAGAGACTTGGTGCATTCATAGATAGATATAGATTTTTGTAAGTCTAAGGCACTGATCTGTTAATGTTCATTTATTACATTAATATTCACTCATGCAAGATAGGGCTGTTGTGTAGAATGCTTTTTTTTCCTTTTCTTTTTTACACTGCAAATGAGGCGTGACACCAAAAGGGACCAGACATCCAAGCCAATGCTTTTTCTTAAAGCTATACAAGCTGGTACTGGCGTAGTAATACAATATAATTGACGGTGGTGTTTGGCCTCGTGTAGAGTTCTCCACAAAATGTCTGGTGACGTCTAAATTCAGTGTGATGTATAGCTAACACTGTCTGGAGACAATTCAGAAATGTCAATGTTGTGTAAAGGGTTAACACTGAAGAGCCAATGAGAACCCTTGTCATATAGAACACAGAGGCCCCTTTTCCACCGGTTGGTTCCCAATGAGAACCGGTTCAGTTCTTTTTGGTTCTTAGTCCATGAGCCAGAGCTCCACAATTGAAACGTTAATTATGAATTGAGTGTGCAAAACCATACCTATATGAGATTGTTATCACCATTAAACTTCCGCAATTGAGTACTTACACGAAGACAATCATTTATTATATTACAAATTGCAAATGAGGCATTATGTAGGAAAATATGCAAAATAATCAAAACATTTAAAAAGCTAATACTGTGGAAGGGTTATCATGTATTAATTTACTTGTATTGATAAACAATTTAATATAGGGTATAGTTTGCCCACCAATTTTGGAACTCTGGCTCATGGACTAAAAACCAAAAAGAACTGAACCGGTTCCCATTGGGAACCAACCGGTGGAAAAGGGGTCAGAGAGTATACCATGATGAGTATGCTGGCTTCTTGAGTAAACTGAACGTAACCTCACTCTCTGCCTCGTTATTATTAGACTAGGATAACAGTCAACATTTCTGAATTGTTTCCATGCAGCCCTGAGGACCTGTGACATTCAAGACTCATGTGAGTCTTAAAAACAGACACATTAATTGTTTCCCCCTCTGTTCCGTTTTTCTGAAGCGCTTCAGGATTTAATGTGCATTGATTTTGTAAAGTGCTTTATATAAACACCTTTTACATGAGCAGTGCGTCCCCTTTCACCTTTTTATTTTCTTGAAGTGTAGCGTTTTCATAAGTGACAGAGTAGCCAACTAGAGGTTGCAGTTAATTATTAGTGCGAGCGGTCAATAGGTGCTCGCACATCCCAACATTACGATGGGTGTGCTGCGCCATCAAACAAGATAAACTGTGAACACAAGAAGGAGGTCGATCTGGACACCGTCTTAAAAGGCACCCAATTTGTTTTTAATGACAAGTATTCCTAACGAATACCTGACGAAGGTCGAAATGTTGTGTTTTTCTCTGACCGCTCTGGTAATACATTACTTTGGCAGCATTTAAGACGGTGTACAGACCTCCTTTTGTTCATAACTATTCAAACAGGGCCTTATACCATTCCAAGGTAGAGCTGATGGTAGAGTGGAATGTAATTAAGTAATACTAAGTATCAACTCAAGTACTGTACCTGTGCAAATGAGTATCTGGAGCTGAAGGATATGAATGAAATACTTGCATTTTGTGGTTAAAGCTTAGGGAATTAAATGTGGAAGCTGGCAGTTAATGCTAATTGCACTTGCCATATCCCCTGAAACCCCAAATGATGCCACTGTGCACACACACAGCAACACACAGTATTGTCTAGACCAGGGGGTTAAGGTAAGGTAAGGTAAGGTCATTTTATTTATAAAGGTGCTGTACACATTAAAATAATAAAAATAAAACAAGAAAAACACAGTCAACAGCAAAACAGCGATAACAATAAGAAACAAGCAACAGAAAATAATACATGAAAATACATACAGGCAGAACAAGACTCAATAGAGATACTCACTATATTAGACCAAAGTATTTACGATATAGGTGTGTTTTAAGTAGCTTTTTAAAAGTGTCGACTGACTCTGCATTTTTTTAAGTTCAGAGGTAACTCATTCCAGAGTGTAGGTGCTATAGCTGAGAAGGCTCCATCACCTTTTGTTCTCATCTTGGTATAGCAGGGATGATGAGAATTAAGGGCTTTATCAGAAGACCTAAGTTGCTTTGTATATACCCTGGGGTGGAGTAGCTCTGACTGTCAAATATAATGGACCCAGCCCAAAGAGGGATTAATACCATTTTAAAAACAATTCTGGAGTCTATTGGTAGCCAGTGTAAGGCAGCGAGCACAGGGGTAATATGTGACCTTCTGTGTGTATTTCTCATTAGTCTAGCAGCGGCATTCTGCACAAGCTGGAGACGGTGTATTTGAGACACGACTCAGGGTGGTGAACAAAGAATTACAATAATCCAGACGTGATGAAATAAAAGCATGTATACGTTTTTCGAGATCCTGTGGTGTTAATAAAGATTTGATTTTTGAGAAGAAACAAGGTTGGACGACCTTTTTAATATGTGGTTCAAAGGTAAATTGGTGATCGAATATAACTTAGCCGTAATAGCCATAGACTGCTGTATTTCAGCCTGGATGCTCTCAGGTCCTATGTTCAGGATTTCTGTCTTATCCGGGTTTAACAGTATTCAGCTAGGCATCTACGTGCAAAGGCCATGAAAAAATGATTAAAGAAACTGTTCTTGTAAAGTCTGACAATTATCCCAAATTGGCCTCTTGCCTTCAAGGATATCAAGATCAAGATTTCAAAGTGATGTTTTTTATTATTATTATTATTATATACTATTAGCTATGGCATTATCTGAAATTGAAAACAAATAAAAAAACAACCTTGGCTGCATCGCAATAACCTGTAATTATAGAGTGATATTGCTTTGTTGATGACAGCCTTGAGCCCAGAGTGGAGATTGTTGATTTGTATAAAATGAACACAACCTCTGCATGGGGAGGATGTTGGCCAAGAATGCCACTGAGGTATTGGACCAACTTGACCTCCGTCTCGCACAGCCTCTGGCACAGACATATTATGATGGAACATCCAATATGTCAGCCACGCATGCACGCATGCACGCACGCATGCATGCACGCACGCACGCACGCACGCACGCACGCACGCACGCACTCACGCACGCACGCACGTACGTACGCACGCATGTAACACAAACAGTTTGCTCAGTGTCTGTAGAGGGCGGGCCTGCCTGCCTGCTTGCCTGCCTGCCTGCCTGCCTGACTGCCTGCCTGCCTGCCTGCTTGCCTGCCTGCCTGCCTGACTGCCTGCCTGACTGCCTGCCTGCCTGCCTGCCTGCCTGCCTGCCTGCTTGCCTGCCTGACTGCCTGACTGCCTGCCTGACTGCCTGCCTGCCTGCCTGACTGACTGCCTGCCTGCCTGCCTGCCTGCGAGCAATTGTCTCGATCTCCAGGCTATGGGATGTCAAAGTTACACCATTGGCTGGCTAGTTGGCCTAACAATGAACTAGCTAATTGCATTTGTCAGTTCTAATTATTGTATTTGTTTCTGTTAAAATTATTTGGTGTTTAGACAGCTAAAATGTTAATGAGCTTGAGACTATTTTGTTATTGCTAAAGGCTACTGTACCAAAGGTACAACAGTACAGTTTGACCCTAAAGTGATTTACAGACGATTTACTGCCCCGGCTCTGTCCCCCGTCCCCAGCTATTTCCACCCAGCTACACACACACACACACACACTCGCACACGCATGCACACGCACACACACGCACACACACACACACACACACGCACACACACACACACACACACACATACACACGCGCGCACGCACACGCACACGCACACAAACACGCACGCACCGTATGTCACTTATATACACTCATTATATTCATTATTGATAAGTAAAAGTGTTGAAGGCAGGCCAGACATCATGCATTTATCAGTCTCATATCCATGGTCAAAGCTCACTGCATGCAGGTTATACACAGTATGGTACATTCACAAATACACTTTATATTATGTATTATAGATGTGTTAGCTCAGCCAAGCCAAGTGCAAATGTTTAGTGTCAGACTCTGAGACAATGTTTACTTTATTCTATTTCTTATCTTTTACCTGTCTACTCTTTCCTTTGTTTCACTCTTGCAGCTACGGCATTTATCTGTGGAAATCAATACGCAATAAAGGCAGCAACACAAATGATTTTCCTGGCACGAAATGTTTTCCGATGGGGGTCCACGGCCAAATACATATTAATTTGGGGGTCCTCGACAAGCAGTGCTGTAGCACCATGCTGGTCTGGACTGTAAGGCTAATGGCTATACCTCCACAGTGCATACAGGTACAGAGTGGTATGGTCTGGACTGTAAGGCTAAGGCTATACCTCCACAGTGCATACAGGTACAGAGTGCTACTGGAGCTGCTCTATACCTCCACAGTGCATACAGGTACAGAGTGGTATGGTCTGGACTGTAAGGCTAAGGCTATACCTCCACAGTGCATACAGGTACAGAGTGGTATGGTCTGGACTGTAAGGCTAAGGCTATACCTCCACAGTGCATACAGGTACAGAGTGGTATGGTCTGGACTGTAAGGCTAAGGCTATACCTCCACAGTGCATACGGGTACAGAGTGCTACTGGAGCTGCTATACCTCCACAGTGCATACGGGTACAGAGTGCTACTGGAGCTGCTCTGCAGCACCGTAAGCCTTCCAGTGTTCTTGGCTCAAAGCTCAGGGTAATCCTTCACCATTTCATCCATCTCTCCCGAGACAAAACTCTTTTTCCCAAGCCTCTGCAGGGCTTGGCTTCCATCTTGATCAAAACGCTCCCGCGAATTGTACAATCGCTGTATTTCCAAAGCGTTGAAATATAGCCCTCTGTCATACAATTCAGCAGAGGGATGATTATCGGGGCCCCGCGGCTGAGCCAGAAGATCCTTTTAGGAGGGCAGCGGAAAAGAGCGAGCATCTGGATTGGCACTTGGCAGGCGGTTCTAAGAGCAGCATAGAGATGGACAGTTTTGTCATGTGCTGCAGAGCCACTGAGGAATTCCTCTATTCTGTAGTTTTTTATGTGTGCTGTCACATGGCTCACGGCGCCCCTTTACTCTCCCCGAGATGGTTTTGACGTCTCAGTTTTAAGGAAACGGGGCCCTCCAAGTCTCTCATCGCATCCTCTGCCAAAGGTATAAGGCCTGAGAGAGTGCTGCCGTCACAGGGTCCTTTGCACTCGGCCAGCTCCTCCAATGATGCGACTACAGACTCATGTTGGTGTTAAGGACAGAGTGGACTTCAGGTACATGTACTGTCTGTAGTGCAGCTGCCAGCTACAAGACATCACCACTTATTTTTTTTTATGATTTATTTTTTTGCAGCTTTCGCCTTTATCCCATTCTGACCTGAGATCAGATTCTATATAAACGTCTTCTACATCCTGACAGTTTTCTGAAAAAGCTATGTTTCTATGTCACTCGTTCTTCGATTTCTTCAAAAATAGCAGACCTACAAGCTTGTAGATCTGCTATTTTTAAATAGCTAAAGCATAACATGATGCTGACACCAAAATGGGTTCCCGTTCAGAATGGGTTATATATATATTTTTTTTTATAGAGGGACAGGCAGTATAGGCTGACAGGAAATGGGGGAGTGACATGCAGTAAAGGCCGTTGGGATCGGGAGTCGAACCCGCGGCACACTGCCAGACTCGGACTATACCGGTCAAGGTGCCTGGCCTGCTGTCCAGGCCCATCACCACTTATTTAAAGAACCAGCAAGACTATGCGGAAGGTTCCAGAGTTGACATTACTGCAGACCATTTATTTTTAAGTATACCGCGGTTCGTTCAGTGGTGCATGGACAGTACTCAAACCCAGTATACGAGGATCCAAAAATACAAATGCTGTAAAGTAATGTGCAGATACTTCAAAAGATGTACTTAAGTACTCAAGTAAATGTCCTTCACTACACCATCAGAGGAAGCCAGTGGAATCCATTAATCTCAGTGTGTTATTAAAGTGATGGAAGGCATTGCAAAACGTAGATTGGTTTGAAAAGTGTAGCTGTGCAGTCCCTGGAGAGACCGTTGATTTACAAATTAAATTCCAACATCCATGATGTATTAACAGTCATATTTGGCACTCGGGGCTATCGTTGAACATGTCTCTCTCTATCTCTCACACACACACACACACACACACACACACACACACACACACACACACACACACACACACACACACACACACACACACACACACACACACACACACACACACACACACACACACACACACACACACACACACACACACACACACACACACACACGCGAGCACAAATAACAATACCCTCAACAACATCCCCAAACACATACTGTAAGCTGTGCTCAAACGTGCCGGTAATCAAAATATAAAAATCAATGATCAGACAGAATCTTACAGCTAATACAGCAGAGCTACACGCTAATTAATGGCTGTCTGGCAGGTGCCGTGTCATTAGTCAGAAGGTTCATTGTTCCGAAATTACTATCCCTATCCCTATAACCCTAACCTAAACCTAACCGCAAGCACGGGAGCAGTGCATGTTCGGACTAACGGGACTTCGGATCTATGGGTAGTTCCCGTCTGGCATGGGACATTTGCAGCAGCAGTAGTATAGCAGCTAAATCTGGCAAGATGATCCTATATCTGAAATACATTGAGATTGACAGACAATTAAGTTGTTGTATGTGTAATTGTACAGTATGTGTATGAATGTTTCAGATGCTTTGTTTTAACCCATTCTGAACGGGCACCCATTTTGGTGTCGGCATCATGTCATGCTTTAGCTATTGAAAAATAGCAGATCTACAAGCTCATATCGCGCCACCGAGTGGCGCGATATGAGCTTGTAGGTCTGCTATTTTTTGAAAAATCGAAGAACGACTGACATTTTTTTTTAGAATCTGATCTCAGGTCAGAATGGGTTCATCAGACCAGGGTGTGTCCGGTGGAAACCTCGTATGAATCTGATCTCAGGTCAGAATGGGTTCATCAGTTAGGAAGTAAAACAAACACGTCGGATCAAGCGTCTATCGATCACATAATAATGACACCGGAACGCGGACACGTGACGGAGGCTCCTAATAAGGACATCAGAGCGGAAGTAGGGGGCGTGGCCAAAATACTGTATAGGACAACTCTTCCAACGGATCAGAAACCGCTAAGAAAAGACACGCTCAACCAGGGGGGCAGTCAGACAGATATTTTGTGAAGCCACTAAGGAAATGAAAGTTCATATAATGGCCTGTTGTGGCGCTGTCATTGGACCCAGAAAAACCCATAGCCCCATAGAAGTCCATGTATTTGGGCCCAACTTCACCTAGACTGTATTACCTTAATAAACATGGTCATGAATACTTTCTCATTTCTAATGTCATAATATTCTTTTTGGAAAATTATGGTCCCATTTATTAAAAAAAATAAAGTCGCGTATGTTCTGAGGGGCGTGGCTACCGTTACAGTCTATGATCGGGATTCCCCTCCCACTCGAGTCAAAATAAAAACCAACTAAGAAGAAGGGGGGAAGTCCCGCCTCGTTGTCTGGGCCAGCCAATGGGCCAGCTGGGCCCAAACGGAGCCAGCCAATGGCCAGCTGGGCCCAAACGGATCTAGAAAGATGGCGACTTACAGTGCAGGAATAACAGGCTTCATTTTACGTCCATGTTAGACCCGGAGAACGCTTTGTCCATATTTCTTACAGTCTATGCGCTCAACTGAGGGCGAGTCTATATCGAGGAATACTCTTATAGCACGGGTGATATTCAGAGAAAGTAATAGCCACACTCACTGGAGTAGTTTCTTACAGTATGAACGTGGTTTATTTGAACAAGCACAGCAGCAGCAGTCTATCTTTATATAGAGCTGCTGCTGTGCTTGTTCAAATAACCCGAGTTCATAAGAAACTATTCAAGTGAGTGCAGATATTCCAATCTCTCCTATATGCCTTCATACCTTTTGTATTGTGTATTATTATAATTTTTTTCCTCATAATTTTTATCCCACGAGTTTTGTAACCCATTTTTCACCACTGTGTCAATTATCTAATGTGGTCCTGGGGCTCTACACACCCTCCGCCAACCTAGTCCCCATATATGGGGGACAAGGGGAGAGCAACGGACTTGAACTCATGCTTCCTTTATGCCTGAGTGTCCAAGTTGCTCCTTGACAGGGGGTGACTAATGGGACCACCGTGAAAAAGTTGTGATTTAAACTTTAAATGTTAAGGAAAGTATTGCTCTTCACTTGTTCATAATATGCTGTCCTTTTCCTATACTTTTATAGTAATTTGCAGTATTTGACATTTCTTTGTGATTGAACATTGCCGTATAGCATTGAAAACATGCCTACGAGAACCCACAAAACTGCTCACATTTTGATGCAATTTTGTAATTCTACTTGCCCTTTTCTTATAGATTCTTCGCATTGATTTCCGGTCACAATCAGACCACGCACGGTAGCAACAAACGACCTGCAGTACAGAATCAGTTTAACACTGAGCTGTAACATACATTATCTGGCTGCCTATATCAAATTTTTTGCAGTACAAAATCTTAAGATAAATTTGTGTCAGACTTTGTCAGACACATTAATGTGTGTCAGACTACAGAAAGTAGAACATTCACACATTCACACATTGTGTAGATCAACTATTTTAATAGCCAAAGCAAAGACTAGGGCAATGTTTTGTGCTGTTAATAATCAAAATGCAAGGAACTTGTAACATTAAAATTATTTGAATACCAAGTTATCAAATAATTAGAGGCAACATTTGCATATCAGATGCAGTAGTGCAGTAGAAGCATAAATAAAACAAAATGGACATCATCAAGAAATTCAGAATTGTATGAAAGAACAGTACCTCACAATACACAGTGTTAATCTACTTGAGTCAAAGTACAGGCCTGCACAAACATACACTTCCAAAGAAAACTATGCCAACAATATAGTAAATTATGAAAAGATCTCATGCTCAATTTGAAACGGGGCTTAAGAGAGGGATTCATAATGTAAATGGTAAAAGAAAAAGGTCGAAAATGTCTCCGCAGACGTAAAGTGCTCTGTACTTTTGGTGACACGACAAATGATACATCAAAGCGTAATTATTTCACTGTGCGGTCGTGATGACCCAGCTTGAGCTTGAGCTTGAATACAGTTCTGTTATCCCATTCTGATCGGGCACCCATTTTGGTGTTAGCATCATGTTATGCTTTAGGTATTTAAAAATAGCAGATCTACAAGCTCATATCGCGCCACCGAGTGGCGCGATACGAGCTTGTAGGTCTGCTATTTTTGAAAAAATCAAAGAACGACTGCCATTTTTAGAATCTGATCTCAGGTCAGAATGGGTTGACATGTGGGCTGTCCCGATGTCAAAGCATGTGTGGGCTGTCCTGATGTCAAAGCATGCGTGGGCTCTCCTGATGTCAAAGCATGTGGGCTGTCCTGATGTCAAAGCATGTGGGCTGTCCCGATGTCAAAGCATGCGTGGGCTGCCCCGATGACAAAGCATGCGTGGGCTGCCCCGATGTCAAAGCATGCGTGGGCTGCCCCGATGACAAAGCATGCGTGGGCTGTCCTGATGTCAAAGCATGCGTGGGCTGTCCTGATGTCAAAGCATGCGTGGGCTGCCCCGATGACAAAGCATGCGTGGGCTGTCCTGATGACAAAGCATGCGTGGGCTGTCCTGATGTCAAAGCATGCGTGGGCTGTCCTGATGTCAAAGCATGCGTGGGCTGCCCCGATGACAAAGCATGCGTGGGCTGCCCCGATGTCAAAGCATGCGTGGGCTGCCCCGATGACAAAGCATGCGTGGGCTGTCCTGATGTCAAAGCATGCGTGGGCTGTCCTGATGTCAAAGCATGCGTGGGCTGCCCCGATGACAAAGCATGCGTGGGCTGCCCCGATGTCAAAGCATGCGTGGGCTGCCCCGATGTCAAAGCATGCGTGGGCTGCCCCGATGTCAAAGCATGCGTGGGCTGTCCCGATGTCAAAGCATGCGTGGGCTGTCCCGATGTCAAAGCATACGTGGGCTGTCCTGATGTCAAAGCATACGTGGGCTGTCCTGATGTCAAAGCATGCGTGGGCTGTCCTGATGTCAAAGCATGCGTGGGCTGTCCCAATGTCAAAGCATACGTGGGCTGCCCCGATGTCAAAGCATGTGGGCTGTCCCGATGTCAAAGCATGTGGGCTGTCCCGATGTCAAAGCATGTGGGCTGTCCCGATGTCAAAGCATGTGGGCTGTCCCGATGTCAAAGCATGTGGGCTGTCCCGATGTCAAAGCATGTGGGCTGTCCTGATGTCAAAGCATGCGTGGGCTGTCCTGATGTCAAAGCATGTGGGCTGTCCCGATGTCAAAGCATGTGGGCTGTCCCGATGTCAAAGCATGTGGGCTGTCCTGATGTCAAAGCATGTGGGCTGTCCTGATGTCAAAGCATGCGTGGGCTGTCCCGATGTCAAAGCATGTGGGCTGTCCTGATGTCAAAGCATGTGGGCTGTCCTGATGTCAAAGCATGCGTGGGCTGTCCTGATGTCAAAGCATGCGTGGGCTGTCCTGATGTCAAAGCATGCGTGGGCTGTCCCGATGTCAAAGCATGCGTGGGCTGTCCCGATGTCAAAGCATGCGTGGGCTGTCCTGATGTCAAAGCATGTGGGCTGTCCCGATGTCAAAGCATGCGTGGGCTGTCCTGATGTCAAAGCATGCGTGGGCTGTCCCGATGTCAAAGCATGTGTGGGCTGTCCTGATGTCAAAGCATGCGTGGGCTGTCCTGATGTCAAAGCATGCGTGGGCTGTCCTGATGTCAAAGCATGCGTGGGCTGTCCCGATGTCAAAGCATGTGGGCTGTCCCGATGTCAAAGCATGCGTGGGCTGTCCTGATGTCAAAGCATGCGTGGGCTGTCCCGATGTCAAAGCATGCGTGGGCTGTCCCGATGTCAAAGCATGTGGGCTGTCCCGATGTCAAAGCATGTGGGCTGTCCTGATGTCAAAGCATGTGGGCTGTCCCGATGTCAAAGCATGCGTGGGCTGTCCCGATGTCAAAGCATGTGGGCTGTCCTGATGTCAAAGCATGCGTGGGCTGTCCTGATGTCAAAGCATGCGTGGGCTGTCCCAATGTCAAAGCATGCGTGGGCTGTCCTGATGTCAAAGCATGCGTGGGCTGTCCTGATGTCAAAGCATGTGGGCTGTCCTGATGTCAAAGCATACGTGGGCTGTCCCGATGTCAAAGCATGCGTGGGCTGTCCTGATGTCAAAGCATGTGTGGGCTGTCCTGATGTCAAAGCATGTGTGGGCTGTCCTGATGTCAAAGCATGCGTGGGCTGTCCCGATGTCAAAGCATGTGGGCTGTCCTGATGTCAAAGCATGCGTGGGCTGTCCCGATGTCAAAGCATGCGTGGGCTGTCCTGATGTCAAAGCATGCGTGGGCTGTCCTGATGTCAAAGCATGTGGGCTGTCCTGATGTCAAAGCATGCGTGGGCTGTCCCGATGTCAAAGCATGCGTGGGCTGTCCCGATGTCAAAGCATGCGTGGGCTGTCCTGATGTCAAAGCATGTGGGTTGTCCCGATGTCAAAGCATGTGTGGGCTGTCCTGATGTCAAAGCACGCGTGGGCTGTCCTGATGTCAAAGCACGCGTGGGCTGTCCTGATGTCAAAGCACGCGTGGGCTGTCCCGATGTCAAAGCATGCGTGGGCTGTCCCGATGTCAAAGCATGCGTGGGCTGTCCTGATGTCAAAGCACGCGTGGGCTGTCCCGATGTCAAAGCACGCGTGGGCTGTCCCGATGTCAAAGCATGCGTGGGCTGTCCCGATGTCAAAGCATGTGGGCTGTCCTGATGTCAAAGCATGCGTGGGCTGTCCCGATGTCAAAGCATGCGTGGGCTGTCCCGATGTCAAAGCATGTGGGCTGTCCCGATGTCAAAGCATGTGGGCTGTCCTGATGTCAAAGCATGCGTGGGCTGTCCTGATGTCAAAGCATGTGGGCTGTCCCAATGTCAAAGCATGTGGGCTGTCCTGATGTCAAAGCACGCGTGGGCTGTCCTGATGTCAAAGCATGTGGGCTGTCCTGATGTCAAAGCATGCGTGGGCTGTCCCGATGTCAAAGCATGCGTGGGCTGTCCCGATGTCAAAGCATGCGTGGGCTGTCCCGATGTCAAAGCATGCGTGGGCTGTCCCGATGTCAAAGCATGCGTGGGCTGTCCCGATGTCAAAGCATGCGTGGGCTGTCCTGATGTCAAAGCATGCGTGGGCTGTCCTGATGTCAAAGCATGCGTGGGCTGTCCTGATGTCAAAGCATGCGTGGGCTGTCCTGATGTCAAAGCATGTGGGCTGTCCTGATGTCAAAGCATGCGTGGGCTGTCCCGATGTCAAAGCACGTGGCGTGGAAATGACTAATGACTAATAGACTAGTCCCGCTGTTCACTATGGAAAGCATTTAGTTTCTGCAACCACGTCTTTAAAACGTCAGTATATGGAGGAGGTTTAAAACGTTAGTATATGGAGGAGGTTTAAAACGTTAGTATATGGAGGAGGTTCCTGCCCAACAGCAACCATAATGTTCCACATACCAACCCCTTAATGGGCTTTCCTCTCCCCTTCCTTCCCTTCCATTTGGTGGGGGGGGGGGGGGGGGGAGGGTTTATTGTTCTCGACAGGCCGGCAATTGTGAGGGATTGTTTTGCTTTAAGTCATCTTTTCTCCCTCTAAATAATTCACGGCGAGCGGAGCTTTTTAATGTCTACGTAGTGAGAAAGAGATGTGACTGCTGGGCTTTGCATAATCCAAGGAGACAAGCGTCTGCGTGAGCGTGAATCCCACCTCACCATTTTTCACATCTGAGGATGTCAGATTACACACTCTTCAGAACAACCACGTGCACACAGACGCTGGGACATAACGTCACCAAACGAAGGCCTAAAGGAGAGAAAACACACAGACGCTGGGACATAACGTCACCAAACAGAACAACCACGTTCACACTGACGCTGGGACATAACGTCACCAAACAGAACAACCACGTGCACACAGACGCCGGGACATAACGTCACCAAACAGAACAACCACGTACACACAGACGCCGGGACATAACGTCACCAAACAGAACAACCACGTTCACACAGACGCTGGGACATAACGTCACCAAACAGAACAACCACGTGCACACAGACGCTGGGACATAACGTCACCAAACAGAACAACCACGTTCACACAGACGCTGGGACATAACGTCACCAAACAGAACAACCACGTGCACACAGACGCTGGGACATAACGTCACCAAACAGAACAACCACGTGCACACAGACGCTGGGACATAACGTCACCAAACAGAACAACCACGTACACACAGACGCCGGGACATAACGTCTCCAAACAGAACAACCACGTTCACACAGACGCTGGGACATAACGTCACCAAACAGAACAACCACGTGCACACAGACGCTGGGACATAACGTCACCAAACAGAACAACCACTTGCACACAGACGCTGGGACATAACGTCACCAAACAGAACAACCACTTGCACACAGACGCTGGGACATAACGTCACCAAACGGAGGCCTAAAGGAGAGAAAACATGACATGACTCTCAAGTCATTTATATATCAGCTTGCATTCCATTCTCTTACATATTGTTTTGTACCTTAGTGGGGCTTTGTGTAGTCGCGTTTGCAGTCTCTAGCCCATTCTGACCTGAGATCAGATTCATACGAGTTTTCCACTGGACACACACTGGTCTGATTAACCCATTCTGACCTGAGATCAGATTCTAGAAATGTCAGTCGTTCTTCGATTTTTCAAAAAATAGCAGACCTACAAGCTCGTATCGCGCCACTCGGTGGCGCGATACGAGGCCAGCCAAACATGAACATCTTGCTGCTGCGTCGCTACTAGCACTCGGGGCTATCGTTGATCAGCTCTGCAGACTGAACTGATAAAGGGGAGATTTAATTGATCAGCTCTGCAGACTGAACTGATAAAGGGGAGATTTAATTGTGGCCCAATTTGTTTTTGCCAGTGACCTAAAAACGGGTCCTGGAACACTGACTGCTCTGTGTCTACGAGCTAAAGACACAAGTGTTTATGAGACGCTCTGCTGCTTTAGTGTGTCACCTGCAGCCGGCAGCCGGCCCCCTGTCACGTCCTGATGGCGTGTGTGTGTGTGTGTGTGTGTGTGTGTGTGTGTGTGTGTGTGTGTGTGTGTGTGTGTGTGTGTGTGTGTGTGTGTGTGTGTGTGTGTGTGTGTGTGTGTGTGTGTGTGTGTGTGTGTGTGTGTGTGTGTGGGGTATAGGTGTGTATATGAGTGTGTGTTTATGTGACAATGTTTCTGTGTGTAGGCTATGTGTCTGGGTGCTGTCTGCTCGCGGATGTCTTTTTGGCAGGGGGGTGTGTGTGTGTGTGTGTGTGTGTGTGTGTGTGTACTGACGCGAGGAGAAAGATTTGAGGCTGATTTTATGCTCGAATGCACAGCAAGCATGATATGGTTTCCTTCAACCGTCAGCCTGTCTTTGCAGTCTCCCTGTTCTGTCACTCTCTCTCTCTCTCTCTCTCTCTCTCTCTCTCTCTCTCTCTCTCTCGCTCTCTCTCTCTCTCTCAGCAGCCTTCCACACCTTCAACAACAAACAGCATATAGGAGCTCATGTCATGTATGGCTCTGTCACTCCGAATATACACAAAACTCTATACCGCATCTCCTTGTCCTGATGTGTGCAGGTGCTGTGAATGTTTGCTACATTGTGCGTGCGTGCGTCCGTGCGTGCGTGCGTGCGTGCGTGCGTGCGTGCGTGCGTGCGTGCGTGCGTGCGTGCGTGCGTGCGTGCGTGCGTGCGTGCGTGCGTGCGTGCGTGCGTGCGTGCGTACGTGCGTGCGTGCGTGCGTGCGTGCGTGCGTGCGTACGTGCGTGCATGGATGTATGTATGCATACGTGTGGTAAAAAAGAAAAACAAGGAAGAACGACTCGGTGCCTGCATGAATACAACAGCTGAGTGGTCAGGTGACATGTCTATTACTCTTCCCTCTCTCTTCAGTACAATGCAATTCAATATGGATGTTTGTACGTCCGACGTCCGTGCACGTGTCCATCTGTACATAATATCGTCACTGTCGTGTTTAACCCATTCTGACCTGAGATCAGATTCACACGAGGTTTCCGTCGGGGACACACTGGTCTGATGAACCCATTCTGACCTGAGATCAGATTCTAAAAATGTCAGTCGCTCTTCGATTTTTCAAAAATAGCAGACCTACAAGCTCGTATCGCGCCACTCGGTGGCGCGATATGAGCTTGTAGATCTGCTATTTTTCAATAGCTAAAGCATAACATGATGCCACATGGGTGCCCGGTCAGAATGGGTTAAAAACTCGTACTGTACGTCCTAAACGGTTACTAACTGTGTTCAAGTGGGTCCAATATATTTATTATTTAGTCGCAAACTCTTGTTAATACTTTTCATTGGTTAAATATTCATAAAAACCTTAAGCAGTAAGACACACTTATAAGCAGACACACTTAATTTGCACCCTAAAACATCCGGAAAAAAAACGCTCCACAGGTCCCGGAATCGTCTCCCTTCTGGCTCCCCGAGCCAGAGGAAGGAACTCCCCAATGTCTTTAATACCTCCTCAGCCCGTAGCCTAGCCTTGGTACCATGCAGGCTTTTATTTACCTTATTACCTTATTACCTTATTACCTTATTACCTTATTACCTTATTACTTATTACCTTATTACCTTATTTACCTCCTCAGCCCGTAGCATGTAACCTAGCCTTGGTACCATGCAGGCTTTTATTTACCTTATTACCTTATTACCTTATTACTTATTACCTTATTACCTTATTTACCTCCTCAGCCCGTAGCACGTAACCTAGCCTTGGTACCATGCAGGCTTTTATTTACCTTATTACCTTATTACCTTATTACCTTATTTACCTCCTCAGCCCGTAGCACGTAACCTAGCCTTGGTACCATGCAGGCTTTTATTTACCTTATTACCTTATTACTTATTACCTTATTACCTTATTTACCTCCTCAGCCCGTAGCACGTAACCTAGCCTTGGTACCATGCAGGCTTTTATTTACCCTCGCATATTTGGCTCAAAAATGAAAGCCTTGAAGGGGAACGAGTCACATGTCTATAGGAGTGGGAGTGAACTCCAAATATGGTGAACCAAATTATTATACAGCGCTTGCTCAATGCGAGACACGCCCCCTCTAGACCAGAAAGCACGCTGGTTGGGCGAGGCTATATATACACGCGACCTAGTCTGGACTATACAATGCAGTCTTATCCAAAAGGTTTAAAAGGTCATAGATGTGTAGTTTCAATGTATACAGATTATTATGTTTTGATATTATTTTTACATTGTTATTATTTGAGTTTACTTTACACTGATTATAGGTTTGTGGTTTTCCTGTGATCCTAGATCAGTTACTTATCCCATGGAGCCTTGAATTCATGCACGATTAATCGGTAGCATAATCGCAATTGGACATATCGGCAATAAAAATACCATATCGGTATCGGAATGGTCTCAAAATAATACAGATTATTTAATCGGTTTTCACCAGCAAAAAAAAATACAATAAAAAAAAAAGAAGCTACATTTAATTTATGTACTCATCTCATTCATTTGTGAAAACAGACACTTGGAAAAGTATTTAGCTATTTATTGATTGATTGAATACTTTATCACGCCCCTTATAGGGCCTATAGGCTTGTTTCCATTGTGGTCCTCTCTATAATATCGGAATCTCTCTCTCTCTCTCTCTCTCTCTCCTCTCTCTCTCTCTCTCTCTCTCTCTCTCTCTCTCTCTCTCTCTCTCTCTCTCTCTCTCTCTCTCTCTCTCTCTCTCTCTCTCTCTCTCTCTCTCTCTCTCTCTCTCTCTCTCTCTATATATATATATATATATATATATATATATATATATATATATATATATATATATATATATATAAATATACTGTATATATATATATATGGCTCCCTCGCTGTCTCTCTCAACACAAATTTAATCTGTGGTCTTGACAGGGCAAGAGGACATCGAGGCAAATGAAAATCACCTCATTAACACACACACACACACACACACACACACACACAGGGAGGACCTGGGACAAGGCTAATCTGGGTGCAGTTTATTTCTGGGTGTAAAAGGCAACAGGACAGGACAACTAATGAGAGCACATGGACACACGGAGGCCTCATAGATGATAACTAATGAGAGCACATGGACACACGGAGGCCTCATAGATGAGAGCACATGGACACACGGAGGCCTCATAGATGAGAGCACATGGACACACGGAGGCCTCATAGATGAGAGCACATGGACACACGGAGGCCTCATAGATGAGAGCACATGGACACACGGAGGCCTCATAGATGAGAGCACATGGACACACGGACGACTCATAGATGAGAGCACATGGACACACGGACGACTCATAGATGAGAGCACATGGACACACGGACGACTCATAGATGAGAGCACATGGACACACGGACGACTCATAGATGCGAGGCGTTGTGAGATTGTAGATCTGCTATTTTCAACAATGTGTATCTGTGAAAGCAAGTCAAACAACATGTCATGTGTGCATCAGTGTGTGTGTGGGGGGGGGGGGTCGCCAGTTCAATTATGATTATTTTGGGGGATCATGGCCTGAAAAGGTTGAGAACCACTGCCTAACAGTGTGGTCTAATGTTGTCCTGTCTTCTAGGAATCCTGATCATCAACAAATTCATCTAAATTTTGTTCATAGGACGTACTTGACCCCCCGTAGATTGTGTGCTATGCGGATTTTAAATAATCACAACTGCACTTTCTGCACTTCAAACGCCATAGGTACATTCTTTCATATGGTGTGGGAGTGTCCGAGTGTCCTCACATTTTGGAATTTGGTTGCTACTAACCTTTCGACTATTCTACAAGTTAACATCACACCCTCCCCATCTCTATTCTTATTAAATGATGTATCCCAGTTGTCATTAAATAACACCCGTATTCGTGTCTTCTTTGCTGGCGTAACGGCCGCAAAGAAGATGGTTGCTTCGCACTGGAAACCGCCTCATACATTGTCATTTCGCCAATGGGCTTTGACCTTTCTAGATATCATTTATCTAGAAATGTCTACAGCA
>NC_139702.1:4198530-4213530 GCF_964188405.1 Protomyctophum parallelum | reverse complement strand
CCCTGAGATCAGATTCTAAAAGTGTCTTCGATTTCGATCAAAAATAGCAGACCTACAAGCTCGTATCGCGCCACTCGGTGGCGCGATATGAGCTTGTAGATCTGCTATTTTTCAATAGCTAAAGCATAACGTGATGCCAACACCAAAATAGGTGCCCGTTCAGAATGGGATAAGGCTGCTCCCCCGACCCTGTATATCTGCTATTCTCCTCCCACCGAGTGGTTAAGAAACGGATACCAAAAACACTATCGCTGCAGGGGTTCCTGTGTTGTGTTTATACATTGAAATCGGTGACTATGGATACGGTTTTGAAGGAAGCAAACTGTACCTATTTTTGGAATAGTCTCTCGCACATGTAGGGCTGCGGGCCCTCATGGAGCTCCATTGAGTTCCATTGTTAATCTGGGCCTGTGTGTGTGTGTGTGTGTGTGTGTGTGTGTGTGTGTGTGTGTGTGTGTGTGTGTGTGTGTGTGTGTGTGTGTGTGTGTGTGTGTGTGTGTGTGTGTGTGTGTGTGTGTGTGTGTGCGTGTAGTAACATTAAGATGACTCTATGCCTGAATACATAATGGGGTCAGGGGTCACATCTCTTCCCTATATCTCTTAAATTCAATGCAATTCAAAGAGCCAGTTTGGGGGTCCCCCAGGTTGGCAGATGAAGAGTAGAGTGCCCCGGATTACATTTTATAGGCAATTGGCACCGGGTTAAAAATGGGTTACAAAATTGTGTGATAAAAAATTTAAACAAGGTTTTGAGGCGAAGTTTGAGGTTATTTCTTAATCTCAAACGTCCCGAGTGAACAACAGGTTTGATTGTGGACGAGTTAACATCGACTTGGCACTGCCAACTTTTGGCGGTGATACGATCACGGCGCTCCTCTGTGCCCATAACTTATTCATAATGCGATACAGACGGAGCTGTATATATTCCTCAAATGAGCCATAATCGCTTCTAATTTCAACGCGGGGAGGGAGCTGTGATTACCTTGGCGCTTAATTGCTTTTTCAACAGCCTCGTGGTGAAGAACACAGAACTTTGCACGAAGCACGTCCTCCATAGACTGTGTAGCCTGTCATGTAACACGTCGCCGTTTGACATGTTAGATGTTGTTGCCATGGGGACCACCAGAAGAGACCATTTGTAAAAATGTAAGATACAGGATCTTTCTAAAATGTTCAAACATAGCAGATGCACAATTAAGCTCACAGCGGGACACCGAGTGGCACGTTGTGAGCTTTTATACCTGCTATCTTTTATATCCGTTCAGTTCGGGGGAAAAGGCCCGCTCTCCTCAGACAGTTTTATATAGTTCCAGGCGTGTGCTGGGTGCAGATTCCAAAAGAACATATAGAAAATGAATTTAAATCTGCACTTCCAGTCGAGTAAGAGTCTTTATTCATCAAGATAGTGCTCCGCAGCAGCAGTCATACAGGGATCACACAGAGTGATACAGTCTTCTCCTCATGTTTCTGGAAACACTGGAGGCAATGTTTATATGTTTTTAATTGACAAGGACTGCCTGGATGAAAATGCCTGATACATAGGCTATCTCTGTGTTGTTGTTTTTGTATTTACTGTTATGTTTTTACATGTTGTTTGTATATGGACCTATTGTGTCTGAAATAAAGTTTTCAATCAATCATACCAGACAGACAAACGCGTTTCGACGCGCAGGCCTTCGTCAGTGTCAAAATACACTGTGACTTTGTTACATGTTACTTGTTACTTTTTACACTATCTTTATTAATAAAGACTCTTACTCGACTGGAAGTGCGGATTTAATTCATTTTCTATAAAAAAAAATTATATCCAACATGATCGTGATGCTGTATCAACACATTTTGCGGGGGAGCCCCGGGACCCCCCTAGCCTGGTTAATAAACCAGACCGAATCAGCCGTTGGCAAAAAAAAATTGCCTACCGGCGGATTCCGGTCTGGAGAGGCTCAATTTTACGCCCATTTCCTACTCCAGAGAATGTGGCCTCCAATAGGGACACGGTATGCAATATGGGCGGGCTTTGGTACAGTGACGTTCAATGCTTGAGACCTTTGACTGACAGTAGCTCTGACCAATTGCGTCAAAGAGAAAATGTTTCCCTGGAAATGAAATCCAAGCTGAGCCTCCCCAGACTAATATCCCGCAGTCCGTGCGATATTAGTCTGGTTTATTAACCAGGCTAGGACCCCCCCCCCCCCCATGCAGGGACCCCACTTTGAGAACCTCTGTGTTACAAAGGGGGACCCCCTGCTGTCACGGCGCAATGCATCAAGAGCATTCTATGCATCAATGCATCAAGAGCATTCTATGCATCAATGCATCAAGAGCATTCTATGCATCAATGCATCAAGAGCATTCTACCCAACCGTATAAGTATACATTCATGCATCTTAGGTTTTTCTTTTTAATTATTATTATTATTATTATTATTATTATTATTATTATGGCGTTACATAATAAGACAAACTCACTTGCAATGGGCAATACAGGGGGATTAATTTTTAAAGGACCACTTCACCACTTTTCAACCTATCTTCATATAATAGGTCCTCACTAATAATCATGAAATAATGGCGCAATTGTTTTATCTATCTATCTATCTATCTATCTATGAAGATAGGTTGAAAAGTGGTGAAGTGGTCCTTTAATTGGTAGGGTTTTCGTGTACAGTATATGACTTTGTAATGCTACTGACGTTTGTGATACAATACTTGAAAAGTACTGCGTTTTGTGGGTTTGAGCTGGTAGGCCTATTTTCGGATAGAAACCTCATATTATGTAAAGAAAAAAAAGTTACTTTTCAGGATTAAAAAAAAAAGAAATAGGAAAAGCAGATCTACTGTACGAGCTCTAAACACGTCGCTTGCTATATTTGTTTTTATTTGATTCCTGAAGTGTAAGAGGAGTCAGAGGACACAGGAGGTTTCCAGGCAGCAGAGACTTAATGCATATAGACACACACATTTACATATTATTAGACATACATTTACTTCTTCTCCAAAGAGTTAGTCTGGTATGGGGCGGATAGACCATGATGCACTGCTTTCTGTTTGACAGGTCTACCGTGGCTTACATACGAAGTAAAAGAACAACTAACAGGGAAAACGCCTTGCAGTCAAAGACCCCCCGTGGATCCTGTCATACCCATGGTGGGCTGAGACTGAACACACCCACGCGCTCTCTCTCTCTATCTCCCCCCCCCCCCCCCCCCCCCCCCCACACACACACACACACACACACACACACAAACACTTACTTACGTACTTGTGAGGACACATTTTAGCACGACAATTAAACTAAACCTGTCACAGTCTCTGTCAGTGTCTGTGTTTGTCTTTGTGAGGGGGCGTGTGTTTTGGGCGTATATAGGCTTGGCTCCAGCTCCCAGCTTGGCACACCTGGTTCCAGTTCCCTAATCTCCCTCACCTGCCTGGCATCAGCTAATCATCCTCCAGTCTATAAATGTCTGGTCTTCTCCCCCCCGCACCGATGCCAGATCGTTTCACAACCTCAGTGCGTGGTAACGCTTCTAGTCAGCCTCTCTAGTATTTTTCCTTGTGAATAAACCTCAGTGCGTGGTAACGCTTCTAGTCAGCCTCTCTAGTATTTTTTCTTGTGAATAAACCTCAGTGCGTGGTAACGCTTCTAGTCAGCCTCTCTAGTATTTTTTCCTTGTGAATAAACCACAGTGCGTGGTAACGCTTCTAGTCAGCCTCTCTAGTATCACAACCTCAGTGCGTGGCAACGCTTCTAGTCAGCCTCTCTAGTATTTTTCCTCGTGAATAGTTAGTATTTTTGGAACCTTGATTTTTTTGCTTCTCGTGATTTTTGATCCATGCTGTTCTCCTTTTTTTCTCAGTGATATTCTGAGCAGCTTCTTTGCCTTGCCTGCCTGCCACCAGCCTCAGCCTGCTCGACCACACTGAATATATAGCAGATCTACAAGCTCCTTTTTTCCTCCTGTGTTTTTTCAATAAACACCCTTGGACTTTGACTTTGTTGTGTTTTGCTTTTGGATGTGCCAGTTTTTACAAATCGTGACAAAACCTAAAATATCAAATCTGCAAGTTCAGAACGTGTTGTTCTTCAGCGCCCAACACGTTGTAGCCTACTATAAATACATTTGACCAACAGAATAGAAACCAAAATCACAATTAGCCGTTTCAAGGACAAACACACAACAAAGCCAGGTAGGATTGAGACAGACACCTCCATTGAAAGAAAGAAAGAACACACACACACACATGCATGCACGCACGCACACACGCAACACACACAAAGCCACTGATTGTAGGGCGAGGTGACAGCTGCTTGTATTGGAAAATGCACGGCATTGCTGGCCAGACATTAGACTACAGAGAGAGAGAGAGGGAGAGAGAACTGTCTGGTGTACGAGCATATTGCATGAACATTTATCTCATATCTCCATACAGTAAAGGTCCTTGCTGAATAGATGCGTTTTCCCGCTGTTAATTATCCAAAAACAGCTACAGTGTGCAGCGACCTTAACCCTGTTGAATTCTGCCATATCTAATTGGGACATTAATTTTGGCCCCAATTTGACAATGTTGGCCTCAATTGTGGCCTACAAGTCTGGGACTCACAAAGAGACATTCTGTTGGAGACAATAATGTGTCCTCAAATGTGTCGGTCTGGCAGCTCTGGTCTCACACGCAGTCACACTGCTCTCTATTTCCACTTATATCCGTGTGGCTCTCACCAGACTCACTGAAGACTGCTATAGTTAAGCCCCTTCTCAAGAAACACAATCTTGATCCCTCTGTTTTGGGCAACTATCGACCCATTTCAAATCTACCCTTTCTGGGCAAGGTTTTTAGAAAAATGCATCTTTCATCAATTGGATGTGTTTCTACAGAACAATAATGTGCACAACAAATTCCAATCTGGGTTTAGGAAAGTCACAGTACAGAAACAGCACTTGTAAAAGTAATGAATGATCTTCGGGTGTCTGCTGACAAGAAACATGTATCCGTTCTCTTACTTCTAGATCTAACGGCTGCATTTGACACGATTGATCATTCAATTTTAATACAGCGTCTGGAGCACTGGATAGGCCTGTCTGGTACGGCCCTGTCCTGGTTTTCCTCCTACCAATCAAATAGAAGTTACTTTGTCAATCTAGCCGAGTTTGACTCAGACAAACACGACATCAGTTCTGGTATTCCACAGGGCTCGATTCTTGGCCCTCTGCTTTTCTCCTTGTACATACTGCCATTGGGCGAACTCATTGCCAATCACGGAGTCAATTTTCATTTCTATGCTGATGATACCCAACTATATCTTTCTGTGGCTCCTGATGATCCCTGTGCTTTAGACCCGCTGTTGACCTGTCTGTCTAGCATCAAATGTTGGATGAATGAGAACTTTATCAAGCTAAATGAGGATAAGACAGAAGTTCTTATAATCGGTTCTAGTGAACAGAAAGAATCAATATTAAGCAGACTTGGCAACCTGACTGTAGAAAGTAACAGTACAGTAAAGAACCTGGGGGTTATTATTGATTCTGAATTGAATTTTAATTCACACATTAATCATGTTACCAAGATTGCCTTTTTTCACCTTAGAAATATTGCACGAATCAGAGCCTATGTGTCCTTGGACGATGCAAAAACGCTAATCCACGCCTTTGTTTTTTCTCGGCTTGATTACTGCAATGCACTTTTTTCAGGACTGCCTAAGAAAACAACTGACAGATTACAACTTGTCCAAAATGCAGCAGCTAGAGTTTTAACTAGAACTAAGATGAGAGAACATATTACTCCAGTTTTGGCATCACTGCACTGGCTTCTGGTTGTTTTTAGGATTGATTTTAAAATTATTTTACTTGTCTATAAAGCTCTCAATGGTCTCACACCTTCCTACCTACATGACTGCCTGCCTAAATATGTCCCAAACCGCCCCCTAAGGTCTTCCACTGCTGGCCTGCTCGCTTTGCCTAAAAAAATGGCAACTAAAAAATACGGGCCGTCGGCATGGAACAAGCTCCCACTGTACCTTCGTCAGGCAGCCTCTGTAGACATTTTTAAAGCTCAGCTCAAGACCCACTTCTACAACATTGCTTTTAATTGATCTTTTTTTTTTTTTTTTTTGTTATTCATGTCCTCACTGTATTGCATTACTGCTTGTTTTTTGTCGTTGCCTTGCTTTTCTTTTATTGTTCTGTAAAGCACTTTGAGCTGCATTTCATGTCATGAAAGGTGCTATACAAATAAAGTTTTATTATTATTAATTTTATTATACGTTGTCCTGTCAAGGACAACATTGACAGGTCAAGGACAACATTGATTTTGTGTTTTTTGAAAATGTCAAAGTTATTATATACTAGACCGGTACCCGGCTAGCACCGAGTCGGCAACGATGGATGTTGGAGATCCATGCCCTGTGGTACCCTGTGGTACCCTGTGGTACCCCTGTGGTACCCGTGTCAGAGATCCATGCCCTGTGGTACCCGTGTCAGAGTACCCGTTCCATCCATCCCTGTGGTACCCGTGTCAGAGTACCCGTTCCATGCCCTGTGGTACCCGTAGATCCATGCCCTGTGGTACCCGTGTCAGAGTACCCGTTCCATCCATCCGTCTGTGTCTCTTTTATGCCCATATATGGAGGTTTCTGTATCTGTCCTTTATTCCTTATTTTCCTTTGCCAGCAGCTCTTCATTGATCCCTTTGAAGTTCAAAGGGTTAATGTGCACTGAGTGTATTGATTGGGCCATAATTGTCACATACGTACAGTACACGTGTCACTCGTTCTGTGCTACACAAGTGTCTCTAATCATTGAACGCATCAAAGACGGCCATCACTTTGACACCTGTAAGAAAGGTGTGTGTGTGTGTGTGTGTGTGTGTGTGTGTGTGTGTGTGTGTGTGTGTGTGTGTGTGTGTGTGTGTGTGTGTGTGTGTGTGTGTGTGTGTGTGTGTGTGTGTGTGTGTGTGTGTGTGCGTAGTACACAGCATAGAGTTTTATATAATAGAGTCACCGGACTTCTCCTCTCATCCACTTGTATAACCACCATAAGCGCCATTCGACCACCATGTCCATTTCACTTCAATGTTTCCTCTCAGAGGTCCATGGGTGGAACAAATGTGGGCCCTGATTGGGAACCTACATTTAGGCCTACATGAACGGGTTCTGTTGTGTTCCATCATGCTCCCAGAACCATGCAGACACTACGCTTAAAGGACCACTTCACCACTTTTCAACCTATCTTCATATAATAGGTCCTCACTAATAATCATGAAAAAATGGCGCAATGTTTTTCTACTCGGTCTGTGTCTCATAGGAGGGCAAGTGGGCAGTTCAGAAACCGTCTTCCAATGACATCATCGATGGGGAATACAAGCTAATCGAAACTGCAGGCTTTCTAGTCCTGAAAAGTTGCAATGCGAAAATGGAAGCCATCGTTCTCACGATAATGAAAATCTAAACTTTTTTGTAAAAATATCTGCCTAATGATGATGTCACTGGAAGACGGTTTCTAAACTGCCCACAGACCTCCTATGAGACACAGACTGAGTAGAAAAGAATCGTGCCATTTTATCATGATTATTAGTGAGGACCTATTATATGAAGATAGGTTGAAAAGTGGTGAAGTGGTCCTTTAAAGAGGCAGGAACAGTTGGAGTCAGTCAGTCCCTGTTAGACTCGCATCAGTGGGGAACCCTGGAGCCTGATACCTGATCTGACACTTTAACCCATTCTGAACGGGCACCCATTTTGGTGTCAGCATCATGTTATGCTTTAGCTATTTAAAAATAGCAGATCTACAAGCTCATATCGCGCCACCGAGTGGCGCGATACGAGCTTGTAGGTCTGCTATTTTTGAAAAAAATGACATTTTTAGAATCTGATCTCAGGTCAGAATGGGTTCATCAGGACCAGTGTGTGTCCGGCGGAAACCTCGTATGAATCTGATCTCAGGTCAGAATGGGTTAAATGACTGTGACTGGCCACTGGCAAGGCTCTGGGCTCTGTCTGCAGAACGATCAATGGATTGATCTGACATGCCCGGAGATGAAGCACTGAATTATCCCCGAAGCCTAACAATAAGGAACTCTTTTATATTACATTTATAATGTGCAGTATATTAATAATCGCATCGCAATCTTTACTTCACCATCAGTCCTTGATCTCAACCCGCATACTATTGTTAATCACTTAAGCCATTCTGACCTGAGATCAGATTCATACGAGGTTTCCAAATGGACACACACTGGTCTGATCAACCCATTCTGACCTGAGATCAGATTCTAAAAATGTCAGTCGTTCTTCGATTTTTCAAAAATAGCAGACCTACAAGCTCGTAGCGCGCCACTCGGTGGCGCGCTATGAGCTTGTAGGTCTGCTATTTTTCAATAGCTAAAGCATAACATGATGCTATAACACCAAAATGGATTCCCGTTCAGAATGGGTTAAGCCCTATATTGTTGCTGTCGGGCAGAATGTCTGTCTGTGGTTTTAATACATATTGAACTATTAAAATGACGATAAGAAACACAAATTAAGCTAAAGATAGCAAAAGAGCAAATGAGATAGCATCTTATTTTTTGCTCTTTACTTCTTTTGTTATACCGTGAATTCTGTGTGAAACTGTAGGCTGCACACATACAGTATACCGCACTGTATGCATGCATGCTATTCTGGTGAGTGTCATCGCTTTTGTTCATAGCGCCCACTGAAGGGAGACTTACTGGTTCCCGTGTGATTCGAAAATGCATGCTAATTAATGGGGAAGTGTTGTATAATAAGGACTTAATTGGTCCCATGCTGATATAATTACCTTCACATAAAGCAAAATGGCCTCTTAGGTCTGAATAATAGCACGCCGTGTCACTCAACATCAATTCCTTCACTGCATAACCCATTCTGAACGGGCACCCATTTTGGTGTCGGCATCATGTTATGCTTTAGCTATTGAAAAATAGCAGATCTACAAGCTCATATCGCGCCACCGAGTGGCGCGATACGAGCTTGTAGGTCTGCTATTTTTTGAAAAATCGAAGAACGACTGACATTTTTTAGAATCTGATCTCAGGTCAGAATGGGTTAATCAGACCAGTGTGTGTCCGGTGGAAACCTCGTATATGAATCTGATCTCAGGTCAGAATGGGATAAGAGAAGGGTACAGCATGTGCTGCGGTGGCGTTGGAAGCAAAGCAGAATTCAGCGCATGAGGAGAACATGCCCGACAACAGTGACATTGCCCCGGGATATATAGGCAGGGCTGCTCCTCTTAGATTCCAACGAACGTGCATACATTTGAGGCAAGCTGGGGTTCAACGTATGGAAATTCAAAATTGATTTCCTCAGCTTTTAGTGCTGTTCTCAGGGGGAATGGCTAACTATAGTACCGGTATATCTTAATGCGCACACACACACACACACACACACACACACGCACACACACACACACACACACACACACACACACACACACACACACGGTACAGAGCTTACCCTGCTGTCTCATTTGCACATGAACTTATAAGTGCATATATGACTTTCTAAAGTTTCAGAGAGTCTGTCATTGGCACTTGAATGGATTGTCCAAGCATTAACCCATTCTGACCTGAGATCAGATTCATACCAGGTTTCCACATGGACACACACTGGTCTGATTAATTGTCACTGACAGAGGGGGGGGGGGGGGGGGGGTAGCCAAGTGTGATATATATGGTGCCAACTGCCAGGTGCCAATTGGCCTCCTTTCACATCAGGCACAAAACGGGCATAACAATTAACAATTAAGCCAAGATGTAATAGACATTTTTAGAATCTGATCTCAGGTCAGAATTGGTTAAGCAGAGGGGGAAAAAAGAAAGACAGGAAAATCTGAAGAGAAGTGTGAAGAGGTCCTAATTATGCCACGTCTGTAACCAGATCAACATGTTGGTGAAGCCCCATGGTGTGGGCTAGCTCCCAAATAATTTGGCACAACACTAAGAATTATATTATATTAACCCATTCTGACCTGAGATCAGATTCATACGAGGTTTCCACCGGACACACACTGGGTCTGATGAACCCATTCTGACCTGAGATCAGATTCTAAAAATGTCAGTCGTTTTCTTCGATTTTTCAAAAATAGCAGACCTACAAGCTCGTATCGCGCCACTCGGTGGCGCGATATGAGCTTGTAGATCTGCTATTTTTCAATAGCTAAAGCATGACATGATGCTAACACCAAAATGGGTGCCCGGTCAGAATGGGTTAATTATAATATTGAATTGATAATACTGTATAACACATCTGATCACTTACACTTCACCCCTTTTGCAACCAGATCTTATTTTAATGATGTTTGCGAGACAATTCCTGGGGGTTTTTATGTGGGTAATATGTGTTTTTAGACATTTTTTGTATTTCCAAGTGTCCGTGATGTCATGGACACTGGGACTACTTACTTCTTGGACTACATGTTGTCTCAGTAAGACAACCCTCCCCCCCCCCCCATCCACAAGGAGGAGCAGTGCACCAAAGCATTACGGGAATTGTAGGAAGGAAGTGAGACCAGTGTGCATGACATCATCGACACTTTGAAATACTAAAATATCTAAAAACACATATTACCCACATAAAAAACCACAGGAAAGTGTTTATTGTCTCCCAAACATCATTAAAATAAGATCTGGTTGCAAAAGGGGTGAAGTGGCCCTTTAACCCATTCTGACCGGGCACCCATTTTGGTGTTAGCATCATGTTATGCTTTAGCTATTGAAAAATAGCAGATCTACAAGCTCATATCGCGCCACCGAGTGGCGCGATACGAGCTTGTAGGTCTGCTATTTTTGAAAAATCGAAGAGCGACTGACATTTCTAGAATCTGATCTCAGGTCAGAATGGGTTCATCAGACCAGTATGTGTCCATGTGGAAACCTCGTATGAATCTGATCTCAGGTCAGAATGGGTTCATCAGACCAGTATGTGTCCATGTGGAAACCTCGTATGAATCTGATCTCAGGTCAGAATGGGTTAAGTGGTTAGATGGGTTGACCACAAACACTTTTTACGTTTGAGAAGCGGCTGTTACATCGGTGATGTCCGACCTCTTCTGTGAGGTCTGACTCAGACCTGAAGCTCTACGCATGAACGACACAGTACCGGTCCACCTCACAGTGACTCAGACCTGAAGCTCTACACATGAACGACACAGTACCGGTCCACCTCACAGTGACTCAGACCTGAAGCTTTACGCATGGCCAACACAGTACCGGTCCACCTCATAGTGACTCAGACCTGAAGCTTTACACATGAACGACACAGTACCGGTCCACCTCATAGTGACTCAGACCTGAAGCTTTACACATGGCCGACACAGTACCGGGTCCACCTCATAGTGACTCAGACCTGAAGCTTTACACATGAACGACACAGTACCGGTCCACCTCATAGTGACTCAGACCTGAAGCTTTACACATGAACGACACAGTACCGGTCCACCTCATAGTGACTCAGACCTGAAGCTTTACGCATGGCCGACACAGTACCGGGTCCACCTCATAGTGACTCAGACCTGAAGCTTTACGCATGAACGACACAGTACCGGTCCACCTCATAGTGACTCAGACCTGAAGCTTTACGCATGGCCGACACAGTACCGGGTCCACCTCATAGTGACTCAGACCTGAAGCTTTACGCATGGCCGACACAGTACCGGTCCACCTCATGGTGACTCAGACCTGAAGCTCTACGCATGGCCGACACAGTACCGGTCCACCTCATGGTGACTCAGACCTGAAGCTCTACGCATGAACGACACAGTACCGGTCCACCTCATAGTGACTCAGACCTGAAGCTCTACGCATGGCCGACACAGTACCGGTCCACCTCATAGATAGATAGATAGATTCTTTATTTCTGTGTCATGCACCAAAGGCGCCCAGCCCACATGGACTTACAGGACACACCATAACATTGCTTCAATATTGCATTGTGTAAAAGAAACATTTTTACACAAACAAAACATTCTGCCTCATTTCCCACGATTTGCATAAAAAGTCTGCCAAAGCAAAAATACCCCTCCCAAAACAAAACTCCAGCTTCTCATAGTCCACCAACCAGAAAAAGCCAGCACAGATGGTTGTCATCTTACAAAACAATACATGTCTTAACTCTTCATATAAAGGATGAATGAATTTCATTTTCAATTTCTTTCAAATCACACACTAGACACACTCTGTCCTCCTCAGGAGTACCAATGAATCTACCCGTTTCTAAAGCTAATGGTAAGGTCCCAGAATGCAGCTGTGCACAAAAAGATCTCTGACCTTTGGATATATTTTGTGTAACATAAGGATCAGGGCCATAATTATTTTTAATAAGACGATATGTTCTTAGTTTAGGTTTGTACCATAAATCAACAGCCCAACTCTCCTTATACCCAACCCAGTCATAGTGACTCACACTGTCACACACCGCTGGCCAAAGCCTCCCCAAGCATCCCATAGGCTGTTATTCTCCCTCCTGCCTCGCCCCAATAAGCTGTGGAATGACCATGAGGTCCCATAACAGCCCCTCCTCCGTGGCCTCAGATGCTGATCGATGAAGCCGATTCTGATTCTAAAACATTGTCTCTCAGACATGAAATGCAGTACGTTATATAGCATTATGCATGCACACGTGTCGGTGCAGTGGAGCAGAGTTGAGCTGCCTTGCTCATGCACACACAGCGGCATCATGGCCGCCAGGCAGCGTGCTCTGACTGCAGAGAGAATGATCTGTTCACCGGACCAATAATGAACATGACGGACAGACCACACACACACACACACCAGTTCACCGGACCAATAATGAACATGACGGACAGACCACACACACACACACACCAGTTCACCGGACCAATAATGAACATGACGGACAGACCACACACACACACACACCAGTTCACCGGACCAATAATGAACATGACGGACAGACCACACACACACACACACCAGTTCTGAAGCTCACCACTCTTTTACAGTGTGGAAAGTAGGCCTATATAACTGTAAGTGCTTTTACTAAGTAGGCTACTACGTACTGTACTTAAGTATCATTTTGAGATATACTTTACTTGAGTAATTCAAATTTCCAATACTTTGACACTCCACTACATTTCAGAGGCAAATGTTGTACTTTTACTCCACTACAATTATTGAAAACGGAAACTGAAAACTCATTAGAAAACATACATTACCCACTTCAACCCTATATACATTTATATATTTATATATACATTACCCACTTCAACCCGATATACAGTTTGGCCATTTGATCGGTATCGATTAGATCTGCTATCGGTTATTTCAAAAGATTTTGTACACACTTTGAACACCTGCATGTGAAATGGGCCATTCTGCACAGTGAGTATACTTTTGGTACTTTTACCAATTGTACTTTTACTCAAGTACATTTTGAATTCCGGACTTTTACTTGTAACAGAGTAGTTCTGCATTACACTTTTACTCATAAGTAAAACATTTGAGTAGATATACTTTTTCCACCACGGCTCTGTAAAGCCCGGCTCATGAACACACAGCACAGTGAGCACACACACTGCACACTGCACACTGCACACACACTGCACACTGCACACACACTGCACACACACTGCACACTGCACACTGCACACACACTGCAGGTGCTGGATCAGTGGCGTGCACAGATAGACACTAGGGGGTGCTAGAGCACCCCCTAGTGCCCTTTTGGCAATTTTGCTCTTAAAAAAGAAAAAGAAAAGTTCATTATTTTTCTTAATTTGTAGTGTGTGGACCATGCGGTGACATTGATCAAATCTTGATAAAAAAACGCTTCTACTATATTATTTAGGCCCCCCACAATCTAAAGCTATGTGTTTCTATGTCAGTGGTTCTTCGATTAAAAAAAAATCACACACGTGTGAACTGAGTGGTGCAATTCCCCCCCCCCCCCCCCCCCCCCCCTCTCTCTCTCTCTCTCTCTCTCTCATTAGAGACACAGCACCTACCCTCTCTCTGTTTCAGCACCTACCCTCTCTCTGTTTCTGGCGCCCCCTACTGGTATAATAAGTCACATACTCGTGCTCATAGTTACAGGTACACAGGTACACAGGTACACGGACATTGCAAGCTGGATGTAGGAGTGGTTGCACCACTCAAAAATAGCAGACCTACTGTACAAGCTCATAGCGCGCCACTTCGGTGGCGCGCTATGAGCTTGTAGATCTGCTATTTTTCAATAGCTAAAATGTGCTGCACAAGGTGCCCTTTTTTCACTTGAGCACCTGCCCCTCTAAATGTCTGTGCACGCCACTGTGCTGGATATTGAGGCTGTGCGGAGCCCACACAACAGAGTAAGTGAAATATTGATATGAACATGTGAACATGTTCACATGTGAACATGTTCACATGTGAACATGTTCACATGTGAACATATGAACATGTGAACATATGAACATGTGAACATGTGAACATATGAAACATATGAACATGTGAACATGTCATATGAACATGTGAACATGTCATGTGAACATGTGAACATGTGAACATGTGAACATGTCATATGAACATGTGAACATGTCATGTGAACATATGAACATATGAACATGTGAACATGTGAACATGTCATATGAACATGTGAACATGTCATGTGAACATGTGAACATGTGAACATGTGAACATGTCATATGAACATGTGAACATGTCATGTGAACATGTGAACATGTGAACATGTGAACATGTCATGTGAACATGTGAACATGTGAACATGTGAACATGTGAACATGACATGTTCACATGTTCATATGACATGTTCACATGTTCACATGTTCATATGTTCATATATGTTCACATGACATTTTCACATGTTCATATGACATGTTCACATGTTCAACATGTTCACATATGAACATGTGAACATGTCATGTGAACATATGAACATGTGAACATGTGAACATGTCATATGAACATGTGAACATGTCATGTGAACATGTGAACATGTGAACATGTGAACATGTCATATGAACATGTG
>NC_139702.1:4194252-4198330 GCF_964188405.1 Protomyctophum parallelum | reverse complement strand
AATAGACTGTCGAACGTCGGACGGACCACTGCGATAGAGAGAGACAGACAGACAGACAGACACACTGGACAGGAGGAGCACCTGCAAAACAGCAGCGTGTGTGTGCCTATTTGTTATTTAATTATGGTTCACAGGTTCAGGTTTTCGTTCACTAATATATCTTGTTGTATATTAAATTAAAAATACTTTAATGATTTAATATACAACTAACAACACACAGTGAAAAATTGCGATATGTGTGCGGGGGGTGAGGCGGGCAGCAAGGGAAACGAAGCGAGAGGAGAAACAGACAGCTTTATTTAATGTGTCATGTAGGTGCGTGCGTGCGTGGACATGACAGCAAGGCAAGCGAGGTGAGAGGGAACAGACAGGGTAGGCCTACAACTTTATTTAATTCATGCAGGTGTTCGTTGTTTATTTATTTAACAACACACCAGTTAGTTGGGCTTGCAAGTTGCGTGTGCGTGCAGCTTGTGTGCGTCTGTGTGTGTGTGTGTGTGTGTGTGTGTGTATGAGAGAGGGGGGTGAGGCGGGCAGAAAGGCACGGTAACCATGGTTTCCAGATCGTATAGCAGTGGTTCAGGTCGCAAAAACGAGGGCGAGGCTTGATTTCTTAGGGCGTGCCAGATCAAATTCAGCCGTGACATTTATTAACGTGAGAACGAAATTAAGGAAGGATCAGCTGTTTGCGATCACTTTATAAATGCCGTGGAGACGTGGGTGTACTACGAAACCTGCACTCGAATTTGTGGCAGATTTTACACTCGATTGATAAATGAGGGCCATAGAGAGAGAGAGAGACAGAGAGAGAGAGAGAGAGAGAGGAGTGAGTCCATGGTTATATCGGTGCAGTATAGTGGAAGAGTACTCGGATTTTGTTTTAGGAAAAGTCATTGTCAAATCTTTCGAAACTCTTTTTTTCGAAAATCGCAGATCTATACACTCGTGAGCTTGTCTAGGCCCTATAAGTATAAACGGGGGATTAATTGGTCGCTTGGGAATGATCCACCGCTTTTTCTGTGCCGGCAGTCTGCCCCGCTAGACCAGGAATCACACAGTCTGCCCCGCTAGACCAGAAATCACACAGTCTGCCCCGCTAGACCAGGAATCACACAGTCTGCCCCGCTAGACCAGGAATCACACAGTCTGCCCCGCTAGACCAGGAATCACACAGTCTGCCCCGCTAGACCAGAAATCACACAGTCTGCCCCGCTAGACCAGGAATCACACAGTCTGCCCCGCTAGACCAGGAATCACACAGTCTGCCCCGCTAGACCAGAAATCACACAGTCTGCCCCGCTAGACCAGGAATCACACAGTCTGCCCCGCTAGACCAGAAATCACACAGTCCGCCCCGCTAGACCAGAAATCACACAGTCTGCCCCGCTAGACCAGGAATCACACAGTCTGGGCCGCTAGACCAGGAATCACACAGTCTGGGCCACTAGACCAGAAATCACACAGTCTGGGCCATGCTATAGGCCATGCTATATATAGTTGATACCTTGCATGCAGGGTTTCCTCTGCCATTTGGTGTATGAATGTTACTGTGTGTGTAAATGGGTGAACGTAATGCACATTGTGAAGCACCTTGGATAAAGGCACTATATCCCATTCTGACCTGAGATCAGATTCATACGAGGTTTCCGCCGGACACACACTGGTCCTGATGAAACCATTCTGACCTGAGATCAGATTCTAAAAATGTCAGTCGCTCTTCGATTTTTCAAAAATAGCAGACCTACAAGCTCATATCGCGCCACTCGGTGGCGCGATATGAGCTTGTAGATCTGCTATTTTTAAATAGCTAAAGCATAACATGATGCTGACACCAAAATGGGTGCCCGCTCAGAATGGGATATACATGCACCATTTACCATTCAAGTAATAGAGTATCATAAAATGGAGAAGAAAAAAAAACAAATACCTCAAAGTTGTACAGTAGGCTATACTTAACAAAACAATACGGTACTTATAACCACTTAAACCCTATATGGTTGACCGGAGTCACCTCAGGGCTTATAGTGTAATGTATGTTATTGTGGGGAAAGCTTTAGTTGAAAAAAGCAGCTCGACAAGATCACAATGCGTGCGTGCGTGCGTGCGTGCGTGCGTGCGTGCGTGCGTGCGTGCGTGCGTGGTGTCTTATTGGGAGAGAGTGACAGAGTGGACAGAATGAACCAGGCCAGCAGAGATTAGAAGGCTGCATGCAGTGCATGCACGCATGCTTACTGGAACATGGTGGTGATGTCACAGATTTATTCCTGAAGGCCAAGTCAATACGGGGTCTGCCAAGCTGCTAAACGACATGCTGCAGTTTAGGGAGCTACTGTTACTCTGTCAGGGTCGGCTCGTGACCAACGAACGAGAACACTACACTAAACAACAATGCAAATTAATTATGTAGCAGACCTACAAGCTCGTATCGCGCCACTCGGTGGCGCGATATGAGCTTGTAGGTCTGCTATTTTTCAATAGCTAAAGCATAACATGATGCCGACACCAAAATGGGTGCCCGTTCAGAATGGGTTAAAAGAGAAAAACCCACCCCAGTGAGCCATGGCAGTGTTTTCCCTCTCTGTGTTCTGAGGCTTTTTATACTTTCCTGCGGGTTTCACTGTTGAGGGATTTTGCCTTTCAATCAATCAGAATGCAGGATAAACAAGTGAAACTGGAAGAGATTAACACAAAAAAGCACATCATAGCAGACAATGTTGTCTGCTGGATTACTGTACGGTATACTATTGAATGAACTGATTGGATAACATTATCCAAAGCCATCAGAATGAGTGAAACAATAATAATCAATCACTTACACCACCTTTAATGCCACTTCATTTCCATGCACCTCCCTTTGAATGCAATATAGTTTTTAATGTAATATATGTCAAGATGCAGAGATAATTTAACCCAATATGCAGAGTAACAGGATTTTTTAAGTAATTAATAAGGAAAATAACACTGAAGTAGAACTCAGGAATCAAGGCCATAAGTCTCACACTTGAGTGGAACGCAGAAACAGGAATAAATCTCACTCAGGAACAAATCAGAAATGACATGGTAGTCAAACAGGAATTCTAAAACGGGTAGTCCCAATACTTCATTCTGATTGGCTGGTTACCGTCATGTGACCGGTGTAAATTTCACCGATAACCCACTCCTTCAATCACTTTGTATCATCCTGCAGCCTTGTAGCTGAACTGGGGAAGGGGAGCGCTTGATTGCTTTACAAACACATGCCGTGCGGGCAACTAAGCACCGCCCGGCTCATATGACTGTGAATGTGTGGCTCCAGGCAGCCCCGTATAGACATCAAGCGCTATTCTCCCGTCACATAGCCTACTTGCGAGCACAACAAGGAAATGATGTTGCTCGCTCTGGTGGCGCAAAGCGTAGCTACTTTTGTGAATTCAATAGTTTTATTAGGTTAATATTGCTATATGTTTGTAACCGTTTTAGAAAAGCAATAAGCCACTCGAGGCCCCAGCTTACCGGGTATTTTACACTGGCTGGGAGGTAGAAGGTAGCCTACGCCCCCAGCCAGTGTAAATTACCCGGTAACCTCTCGTTGCTTATTGCTTAAACATGCACCGACGACATCAAACTGTGAACTGACAAAGGCGGTTTGCAAAGACTCCAGTTATATAGGGGTAAGGCTGATTGGAGACAGGTGAGTAAATGGGACTGCAGTCAGTGTGGAATGTAAAGTGGGAGTGGCAGGGCTGACATGGTCTGTGAGACTAGAGACAGACCCTGACAATATATTTGAAGACATTATAAAAAAATCTATACTGTTTTTTTGTTTTTTTTACAGTACACACAATTTAAAAATCGCCAAACACTGAGTCGACCTGGAAAGGTCTGACTACTCCAAGGAATCATTTCCTGGAGAAGACCTTTCGTTGGTTTTCATTAAAATAAATCCTGCATCGTGGCTACGAGTGTGCAGCCTTTTTAGTTGTATACTTAATTTACCACGGCCAGCTGCCCTCACCAATACTGGTGTGCGTGCGCCCTTCTCCTGTTTGTTTCAGCACACTAATAGAAGATTTGTATTATTATTATTAGTGATTAGACA
>NC_139702.1:4186752-4189252 GCF_964188405.1 Protomyctophum parallelum | reverse complement strand
CTCTCCACAGCGCGAACTAGCTGTGTACTGTACAAGCAGTCAAGCGCCAATCAAGCCTCTTGTACGACAGATGAAACCCAAACACAAAGTCTAATATATTGTGTATAACTGAAGGACGTTTTGGTATAGCTGAGGAGAGAGATGAACGTCACGTGGCGGGAGTCGGATTCCAACTCAGGCCCTGCAACTCACAAAGGACATTATGGTCAGTGCCCTCATAGGTTTAGTTTATTATACATTATTTATACATTTTGAATATTGCAATAAAAAAATTTACGTGAAAATAGAAAATGTACAAACTCACAACGTGTCTCGATGTGACATGTTGTGACTAGGGTTGTCCTGATCGGATCGAGTGATCGGAAATCGGCTCCGATCACATGATTTTCAAAAGATAGTAATCGGGGAGGAATCCGATGTTTTATTGTCTATTGTAAATCTCAAAGAAAGATGTATACAGTGAGATTTTGTAAAAACTGTTTATGCTATAGTTGTTTTGATGTTTTCCTTCTGGTCCCAGACAGAGAGACAGAGATCATCAAACAAAGACTATGGTCACACTCAGAGGCGTGAAAAACATCTATGATGAAAGCAAAGGAAATGCAACCCCTGCTATTGCTATGTCTGCAGTAGGCTACTCTCTCTAAATGAGAGGGAGACTCTTTATCTGCATTGCTATGTCTGCAGTAGGCTACTCTCTCTAAATGAGAGGGATACTATTTATCTGCATTGCTATGTCTGCAGTAGGCTACTCTCTCTAAATGAGAGGGAGACTCTTTATCTGCATTGCTATGTCTGCAGTAGGCTACTCTCTCTAAATGAGAGGGATACTCTTTATCTATGTCTGCAGTAGGCTACTCTCTCTAAATGAGAGGGATACTCTTTATCTGTGGTAAATGGTCATGCTATGTCTGCAGTAGGCTACTCTCTCTGAATGAGAGGGATACTCTTTATCTGTGGTAAATGGTTATGTCTGCAGTAGGCTACTCTCTCTAAAGGAGAGGGATACTCTTTATCTGTGGTAAATGGTCATGTGATATCTTAACACTGCCAAGGAACAACAAACCATGTGAATTTCGTCATGTTAGTTGTTTAGTTCCTTCAATGAAGTGAATGATATGCTTTCTGCAGTAAGTACTAACCAGCCTCTCTCTCTCTCTCTCTCTCTCTCTCTCTCTCTCTCTCATGTAATGAGTATCCGTATAGCGGGAGAGTCAATGGATTGCTGATTAGCGGGACTCATTTGTTTTGATCATCCGCTGTCGGCAGGGTTTCAAAGTGTGAGGAAGTCTCGCTAGGTTTTCTTCCGCAGGTGGTTCTGATAATAGACGATCGCTGCCAGAAGTAGCGGCTTTCCAGAAATTTACCAAGAGATGGGGGGGGGGGGGGGGGCAATCAGCAGTCTTCATTAGTTTGATTGCCTAGTGTGTTGTTACATTTGATTTACATTTCCGATTAATTTAATGAGTTTTCACATCGGCGGTGGATATTTGTATCCTAATGATGGTTAAAGGAGAATTCCAGACAAAACTTTTTTTTACCATAATCCGATGTTACAACAACTCTGTAAGTGTGTGTATGTGTACAGTATGTGTGTGTGTGTGTGTGTGTGTGTGTCGTAATCCACGTAACACGAGAACCGCTCACCCCACCGACTTCAATTTGACACACCAACACAGTGACAGTGCCCGACCTTGAGTCGGTTGGATACACGGCTGACCAGAACCGCCACAAAAGGCTCTGGTCAGGCTCTACCAGTGGACCTAAATGAGCGGTTAAACGGTTAAAACGTGTGCTACGATAACGTGTATATTGCATAGGTTCCCAACTTGCATCGTTCCCAAGTCGGATGGTTGCCGATGGCACGAGTGGTATAGGTGGAAAATTACATAAGTCCATCCTTTTCACCTGTACCACTTATATGTTATTATATCGAATAACGAAAATGGTTATTAAGGAATTCTCCTTTAAGGCTTTACACACTACAATACACAGCAGCACGGTGTAACAGTCAATCATATGCTGGAAGGAGCACAGCTGTGTGTTGTGTGTATAGGGCAGTGATTCAATATGTATTTGATATGCATTTGGCTCTCTGGGACAGCAATCTATGGAGAGGAAGAGCTGGGACACCAATCTATGGAGAGGAAGAGCTGAGACACCGATCTATGGAGAGGAAGAGCTGGGACACCAATCTATGGAGAGGAAGAGCTGGACAGCAATCTATGGAGAGGAAGAGCTGGGACACCAATCTATGGAGAGGAAGAAGCTGGACACCAATCTATGGAGAGGAAGAGCTGGGACAGCAATCTATGGAGAGGAAGAGCTGGGACAGCAATCTATGGAGAGGAAGAGCTGGGACAGCAATCTATGGAGAGGAAGAGCTGGGACAGCAATCTATGGAGAGGAAGAGCTGAGGCACCACTCTATGGAGAGGAAGAGCTGGGACAGCAATCTATGGAGAGGAAGAGCTGGGACACCAATCTATGGAGAGGAAGAG
>NC_139702.1:4139252-4184252 GCF_964188405.1 Protomyctophum parallelum | reverse complement strand
ATGAATGGGATGGATAGGTGGAAGACACACTGATGGATGCCAGTCTGTCTTCCACCATCCATCATCGTGATGGATGAGGAGGACGAGGACGTAACCATGTCAGAGCCATAGGAGGGGGTTGAGATGTCCGGGTGCTTCAGCTCAGTCCATAGAGCCCTCACCTTTTTAATGATCCCATTCTGACCTGAGATCAGATTCATACGAGGTTTCCGCCGGACACACACTGGTCTGATGAACCCATTCTGACCTGAGATCAGATTCTAAAAATGTCGGTCGTTCTTCGATCTTTCAAAAATAGCAGACCTACAAGCTCGTATCGCGCCACTCGGTGGCGCGATATGAGCTTGTAGATCTGCTATTTTTCAATAGCTAAAGCATAACATGATGCTGACAACAAAATGGATCATAATGACCTTGATATTTTGAAACAGGTTGGGTGTCATACAGTATAATGGAATAAGACAAAATTAGGCAGGGTTAATAACCAGTTAAAACTCTTCAACCATCCATCTTCAACCGCTTATCCGGAATCGGGTCACGGGGGTAACTTTCTCCTGGGGGATCCCCAGGCCAGTGTGGAGATATGTGATTGATTGATTGATTGATTGATTGAATACTTTAATAGCAGTGTTGTTAACTCTAAAATTGCGGATAGCTGTTAGCATAAACCCCAGTTACCAGTGCCACCATATACGCGTTCACTTTAAAAGACAGAGTTTCCCCCCTCCCCACACACACACACACACACACACACACACACACACACACACACACACACACACACACACACACTCGCTACACATTGAACAAGCACACACTGTTTACCTTTTGTCAGAAGCTTTTACATGGCGGCAGCGTTGCGGTACAAAGGCACAAACTAAATCTGAAATGTGGATGGCAGAAGATCCACCAAGGACAGATCCACCAAGGACAGATCCACCAAGGACAGATCCACCAAGGACATATCCACCAAGGACATATCACCAAGGACAGATCCACCAAGGACAGATCCACCAAGGACATATCCACCAAGGACATATCCACCAAGGACAGATCCACCAAGGACAGATCCACCAAGGACAGATCCACCAAGGACAGCCATCCTGGAGTCTAAGGTCCACCAAGGACAGCCATCCTGGAGTCTAAGGTCCACCAAGGACAGCCATCCTGGAGTCTAAGATCCACCAAAGGACAGCCATCCTGGAGTCTAAGGTCCACCAAGGGCAGCCATCCTGGAGTCTAAGGTCCACCAAGGACAGCCATCCTGGAGTCTAAGATCCTTACCAAGGACAGCCATCTGGAGTCTAAGACCCACCAAGGACAGCCATCCTGGAGTCTAAGATCCTTACCAAGGACAGCCATCCTGGAGTCTAAGATCCACTAAGGACAGCCACCCTGGAGTCTAAGATCACCAAGGACAGCCATCCTGGAGTCTAAGATCCACTAAGGACAGCCATCCTGGAGTCTAAGATCCACCAAAGGACAGCCATCCTGGAGTCTAAGATCCACAAAGGACAGCCATCCTGGAGTCTAAGATCCACTAAGGACAGCCACCCTGGAGTCTAAGATTCACCAAGGACAGCCATCCTGGAGTCTAACATCCACTAAGGACAGCCATCCTGGAGTCATAGATCCACCAAGGACAGCCATCCTGGAGTCTAAGATCCACCAAGGACAGCCATCCTGGAGTCTAAGATCCACCAAGGACAGCCATCCTGGAGTCTAAGATCCACCAAGGACAGCCATCCTGGAGTCTAAGATCCACTTAAGGACAGCCATCCTGGAGTCTAAGATC
Source organism: Protomyctophum parallelum (assembly GCF_964188405.1). NCBI lineage: Eukaryota > Metazoa > Chordata > Actinopteri > Myctophiformes > Myctophidae > Protomyctophum > Protomyctophum parallelum. The sequence goes on along the minus strand of NC_139702.1, from coordinate 4,182,457 downwards.
CACCAAGGACAGCCATCCTGAGTCTAAGATCCACTAAGGACAGCCATCCTGGAGTCTAAGATCCACCAAGGACAGCCATCCTGGAGTCATAGATCCACCAAGGACAGCCATCCTGGAGTCTAAGATCCACTAAGGACAGCCATCCTGGAGTCTAAGACCCACCAAGGACAGCCATCCTGGAGACTAAGATCCACCAAGGACAGCCATCCTGGAGTCTAAGATCCACCAAAGGACAGCCATCCTGGAGTCTAAGACCACCAAGGACAGCCATCCTGGAGTCTAAGACCCACCAAGGACAGCCATCCTGGAGTCTAAGACCCACTAAGGACAGCCATCCTGGAGTCTAAGACCCACCAAGGACAGCCATCCTGGAGTCTAAGACCCACCAAGGACAGCCATCCTGGAGACTAAGATCCACCAAGGACAGCCATCCTGGAGTCTAAGATCCCCCAAGGACAGCCATCCTGGAGTCTAAGATCCCCCAAGGACAGCCATCCTGGAGTCTAAGATCCACCAAGGACAGCCATCCTGGAGTCTAAGATCCACCAAGGACAGCCATCCTGGAGTCTAAGATCCACCAAGGACAGCCATCCTGGAGTCTAAGATCCCCAAGGACAGCCATCCTGGAGTCTAAGATCCCCCAAGGACAGCCATCCTGGAGTCTAAGATCCACCAAGGACAGCCACCCTGGAGTCTAAGATCCACCAAGGACAGCCATCCTGGAGACTAAGATCCACCAAGGACAGCCATCCTGGAGTCTAAGATCCACCAAAGGACAGCCATCCTGGAGTCTAAGACCCACCAAGGACAGCCATCCTGGAGTCTAAGATCCCCCAAGGACAGCCATCCTGGAGTCTAAGATCCCCAAGGACAGCCATCCTGGAGTCTAAGATCCACCAAGGACAGCCATCCTGGAGTCTAAGATCCACTAAGGACAGCCATCCTGGAGTCTAAGATCCACCAAGGACAGCCATCCTGGAGTCTAAGATCCACCAAGGACAGCCATCCTGGAGTCTAAGATCCACCAAGGACAGCCATCCTGGAGTCTAAGATCCCCAAGGACAGCCATCCTGGAGTCTAAGATCCCCCAAGGACAGCCATCCTGGAGTCTAAGATCCACCAAGGACAGCCACCCTGGAGTCTAAGATCCACCAAGGACAGCCATCCTGGAGTCTAAGACCCACCAAGGACAGCCATCCTGGAGTCTAAGACCCACCAAGGACAGCCATCCTGGAGTCTAAGATCCACTAAGGACAGCCATCCTGGAGTCTAAGACCCACCAAGGACAGCCATCCTGGAGACTAAGATCCACCAAGGACAGCCATCCTGGAGTCTAAGATCCCCCAAGGACAGCCATCCTGGAGTCTAAGATCCCCCAAGGACAGCCCCAAGGACAGCCATCCTGGAGTCTAAGATCCACCAAGGACAGCCATCCTGGAGTCTAAGATCCCCCAAGGACAGCCATCCTGGAGTCTAAGATCCCCAAGGACAGCCATCCTGGAGTCTAAGATCCACCAAGGACAGCCATCCTGGAGTCTAAGATCCACCAAGGACAGCCATCCTGGAGTCTAAGATCCACCAAGGACAGCCATCCTGGAGTCTAAGATCCCCCAAGGACAGCCATCCTGGAGTCTAAGATCCCCCAAGGACAGCCATCCTGGAGTCTAAGATCCACCAAGGACAGCCATCCTGGAGTCTAAGATCCACTAAGGACAGCCATCCTGGAGTCTAAGATCCACTAAGGACAGCCATCCTGGAGTCTAAGATAAACCAAGGACAGCCACCCTGGAGTCCCACTTATGGAGGTTTGAAAATCCTCTGCTTTGCACTGTGATTATAGTTTTTCAATCCATAGTTGGAACGGTGGGGCGTTTGCCATAGGAACCGGATCAATGTTAAAAGCTTCCGTAGGCCTCAACCATTATATACTGTAGACGGAGTATACGTTGGGGTACGTATATATATATATACGGACCTGGCATATGACGCCCCCTAGCGTCGGGGTACATATTGTACACAGACATGGGAAATAAATAATGAATAGGCTAGTACAGAAAGTATACAGTGAAGAGTCAACGGTTATGCTAGCTAAAGGATACCACAAAATGCCCCAGGGGCCCTTTTTCCATCGTACTCCATTGTACTAACAATGTGTTGTTTATCTAGTAAAGTATAGGCTTTAGTGTCTGATTTCCAGACAGTGTATGCGAGCATTACAACATAACTAGATTCACAGATGTTTAGGGAGGAACCCCATTGGATTTGATGTAATGTGTGTGACTGTGCGTATAAGCATGGGGTCATTTGTCAACTCACTACATGCGTGAGAGTTGACAGCTCTGCACAATTACCTGAGACGTGATTCATGTCCCAGGGTTGACATCCCATGGTTCATACCCAGGGACTTAATTGGGCATGGCTGGCAAGTTGTGGCTGCTAGCATAGGCTCCCTGGTCAATATTATTATAACTTAACCCATTCTGACCGGGCACCCATTTTGGTGTCGGCATTATGTTATGCTTTAGCTATTGAAAAATAGCAGATCTACAAGCTCATATCGCGCCACCGAGTGGCGCGATACGAGCTTGTAGGTCTGCTATTTTTTGAAAAATCGAAGAACGACTGACATTTTTAGAATCTGATCTCAGGTCAGAATGGGTTAATCAGACCAGTGTGTGTCCAGTGGAAACCTCGTATGAATCTGATCTCAGGTCAGAATGGGTTAAAGGACCACTTCACCACTTTTCATCCTATATTTTCATATAATTGGTCCTCACTAATGTTCATGATAAAACACCACCATTTCTTTCTACTCGGTCTGTGTCTCATAGGAGGGCTGTGGGCAGTTCAGACACCGTCCACCAGTGACATCATCGTTAGGCAGATTTTTTTTTTAAAACAAGATTTGTTATTATCGTGAGAACGATGGCTTCCATTTTTGCATTGCAACTTTTCAGGAAAAGAAAGCCTGCGGTTTCTATTATCTTCGATTCCCCATCGATGATGTCACTGCTTGTTAAAATTAATTTCAGGGAAAATCAATTCAACATTAGAAATGATTATACAGTACATCAGGTATAGCGGTATGCTCAGGTATGTCTAGGTCGTCCTCAGACGAGCCCTCCATCGTCGTTTCCAGTCATCCCGGTTCTCCATACAGTTCGTTGGTGCTTTGCGCTCCTGCGTCGTTCTTCAGTACATCCACGTATGTTAGCGCGGGACGTCCTGGTGACCGGTGTCCGTGTGTTGGTTCCCACAGCACTAGTTTGCTGGCTGGCAGCTCTTGGTGTCTTCGGCAGTGTCCTGCTAGTCTCATTCTCCTGGCTGCTATTTTCTGGCTCACCCTTGGCATTCCTTCATACAGATTTGTGTTGGTAACATGTGTGGTCTTACAAAATAATGTATAGCCTGCTACTTAGCAAGGACACCTAAAGTCACTTAATAACAGTGTGTGTTTTCAACTTCAGGCGGAATGCTGAAGGCCTGCTGAAGGCCCACTGCCAAACAGACAACCTGTTTCCGTTCGGCTTGAGCTGAAGGGAAGATGAAAATGGAAGGCACAAACAAACTTGTCAGCTCTGGCGAAATTGAACACATTGGTTGTGACATTCCCGGAGGCGATACTGTTATTTCAGATGGCTGCATGCGGTACCAATCTGAAATGCATCAAATGAGAGCTTAAGTGAAAGTGTGGCACTGTTGTCAAATCTCTGACTGAATTTGTCAATCTGACCGAAACCTTCTTGTTTACGCCTTGGTGCGCTTGGTGCTGTCTGTGTTTGGATTCAATTCATTGGAGTTCATCTTAACCCATTCTGACCGGGCACCCATTTTGGTGTTGGCATCATGTTATGCTTTAGCTATTGAAAAATAGCAGACCTACAAGCTCGTATCGCGCCACCGAGTGGCGCCATACGAGCTTGTAGGTCTGCTATTTTTGTAAAAATCGAAGAACGACTGACATTTTTAGAATGATCTCAGGTCAGAATGGGTTCATCAGACCAGTGTGTGTCCAGTGGAAACCTTGTGTGAATCTGATCTCAGGTCAGAATGGGTTAAGGTAAGGGAGTACTTTATATTTACTGTATCTAATTTTGCTTTATTGCTTGTGTAATGCGACAAAAACATGCAGTAGCTTATGTCATCTTTTAGAGCCGTTCCCCTATGTGCTATTTCTTCCTGGTTGGTGTGTTGTGATTTTTAAGGTATTGGTTAATTGGCTCTGTTAAATTACTGCAGTGTGTCTTATTAACCTTTGGTTCTCTCCGTAGCTGTTGTGTTTGGACTTTAACCCAATGGGGGTCTGGTCTTGCATGTGTGCGTGATAGTGTTGCATTGTGTGAATGGAATCAGTGAACCTGATTAAGTTGCTTGTTAGGGCAGGAAGACCTCATTTGTTTCAACTGAAAAAGGCATCTAAAGTCTTGGTCTTGCCTCAATTAATTAATTGAAAAAATCTCTGACCCTTAATGCTGTCCATGGTAGTGGTTGTTAAAACAGTTTCCGTGCCGGGAATGGATTACTCCAGGTTACTGTCGCTGCCAACCCCGCTATACCCGCCATTTGTTTTATGTGATTAATCCGCTGTATTGTAATAAATAAAAAGAAAATCCGTCTTTGTCGCGGAGATAAGAGACTAGATGCATTCGCTTTGATGACGAAACCGGAAATCGTCACATGCTGTGGGCTGCTAGGGCTTCTGGGAAATTGAGGCCAATGGAAATGCATGGGGTGCAACGCCTCATTGAGACGAGTCTTGTGTGCGTCTTCCGGGTGCACCAAGATGGTGGATGATATGCTCGGATCACAACATACCGAGGGAGCTTTTTTCGCTGGATTTTCGCGGATTAAAAGCCCAAATAATTCAGCGTATGCTCTAAAGGTAATACAACAATCTCGGCAGTGAAGGGGGGTTGATTAAAATGCGGGTTAAGCGTGTAAAACAGTCAAACTGTTGGCCCACAATGTCAGAGCAAAGATGATGATTGCCTTACATATTGTGTAGGCAAGACAGTTGATCGGTCAAGCAACATATTAATATAGACTTATTAATACATAGAATATAGAGATTTAGTTATGAAGATGAATTCATGTTCATAAAAGGCTGGCATACATTATACATGACTTGGCTTGATTACATGACTATAAAGTTTATGTGTACCGAGCACCGACTTGCGTGATATTTCGACAAAATCTTAAGGATTAATATGAAAAAAGTGTTGCACATAAATCGTCCTCCTGGTGGCACTCTAAAAGGCAGAGTTGAACAAATGAGACAGACAGACAGACAGACAGACAGACATACAGACAGACAGACAGAGGGAGAGAGTGACAGCGACTGATGGAAGTTGTGTTCTACAGTAATGTTCATTTAATTGAAGAGTATAGGGATATGAAAAGGATGGACACACACACACACACGCACACGCGTGCGCGCATACACACACACACACACACACACACACACACACACACGGCCACACATGCAGCAGCACATACTGTAACAGATCATTAAGTGCTTAAATAGGAGTGTGAATTAATTATTTAAAGAGCTAGTGTCAGGCCTGTAGTCTCATAGATTCCAGGGGTCTGGTCTTTGAAGAAACATCACTCCCACGTTGAACATTCTTAAAGCCACAGAACCTCCGCCGCACCGTGGAGTCGCACGGCTGACATATATGGAGGACCTACAAGCTCGTTGGTCTGCTATAGTTCACTATAGAGCGTCGCAGTCCCTCCCCCTTTCAGTCCCTCCCCCTTTCAGAACAACGAACGGCCCAGGAAATGAAATGCAATGCATTCTGACCATAGGATTTTCTTTAAGTATTTATTTAAAGACGGTTACGCCGCAGACAAAGCCAACTCGGATCGTGACAAATCATGACAATGAACACAATATTTTGGGGCCGATCAAATCATTAGAAAGAAGAAAATAAAGGCAGGAGACAACACTATTTGTTTTGTTTTTCTTCTCATAAATTATTTGATCGGCCCCAAAACATTGTGTTCATTGTCATGATTTGTCACGATCCGAGTTGGCTTTGTCCGCGGCGTAACCGTCTTTACATAAATACTTAAATAAAATCCTATGGTCAGAATGCATTGCATTTCATTTCCTGGGCCACTCGTCGTTCTGAAAGGGGGAGGGACTGGGACGCTCTATAGGGTACAGTACATGACGCTCTATAGGGTACAGTATATGACGCTCTATAGGGTACAGTACATGACGCTCTATAGGGTACAGTATATGACGCTCTATAGGGTACAGTACATGACGCTCTATAGGGTACAGTATATGACGCTCTATAGGGTACAGTATATGACGCTCTATAGGGTACAGTATATGACGCTCTATAGGGTACAGTATATGACGCTCTATAGGGTACAGTACATGACGCTCTATAGGGTACAGTATATGACGCTCTATAGGGTACAGTATATGACGCTCTATAGGGTACAGTACATGACGCTCTATAGGGTACAGTATATGACGCTCTATAGGGTACAGTATATGACGCTCTATAGGGTACAGTATATGACGCTCTATAGGGTACAGTACATGACGCTCTATAGGGTACAGTATATGACGCTCTATAGGGTACAGTACATGACGCTCTATAGGGTACAGTATATGACGCTCTATAGGGTACAGTATATGACGCTCTATAGGGTACAGTATATGACGCTCTATAGGGTACAGTATATGACGCTCTATAGGGTACAGTACATGACGCTCTATAGGGTACAGTATATGACGCTCTATAGGGTACAGTATATGACGCTCTATAGGGTACAGTACATGACGCTCTATAGGGTACAGTATATGACGCTCTATAGGGTACAGTATATGACGCTCTATATGGTACAGTATATGACGCTCTATAGGGTACAGTATATGACGCTCTATAGGGTACAGTATATGACGCTCTATAGGGTACAGTATATGACGCTCTATAGGGTACAGTATATGACGCTCTATAGGGTACAGTACATGACGCTCTATAGGGTACAGTATATGACGCTCTATAGGGTACAGTATATGACGCTCTATAGGGTACAGTATATGACGCTCTATAGGGTACAGTATATGACGCTCTATAGGGTACAGTATATGACGCTCTATAGGGTACAGTACATGACGCTCTATAGGGTACAGTACATGACGCTCTATAGGGTACAGTATATGACGCTCTATAGGGTACAGTATATGACGCTCTATAGGGTACAGTACATGACGCTCTATAGGGTACAGTATATGACGCTCTATAGGGTACAGTATATGACGCTCTATAGGGTACAGTATATGACGCTCTATAGGGTACAGTACATGACGCTCTATAGGGTACAGTACATGACGCTCTATAGGGTACAGTATATGACGCTCTATAGGGTACAGTATATGACGCTCTATAGGGTACAGTATATGACGCTCTATAGGGTACAGTACATGACGCTCTATAGGGTACAGTATATGACGCTCTATAGGGTACAGTATATGACGCTCTATAGGGTACAGTACATGACGCTCTATAGGGTACAGTATATGACGCTCTATAGGGTACAGTATATGACGCTCTATAGGGTACAGTACATGACGCTCTATAGGGTACAGTATATGACGCTCTATAGGGTACAGTATATGACGCTCTATAGGGTACAGTACATGACGCTCTATAGGGTACAGTACATGACGCTCTATAGGGTACAGTATATGACGCTCTATAGGGTACAGTACATGACGCTCTATAGGGTACAGTACATGACGCTCTATAGGGTACAGTACATGACGCTCTATAGGGTACAGTATATGACGCTCTATAGGGTACAGTACATGACGCTCTATAGGGTACAGTACATGACGCTCTATAGGGTACAGTATATGACGCTCTATAGGGTACAGTACATGACGCTCTATAGGGTACAGTATATGACGCTCTATAGGGTACAGTATATGACGCTCTATAGGGTACAGTACATGACGCTCTATAGGGTACAGTATATGACGCTCTATAGGGTACAGTATATGACGCTCTATAGGGTACAGTATATGACGCTCTATAGGGTACAGTATATGACGCTCTATAGGGTACAGTATATGACGCTCTATAGGGTACAGTATATGACGCTCTATAGGGTACAGTACATGACGCTCTATAGGGTACAGTATATGACGCTCTATAGGGTACAGTACATGACGCTCTATAGGGTACAGTATATGACGCTCTATAGGGTACAGTACATGACGCTCTATAGGGTACAGTATATGACGCTCTATAGGGTACAGTATATGACGCTCTATAGGGTACAGTATATGACGCTCTATAGGGTACAGTACATGACGCTCTATAGGGTACAGTATATGACGCTCTATAGGGTACAGTATATGACGCTCTATAGGGTACAGTATATGACGCTCTATAGGGTACAGTATATGACGCTCTATAGGGTACAGTACATGACGCTCTATAGGGTACAGTATATGACGCTCTATAGGGTACAGTATATGACGCTCTATAGGGTACAGTATATGACGCTCTATAGGGTACAGTACATGACGCTCTATAGGGTACAGTACATGACGCTCTATAGGGTACAGTACATGACGCTCTATAGGGTACAGTACATGACGCTCTATAGGGTACAGTATATGACGCTCTATAGGGTACAGTACATGACGCTCTATAGGGTACAGTATATGACGCTCTATAGGGTACAGTATATGACGCTCTATAGGGTACAGTATATGACGCTCTATAGGGTACAGTATATGACGCTCTATAGGGTACAGTATATGACGCTCTATAGGGTACAGTACATGACGCTCTATAGGGTACAGTATATGACGCTCTATAGGGTACAGTATATGACGCTCTATAGGGTACAGTATATGACGCTCTATAGGGTACAGTATATGACGCTCTATAGGGTACAGTACATGACGCTCTATAGGGTACAGTATATGACGCTCTATAGGGTACAGTATATGACGCTCTATAGGGTACAGTATATGACGCTCTATAGGGTACAGTATATGACGCTCTATAGGGTACAGTATATGACGCTCTATAGGGTACAGTATATGACGCTCTATAGGGTACAGTATATGACGCTCTATAGGGTACAGTATATGACGCTCTATATGGTACAGTATATGACGCTCTATAGGGTACAGTATATGACGCTCTATAGGGTACAGTACATGACGCTCTATAGGGTACAGTATATGACGCTCTATAGGGTACAGTACATGACGCTCTATAGGGTACAGTACATGACGCTCTATAGGGTACAGTACATGACGCTCTATAGGGTACAGTACATGACGCTCTATAGGGTACAGTATATGACGCTCTATAGGGTACAGTATATGACGCTCTATAGGGTACAGTATATGACGCTCTATAGGGTACAGTATATGACGCTCTATAGGGTACAGTATATGACGCTCTATAGGGTACAGTATATGACGCTCTATAGGGTACAGTACATGACGCTCTATAGGGTACAGTATATGACGCTCTATAGGGTACAGTATATGACGCTCTATAGGGTACAGTACATGACGCTCTATAGGGTACAGTATATGACGCTCTATAGGGTACAGTATATGACGCTCTATAGGGTACAGTACATGACGCTCTATAGGGTACAGTACATGACGCTCTATAGGGTACAGTACATGACGCTCTATAGGGTACAGTACATGACGCTCTATAGGGTACAGTATATGACGCTCTATAGGGTACAGTACATGACGCTCTATAGGGTACAGTACATGACGCTCTATAGGGTACAGTATATGACGCTCTATAGGGTACAGTACATGACGCTCTATAGGGTACAGTATATGACGCTCTATAGGGTACAGTATATGACGCTCTATAGGGTACAGTACATGACGCTCTATAGGGTACAGTATATGACGCTCTATAGGGTACAGTATATGACGCTCTATAGGGTACAGTATATGACGCTCTATAGGGTACAGTATATGACGCTCTATAGGGTACAGTATATGACGCTCTATAGGGTACAGTATATGACGCTCTATAGGGTACAGTACATGACGCTCTATAGGGTACAGTATATGACGCTCTATAGGGTACAGTATATGACGCTCTATAGGGTACAGTATATGACGCTCTATAGGGTACAGTATATGACGCTCTATAGGGTACAGTATATGACGCTCTATAGGGTACAGTATATGACGCTCTATAGGGTACAGTACATGACGCTCTATAGGGTACAGTATATGACGCTCTATAGGGTACAGTACATGACGCTCTATAGGGTACAGTATATGACGCTCTATAGGGTACAGTACATGACGCTCTATAGGGTACAGTATATGACGCTCTATAGGGTACAGTATATGACGCTCTATAGGGTACAGTATATGACGCTCTATAGGGTACAGTACATGACGCTCTATAGGGTACAGTACATGACGCTCTATAGGGTACAGTATATGACGCTCTATAGGGTACAGTATATGACGCTCTATAGGGTACAGTATATGACGCTCTATAGGGTACAGTACATGACGCTCTATAGGGTACAGTACATGACGCTCTATAGGGTACAGTACATGACGCTCTATAGGGTACAGTACATGACGCTCTATAGGGTACAGTACATGACGCTCTATAGGGTACAGTATATGACGCTCTATAGGGTACAGTATATGACGCTCTATAGGGTACAGTACATGACGCTCTATAGGGTACAGTATATGACGCTCTATAGGGTACAGTATATGACGCTCTATAGGGTACAGTATATGACGCTCTATAGGGTACAGTATATGACGCTCTATAGGGTACAGTATATGACGCTCTATAGGGTACAGTACATGACGCTCTATAGGGTACAGTATATGACGCTCTATAGGGTACAGTACATGACGCTCTATAGGGTACAGTACATGACGCTCTATAGGGTACAGTACATGACGCTCTATAGGGTACAGTATATGACGCTCTATAGGGTACAGTACATGACGCTCTATAGGGTACAGTATATGACGCTCTATAGGGTACAGTATATGACGCTCTATAGGGTACAGTACATGACGCTCTATAGGGTACAGTATATGACGCTCTATAGGGTACAGTATATGACGCTCTATAGGGTACAGTATATGACGCTCTATAGGGTACAGTATATGACGCTCTATAGGGTACAGTATATGACGCTCTATAGGGTACAGTATATGACGCTCTATAGGGTACAGTACATGACGCTCTATAGGGTACAGTATATGACGCTCTATAGGGTACAGTATATGACGCTCTATAGGGTACAGTATATGACGCTCTATAGGGTACAGTACATGACGCTCTATAGGGTACAGTACATGACGCTCTATAGGGTACAGTACATGACGCTCTATAGGGTACAGTATATGACGCTCTATAGGGTACAGTATATGACGCTCTATAGGGTACAGTATATGACGCTCTATAGGGTACAGTATATGACGCTCTATAGGGTACAGTATATGACGCTCTATAGGGTACAGTATATGACGCTCTATAGGGTACAGTATATGACGCTCTATAGGGTACAGTATATGACGCTCTATAGGGTACAGTATATGACGCTCTATAGGGTACAGTATATGACGCTCTATAGGGTACAGTATATGACGCTCTATAGGGTACAGTATATGACGCTCTATAGGGTACAGTATATGACGCTCTATAGGGTACAGTATATGACGCTCTATAGGGTACAGTATATGACGCTCTATAGGGTACAGTATATGACGCTCTATAGGGTACAGTATATGACGCTCTATAGGGTACAGTACATGACGCTCTATAGGGTACAGTATATGACGCTCTATAGGGTACAGTACATGACGCTCTATAGGGTACAGTACATGACGCTCTATAGGGTACAGTATATGACGCTCTATAGGGTACAGTATATGACGCTCTATAGGGTACAGTATATGACGCTCTATAGGGTACAGTATATGACGCTCTATAGGGTACAGTATATGACGCTCTATAGGGTACAGTATATGACGCTCTATAGGGTACAGTACATGACGCTCTATAGGGTACAGTATATGACGCTCTATAGGGTACAGTACATGACGCTCTATAGGGTACAGTACATGACGCTCTATAGGGTACAGTACATGACGCTCTATAGGGTACAGTACATGACGCTCTATAGGGTACAGTATATGACGCTCTATAGGGTACAGTACATGACGCTCTATAGGGTACAGTATATGACGCTCTATAGGGTACAGTATATGACGCTCTATAGGGTACAGTACATGACGCTCTATAGGGTACAGTACATGACGCTCTATAGGGTACAGTATATGACGCTCTATAGGGTACAGTACATGACGCTCTATTAGGGTACAGTATATTTCTCTATAGGGTACAGTATATGCACAGCAGCCATTTCCGTCACTCCTCTGACAGCACGTTTTTACAGCGGGTGACAGCCAGACGAATTTTCCGGAAGTGCATTATTTGTCAATGTGACCTGGCAACTACTGGCGATAGAGGCGATAGCAGGCGAACAGGCGATGGTCGAAAAGTGGGCGGAGGAACGTCGCCCGGCGATAGTGGGCGATTGCCAATGAAATTCAAGCAACGCTCGCCGTTGGTCTCTAAGGTCTCGAGTGTACAAATGGAACCAAATCCATTTTGGTCCATGCACGGGGTGCATACGTTGGTTAGACATATACCAACAGTCCTACAGTCAATAGTCCGACAACACCGTCGCTGTGATGCCGGTTAAAACTAACCCGTGCTGCGGGTTAAAAATCACCCGTGGCTCCCGACATGTGCTGCGGCTTAAATCACCCATGGCGTCCACATTCGTTTAGGGCTAGGTTAGGGTTTTGGGTAGGGTGTCGGACTCATGACTGTAGGACTGCTGGGATATCCAACAGTCTAACCAAACACATAGCAGGCAGCACCCTGACTCTGACCAGAATGGAACAGAGCCTTCATTAGTATCATCGGTAACACCTGCGATGGAAGTAGGAAAGGGGCACGGAAGTAGGAAGAGTTATTCTGTGTGCATAATACCCCAAACACCCCCCCCCCTCTCTCACTCTCTCTCGTCCTTGTCCCTGTCCCTCTCTTTCCTTCTCTTCTCATCGCATCTTCCTTTCTCACTTTTCTCCCTGCTCTCTCTCTCATGTTCTTCTCATCTTCTCTCTCTTGTGTTTTCCTCTCATCTTTTCACACCCTCTCCCCTCTCCCCTCCCCTCTCTCCTCCCTCTCCCCTCTCCCCTCCCCTATCTCCTCCCCTCTCCCCTCTCCCCTCTCCTCTCCCCTCTCTCCCCTCTCCCCTCCCTCTCCCCTCTCCCCTCCCCCCTCTCTCCTCCCCTCTCCCCTCCCTCTCCCCTCTCCCCTCTCCCCTCCCTCTCCCCTCTCCCCTTCCTCTCCCCTCTCTCCTCCCCTCTCCCCTCTCTCCTCCCCTCTCCCCTCTCCCCTCTCTCCTCCCCTCTCTCCCCTCCCTCTCCCATCTCCCCTCTCCCCTCCCTCTCCTCTCTCCTCTCTCCCTCCCTCTCCCCTCTCCCCTCTCTCCTCCCCTCTCCCTCTCTCCTCCCCTCTCCCCTCTCTCCTCCCCTCTCCCCTCTCCCCTCTCCCCTCTCTCCTCCCCTCTCTCTCCCCTCTCCCCTCTCCTCCCCTCTCCTCTCCCTCTCCCCTTCCTCTCCCCTCTCCCCTCCCTCTCCCCTCTCCCCTCTCCCCTCCCTCTCCTCTCCCCTCCCCTCCCTCTCCCCTCTCCCCTCTCCCCTCTCCTCTCCCCTCCCCTCCCTCTCCCCTCTCCCCTCTCCTCTCCCCTCTCCCCTCTCCCCTTCCTCTCCCCTCTCTCCTCTCCCCTCTCTCCTCTCCCCTCTCCTCCCTCTCCCCTCTCCCCTCTCCCCTCTCCCCTCCCCTCTCCCCTCTCCCGCCCTGATGTGCGGATTCACACGGCCTCTTCTAATTGCCTCCTTTCACCGGCCAATTAGATGACAGTATCTGTCACCATGACACCTCGTTAGCAAATCAGCATCCAGGGCAGAGTGTGTGTGTGTGTGTGTGTGTGTGTGTGCAGTTCTGTTTCATCTACAGTATATTGTGAATGCGCTATAGCCTCCATCGCCCTATTGTTATGATCTGAAGACAAAGAGCCATAGTGTCGCTGTCGTTGTGCAGAAACCTCGTGTCTTAGTAGTGAAAATATCCAATCTAAAAGCTTACCAATTGAGCTGTGATCGTGTGTGTGTGTGTGTGTGTGTGTGTGCGCGTGCGTGCTTGCGAATTGTGGTCTGATTTATACTTATAGTGTATCCCATTTATTGATGTCCTCACAAGTGTGTGCACGACAGTGCATGCGTGTGTGCACGTGTGTGCTTGCGTGTGTGCACGTGTGCGTGCGTGTGTGCTTGCGTGCGTGAGTGTGTGCTTGCGTGTGTGCACGTGTGCGTGCGTGTGTGCTTGCGTGTGTGCACGTGTGCGTGCGTGTGTGCTTGCGTGTGTGCACGTGTGCGTGCGTGTGTGCTTGCGTGTGTGCACGTGTGTGTGCGTGTGTGTGCTTGCGTACTTACAACAACAATCGTATCCAATCTAGGTCACTTTAGGCGTGATGAGTCGCTGCACCTGCTGTGATAATGTGTGGGAGGCACACACAGTGGGGGTTACAGACAACGGGGGGGTACATCTTTATAAGGAAGTCAACAGGTATATATGCATGTTCATATGACATGTTCACATGTTCACATGTTCACATGACATGTTCACATGTTCACATGTTCACATGTTCACTGCATGTTCATATCAATATTTCACTTACTCTGTTGTGCGGGCTCCGCACAGCCTCAATATCCAGCACAGTGGCGTGCACAGACATTTAGAGGGGCAGGTGCTCAAGTGAAAAAAGGGCACCTTGTGCAGCACATTTTTAGCTATTGAAAAATAGCAGACCTACAAGCTCGTAGCGCGCCACTCGGTGGCGCGCTATGAGCGCGAAGAACCACTGACATAGAAACATATAGCTTTAGATTGTGGGGGGGCCTAAATAATATAGTAGAAGCGTTTTTTTTTATATCAAGATTTGATCAATGTCACCGCATGGTCCACACACTACAAATTAAGAAAAATAATGATTTTTTTTTTTTTTTAAGAGCAAAATTGCCAAAAGGGCACTACGGGGTGCTCCAGCACCCCGTAGTGTCTATCTGTGCACGCCACTGATCCAGCACCTGCAGTGTGTGTGCAGTGTGTGTGTGCAGTGTGTGTGTGCAGTGTGCAGTGTGTGTGTGCAGTGTGTGTGTGCAGTGTGCAGTGTGTGTGCTCACTGTGCTGTATGTTCATGAGCCGGGCTATACAGAGCCGTGGTGGAAAAAGTATATCTACTCAAATGTTTTACTTATAAGTAAAAGTGTAATGCAGAACTACTCTGTTACAAGTAAAAGTCCGGAATTCAAAATGTACTTGAGTAAAAGTACAATTGGTAAAAGTACCAAAAGTACTCACTGTGCAGAATCATGGCCCATTTCACATGCAGGTGTTCAAAGTGTGTACAAAATCTTTTGAAATTAGCCGATAGCAGATCTAATCGATACCGATAAATCTCATATTTTCAAATGGCCAAAATGTATATAGGGTTGAAGTGGGTAGCCTAATGTATGTTTTCTAATGAGTTTTCAGTTTCCGTTTTCAAATAATTGTAGTGGAGTAAAAGTACAACATTTGCCTCTGAAATGTAGTGGAGTGTCAAAGTATTGGAAATTTGAATTACTCAAGTAAAGTATATCTCAAAATTATACTTAAGTACAGTACGTAGTAGCCTACTTAGTAAAAGCACTTATAGTTATAGATAGGCCTACTTTCCACCACTGTAAAAGAGTGGTGAGCTTCAGAACAGGTGTGTGTGTGTGTGTGGTCTGTCCGTCATGTTCATTATTGGTCCGGTGAACAGATCGTTCTCTCGCTGACAGACATAGCGCTGCTCTGCAGTCAGAGCACGCTGCCTGGCGGCCATGATGCCGCTGTCTGTGTGTGCATGAGCAAGGCAGCTCAACTCTGCTCCACTGCACCGACACGTGTGCGTGCATAATGCTATATATAACGTACTGCATTTCATGTCTGAGAGACAATGTTTTAGAATCAGAATCGGCTTCATCGATCAGCGTCTGAGGCCACGGAGGAGGGGCTGTTCTGGGACCTCATGGTCATTCCACAGCTTATTGGGGCGAGGCAGGAGGGAGAATAACAGCCTGGGATGCTTGGGGAGGCTTTGGCCAGCGGTGTGTGACAGTGTGAGTCACTATGAGGTGGACCGGTACTGTGTCGGCCATGCGTAAAGCTTCAGGTCTGAGTCACTATGAGGTGGACCGGTACTGTGTCGGTCATGCGTAGAGCTTCAGGTCTGAGTCACTATGAGGTGGACCGGTACTGTGTCGTTCATGTGTAAAGCTTCAGGTCTGAGTCACTATGATGTGGACCGGTACTGTGTCGTTCATGTGTAAAGCTTCAGGTCTGAGTCACTATGAGGTGGACCCGGTACTGTGTCGTTCATGTGTAAAGCTTCAGGTCTGAGTCACTATGAGGTGGACCCGGTACTGTGTCGTTCATGTGTAAAGCTTCAGGTCTGAGTCACTATGAGGTGGACCGGTACTGTGTCGTTCATGCGTAGAGCTTCAGGTCTGAGTCACTATGAGGTGGACCGGTACTGTGTCGGCCATGCGTAGAGCTTCAGGTCTGAGTCACTATGAGGTGGACCCGGTACTGTGTCGGCCATGCGTAGAGCTTCAGGTCTGAGTCACTATGAGGTGGACCCGGTACTGTGTCGTTCATGTGTAAAGCTTCAGGTCTGAGTCACTATGAGGTGGACCCGGTACTGTGTCGGTCATGTGTAAAGCTTCAGGTCTGAGTCACTATGAGGTGGACCGGTACTGTGTCGTTCATGAGTAAAGCTTCAGGTCTGAGTCACTATGAGGTGGACCGGTACTGTGTCGTTCATGTGTAAAGCTTCAGGTCTGAGTCACTATGAGGTGGACCCGGTACTGTGTCGTTCATGTGTAAAGCTTCAGGTCTGAGTCACTATGAGGTGGACCCGGTACTGTGTCGGTCATGCGTAGAGCTTCAGGTCTGAGTCACTATGAGGTGGACCGGTACTGTGTCGGTCATGTGTAAAGCTTCAGGTCTGAGTCACTATGAGGTGGACCCGGTACTGTGTCGTTCATGTGTAAAGCTTCAGGTCTGAGTCACTATGAGGTGGACCCGGTACTGTGTCGGTCATGCGTAGAGCTTCAGGTCTGAGTCACTATGAGGTGGACCCGGTACTGTGTCGTTCATGTGTAAAGCTTCAGGTCTGAGTCACTATGAGGTGGACCCGGTACTGTGTCGGCCATGCGTAGAGCTTCAGGTCTGAGTCACTATGAGGTGGACCCGGTACTGTGTCGTTCATGCGTAAAGCTTCAGGTCTGAGTCACTATGAGGTGGACCCGGTACTGTGTCGTTCATGTGTAAAGCTTCAGGTCTGAGTCACTATGAGGTGGACCCGGTACTGTGTCGGTCATGTGTAAAGCTTCAGGTCTGAGTCACTATGAGGTGGACCCGGTACTGTGTCGTTCATGTGTAAAGCTTCAGGTCTGAGTCACTATGAGGTGGACCCGGTACTGTGTCGGTCATGCGTAGAGCTTCAGGTCTGAGTCACTATGAGGTGGACCCGGTACTGTGTCGTTCATGCGTAAAGCTTCAGGTCTGAGTCACTATGAGGTGGACCCGGTACTGTGTCGTTCATGTGTAAAGCTTCAGGTCTGAGTCACTATGAGGTGGACCCGGTACTGTGTCGGTCATGCGTAGAGCTTCAGGTCTGAGTCACTATGAGGTGGACCCGGTACTGTGTCGTTCATGTGTAAAGCTTCAGGTCTGAGTCACTATGAGGTGGACCCGGTACTGTGTCGGTCATGCGTAGAGCTTCAGGTCTGAGTCACTATGAGGTGGACCCGGTACTGTGTCGGTCATGCGTAAAGCTTCAGGTCTGAGTCACTATGAGGTGGACCCGGTACTGTGTCGTTCATGTGTAAAGCTTCAGGTCTGAGTCACTATGAGGTGGACCGGTACTGTGTCGTTCATGCGTAGAGCTTCAGGTCTGAGTCACTATGAGGTGGACCGGTACTGTGTCGTTCATGCGTAGAGCTTCAGGTCTGAGTCACTATGAGGTGGACCGGTACTGTGTCGTTCATGCGTAAAGCTTCAGGTCTGAGTCAGACCTCACAGAAGAGGTCGGACATCACCGATGAAACAGACGCTTCTCAAAACGTAAAAAGTGTTTGTGGTCAACCCATCTAACCACTTAAAGGGCCACTTCACCCCTTTTGCAACCAGATCTTATTTTAATGATGTTTGGGAGACAATAAACACTTTCCTGTGGTTTTTTATGTGGGTAATATGTGTTTTTAGATATTTTAGTATTTCAAAGTGTCGATGATGTCATGCACACTGGTCTCACTTCCTTCCTACAATTCCCGTAATGCTTTGGTGCACTGCTCCTCCTTGTGGATAGGGGGGGGGGGGAGGGGTTGTCTTACTGAGACAACATGTAGTCCAAGAAGTAAGTAGTCCCAGACAGTGTCCATGACATCACGGACACTTGGAGATACTAAAATGTCTAAAAACACATATTATACCCACATAAAAACCACAGGAATTGTCTCGCAAACATCATTAAAATAAGATCTGGTTGCAAAAGGGGTGAAGTGTAAAGTGATCAGATGTGTTATACAGTATTATCAATTCAATATTATAATTAACCCATTCTGACCGGGCACCCATTTTGGTGTTATGCATCATGTTATGCTTTAGCTATTGAAAAATAGCAGATCTACAAGCTCATATCGCGCCACCGAGTGGCGCGATACGAGCTTGTAGGTCTGCTATTTTTGAAAAATCGAAGAAAACGACTGACATTTTTAGAATCTGATCTCAGGTCAGAATGGGTTCATCAGACCAGTGTGTGTCCGGCGGAAACCTCGTATGAATCTGATCTCAGGTCAGAATGGGTTCATCAGACCAGTGTGTGTCCGGCGGAAACCTCGTATGAATCTGATCTCAGGTCAGAATGGGTTAATATAATATAATTCTTAGTGTTGTGCCAAATTATTTGGGAGCTATAGCCCACTTGCAATATCCCACCGCATGGGGCTTCACCAACATGTTGATCTGGTTACAGACGTGGCTTAATTATGACCTCTTCACACTTCTCTTCAGATTTTCCTTTCTTTCTTTTTTCCCCCTCTGCTTAATTGTTATGCCCGTTTTGTGCCTGATGTGAGAGGAGGCCAATTGGCACCTGGCAGTTGGCACCATATATCACACTTGGCTCTACCCCCCTCTGTCAGTGACAATTAATCAGACCAGTGTGTGTCCATGTGGAAACCTGGTATGAATCTGATCTCAGGTCAGAATGGGTTAATGCTTGGACAATCCATTCAAGTGCCAATGACAGACTCTCTGAAACTTTAGAAAGTCATATATGTACTTATAAAGTTCATGTGCAAATGAGACAGCAGGGATAGCTCTGTACCGTGTGTGTGTGTGTGTGTGTGTGTGTGTGTGTGTGTGTGTGTGGGTGTGTGTGTGTGTGTGTGTGTGTGTGTGTGTGTGTGTGCGTGCGCATTAAGATATACCGGTACTATAGTTAGCCATTCCCCCTGAGAACAGCACTAAAAGCTGAGGAAATCAATTTGAATTTCCATACGTTGAACCCCAGCTTGCCTCAAATGTATGCACGTTGGAATCTAAGAGGAACAGCCCTGCCTGTATCCCGGGGCAATGTCACTGTTGTCGGGCATGTTCTCCTCATGCGCTGAATTCTGCTTTGCTTCCAACGCCACCGCAGCACATGCTGTACCCATCTCTTATCCCATTCTGACCTGAGATCAGATTCATACGAGGTTTTCCACTGGACACACACTGGGTCTGATCAACCCATTCTGACCTGAGATCAGATTCTAAAAATGTCAGTCGTTCTTCGATTTTTCAAAAAATAGCAGACCTACAAGCTCGTATCGCGCCACTCGGTGGCGCGATATGAGCTTGTAGATCTGCTATTTTTCAATAGCTAAAGCATAACATGACGGTGCCCGTTCAGAATGGGTTATGCAGTGAAGGAATTGATGTTGAGTGACACGCCATGCTATTATTCAGACCTAAGAGGCCATTTTGCTCATGTGAAGGTAATTATATCAGCATGGGACCAATTAAGTCCTTATTATACAACACTTCCCCATTAATTAGCATGCATTTTCGAATCACACGGGAACCAGTAAGTCTCCCTTCAGTGGGCGCTATGAACAAAAGCGATGACACTCACCGAAGTGCAGTATACAGTATGTGTGCAGCCTACAGTTTCACACAGAATGTACGGTATAACAAAAGAAGTAAAGAGCAAAAAATAAGATGCTATCTCATTTGCTCTTTTGCTCTCTTTAGCTTAATTTGTGTTTCTTATCGTCATTTTAATAGTCTACTTTTCATAGGTTCAATATGTATTAAAACCACAGACAGACATTCTGCCCGACAGCAACAATATAGGGCTTAAGTGATTAACAATAGTATGCGGGTTGAGATCAAGGACTGATGGTAAAGTAAAGATTGCGATGCGATTATTAATATACTGCACATTATGAATGTAATATAAAAGAGTTCCTTATTGTTAGGCCTGGGGGATAATTCAGTGCTTCATCTCAGGGCATGTCAGATCAATCCATTGATCATTCTGCAGACAGGGCCCAGAGCCTTGCCAGTGGCCAGTCACAGTCATTTAAAGTGTCAGATCAGGTATCAGGCTCCAGGGTTCCCCACTGAGGCGAGTCTAACAGGGACTGACTGACACCAACTGTTCCTGCCTCTTTAACCCATTCTGACCCGAGATCAGATTCTAAAAATGTCCTCTACATCCTGACAGTTTCATTATTAAAGGACCACTTCACCACTTTTCAACCTATCTTCATATAATAGGTCCTCACTAATAATCATGATAAAATGGCACAATTATTTTCTACTCAATCTGTGTCTCATAGGAGGTCTGTGGGCAGTTTAGAAACCGTCTTCCAGTGACATCATCATTAGGCAGATTTTTTTTTTTTAAACAATATTTTTTTACAAAAATGTTTAGATTTTCATTATCATGAGAACGATGGCTTCCATTTTCGCATTGCAACTTTTCAGGACTAGAAAGCCTGTAGTTTCTATTAGCTTGTATTCCCCATCGATGATGTCTTTGGAAGACGGTTTCTGAACTGCCCACTTGCCCTCCTATGAGACACAGACCGAGTAGAAAAGAATTGCGCCATTTTTTCATGATTATTAGTGAGGACCTATTATATGAAGATGGGTTGAAAAGTGGTGAAGTGGTCCTTTAAGCGTAGTGTCTGCATGGTTCTGGGAGCATGTTGGAACACAACAGAACCCGTTCATGTAGGCCTAAATGTAGGTTCATGGTTCTGGGAGCATGATGGAACACAACAGAACCCGTTCATGTCTGCATGGTTCTGGGAGCATGATGGAACACAACAGAACCCGTTCATGTAGGCCTAAATGTAGGTTCCACCCATCGACCTCTGAGAGGAAACATTGAAGTGAAATGGACATGGTGGTCGAATGGCGCTTATGGTGGTTATACAAGTGGATGAGAGGAGAAGTCCGGTGACTCTATTATATAAAACTCTATGCTGTGTACTACGCACACACACACACCTTTCTTATATAAAACTCTATGCTGTGTACTACACACACACACACACACACCTTTCTTATATAAAACTCTATGGTGTGTACTACACACACACACACACACACACACACCTTTCTTATATAAAACTCTATGGTGTGTACTACACACACACACACACACACACACACCTTTCTTATATAAAACTCTATGCTGTGTACTACGCACACACACACACACCTTTCTTATATAAAACTCTATGCTGTGTACTACGCACACACACACACACACACACACACACACACACACACACACACACACGCACACACACACCTTTCTTATATAAAACTCTATGCTGTGTACTACGCACACACACACACACACACACACACACACACACACACACACACACACACACCTTTCTTATATAAAACTCTATGCTGTGTACTACGCACACACACACACACACACACACACACACACACACACACACACACACACACACACACACACCTTTCTTATATAAAACTCTATGCTGTGTACTACGCACACACACACACACACACACACACACACACACACACACACACACACACACACACACACACACACACCTTTCTTATATAAAACTCTATGCTGTGTACTACGCACACACACACACACACACACACACACACACACACACACACACACACACACACACACACACACACCTTTCTTACAGGTGACTCTATTATATAAAACTCTATGCTGTGTACTACGCACACACACACACACACACACACACACTCAATGACTCAATGACTTGGAATACACATGTTGACAGTCTCTGTAGTAAACTACAGCAAAGACTGCACTTCCTTCGGCGTCTCAGGGTTCATGGTGTTGACCAAAGATTTATGTTAGTGTTCTATCGAGCAGTCTTGGAAAGCCTGGTCAGGTTTGGCATCACAGTTTGGTTCGGTAATCTCTCAGTGCAACTGAGGTCCAAATTGTTCAGATTGGTGCAGACTGCAGGGAAGATCATAGGGGTAAGACAACTCCCCTCTCTTCAGTCTATTTATGAGCAGGCTACATTAAAACAGGCTCAAAAAATTGTCAGTGATGTTACCCATGTTCTATATGGCGAGTTTGTACTTCTGCCCTCTGGGAGAAGATACAAAGAACCAAAGTGGAAGTACATTAGATTTAAAAAATCGTTTGTATCAGCATCAACTAAGATGCTGAACGAGGCTCTGAAACAGCGGTAACTACGTGAGGCCTGATTATCCACATCATGTGTGCAATTGTGTAATGTTGTGTCTTCCTCTGTAATGTATGTTTGTTGTCTTTGATGTTTTATGTGTGGCTGTAGCTGGGGTGATAGCCCAAGACAAATTTCCCTTGTGGACAATAAAGTTTACCTTGACCTTGACCTTGACACACACACACACACACACACACACACACACACACACACACACACACACACCTTTCTTACAGGTGTCAAAGTGATGGCCGTCTTTGATGCATTCAATGATTAGAGAGACACTTGTGTAGCATAGAACGAGTGACACGTGTACTGTACGTATGTGACAATTATGGCCCAATCAATACACTCAGTGCACATTAACCCTTTGAACTTCAAAGGGATCAATTAAGAGCTGCTGGCAAAGGAAAATAAGGAATGAAGGGACACAGAGAGACAGATACAGAAACCTCCATATATGGGCATAAAAGAGACACAGACGGATGGATGGAACGGGTACTCTGACACGGGTACCACAGGGCATGGAACGGGTACTCTGACACGGGTACCACAGGGATGGATGGAACGGGTACTCTGACACGGGTACCACAGGGATGGATGGAACGGGTACTCTGACACGGGTACCACAGGGATGGATGGAACGGGTACTCTGACACGGGTACCACAAGGTACCACAGGGTACCACAGGGTACCACAGGGCATGGATCTCTGACACGGGTACCACAGGGCATGGAACAGGTACTCTGACACGGGTACCACAGGGATGGATGGAACGGGTACTCTGACACGGGTACCACAAGGTACCACAGGGTACCACAGGGTACCACAGGGCATGGATCTCTGACACGGGTACCACAGGGCATGGAACAGGTACTCTGACACGGGTACCACAGGGATGGATGGAACTGGTACTCTGACACGGGTACCACAGGGATGGATGGAACGGGTACTCTGACACGGGTACCACAAGGTACCACAGGGTACCACAGGGCATGGATCTCTGACACGGGTACCACAGGGTACCACACAGGTACCACAGGGTACCACAGGGTACCTCAGGGTACCACAGGGTACCACAGGGCATGGATCTCCAACATCCATCGTTACCGACTCGGTGCTAGCCGGGTACCGGTCTAGTATATAATAACTTTGACATTTTCAAAAAACACAAAATCAATGTTGTCCTTGACCTGTCAATGTTGTCCTTGACCTGTCAATGTTGTCCTTGACAGGACAACGTATAATAAAATTAATAATAATAAAACTTTATTTGTATAGCACCTTTCATGACATGAAATGCAGCTCAAAGTGCTTTACAGAACAATAAAAGAAAAGCAAGGCAACGACAAAAAACAAGCAGTAATGCAATACAGTGAGGACATGAATAACAAAAAAAATATATATATATATCAATTAAAAGCAATGTTGTAGAAGTGGGTCTTGAGCTGAGCTTTAAAAATGTCTACAGAGGCTGCCTGACGAAGGTACAGTGGGAGCTTGTTCCATGCCGACGGCCCGTAGAAGCAAAAAGCTGCTTCCCCGTATTTTTTAGTTGCCATTCTTTTAGGCAAAGCGAGCAGGCCAGCAGTGGAAGACCTTAGGGGGCGGTTTGGGACATAATTAGGCAGGCAGTCATGTAGGTAGGAAGGTGCGAGACCATTGAGAGCTTTATAGACAAGTAAAATAATTTTAAAATCAATCCTAAAAACAACCAGAAGCCAGTGCAGTGATGCCAAAACTGGAGTAATATGTTCTCTCATCTTAGTTCTAGTTAAAACTCTGGCTGCTGCATTTTGGACAAGTTGTAATCTGTCAGTTGTTTTCTTAGGCAGTCCTGAAAAAAGTGCATTGCAGTAATCAAGCAGAGAAAAAACAAAGGCGTGGATTAGCGTTTTTGCATCGTCCAAGGACACATAGGCCCTCATTTATCAATCGAGTGTAAAATCTGCCACAAATTCGAGTGCAGGTTTCGTAGTACACCCACGTCTCCACGGCATTTATAAAGTGATCGCAAACAGCTGATCCTTCCTTAATTTCGTTCTCACGTTAATAAATGTCACGGCTGAATTTGATCTGGCACGCCCTAAGAAATCAAGCCTCGCCCTCGTTTTTGCGACCTGAACCACTGCTATACGATCTGGAAACCATGGTTACCGTGCCTTTCTGCCCGCCTCACCCCCCTCTCTCATACACACACACACACACACACACACACACACACACACACACACACAGACGCACACAAGCTGCACGCACACGCAACTTGCAAGCCCAACTAACTGGTGTGTTGTTAAATAAATAAACAACGAACACCTGCATGAATTAAATAAAGTTGTAGGCCTACCCTGTCTGTTCCCTCTCACCTCGCTTGCCTTGCTGTCATGTCCATGCACGCACGCACCTACATGACACATTAAATAAAGCTGTCTGTTTCTCCTCTCGCTTCGTTTCCCTTGCTGCCCGCCTCACCCCCCGCACACATATCGCAATTTTTCACTGTGTGTTGTTAGTTGTATATTAAATCATTATAAGTATTTTTTATTTAATATACAACAAGATATATTAGTGAACGAAAACCTGAACCTGTGAACCATAATTAAATAACAAATAGGCACACACACGCTGCTGTTTTGCAGGTGCTCCTCCTGTCCAGTGTGTCTGTCTGTCTGTCTGTCTGTCTCTCTCTATCACAGTGGTCCGTCCGTGACCAACTGACCATGCACGTTCCGACGTTCGACAGTCTATTTAGATTGCCTCGCAGACGTTAGTCACTGCAGTGGCCGCCGGCCGGGCTGTCAACTGTCATTATATGAATGTGCAGCAAAAACCGTATATAGCCTCATGTGGCTGGTGGTTGCTTGGCTGGGTAATATACCTATATATCTCCGATGCAGTTCCCACTTGCGCTGGGAGCCTGGCACGGTACATTTGGCATTGAGCGACGCGTCGGGTTTATTATATTGCACATACCGTAAGAAAGACATCGGCCTTCATGCTGTAGATTAGGCTACAGTAGGCTATACCACGTTGGGACTGCTGCACTATACTCTCCAACGTCCCGTCATGGAAATATTTCAGCACAGACAGCCCAAATCCTCGCATGTATGCGCTCATGCAAAACACTGTTTAAATGGCTTAAGCATCTCTTGCAACATTGTTTTTAATTGCGCGATTTTATCTCCTACTAATTTCATATGACACATGTATTCCTTAACATTTTTATTTATTTATTTTTTACATGTAGCCCATATACATTATACATACCTTTTATATAAACATTTTAGGAGTGAATACATATATGTTTAGATGCCTGTGACAGCCTCTCAGCAGTTCAGACAAGGCTGCTCCGCTTGTGTAAAACAGAAAAACAGCGTACGCCAGCTGAAGAGTAGACGTGACTATTTGTCCTACTCAAGTTCAATTTCAAGCTTTGCCGGAAATGTTAAATGCCGAAAATGTCGGTAATTTCGGCGTGCGCCCATATTTTGGCGTACGCACGGTTGATAAATGAGGGCCATAGGCTCTGATTCGTGCAATATTTCTAAGGTGAAAAAAGGCAATCTTGGTAACATGATTAATGTGTGAATTAAAATTCAATTCAGAATCAATAATAACCCCCAGGTTCTTTACTGTACTGTTACTTTCTACAGTCAGGTTGCCAAGTCTGCTTAACAGTTTCCGTGCCGCGAATGGATTACTCCAGGTTAATGTCGCTGCCATAAAAGACTTACGCGACTTTTGTTTTATGTGTTTAATCCGCCGTAATGTAAACAAAAAAAAGAAATTTCTTTTTCGCCGCTTAGGAAGAGAGGAGGTGCATTTCGTGTTGACAATGAACCGGAAATCGTCACATGCTGTGAGCTGCTAGGGCTTCTGGGAAATTGAGGCCAATGCAAACGCATTGGGTTCAACGCCTCATGGAGGCGGGTCCTGTGCTGCCTCTTCTCGGTGTAGCAAGATGGCGGGTGGTTCGATCGTTCATAACAAACGGGGGGAGCTATTTTCGCTCGATTTTCGCGGATTAAAAGCCCAAATAATTCAGCGTGTGCTCTAAAGGTAATACAACAATCTCGGCAGTGAAGGGGGGTTGATTAAAATGCGGGTTAATCGTAAAAAACAGTCAAACTGTTAATATTGATTCTTTCTGTTCACTAGAACCGATTATAAGAACTTCTGTCTTATCCTCATTTAGCTTGAGAAAGTTCTCATTCATCCAACATTTGATGCTAGACAGACAGGTCAACAGCGGGTCTAAACCACAGGGATCATCTGGAGCCACAGAAAGATATAGTTGGGTATCATCAGCATAGAAATGAAAATTGACTCCGTGATTGGCAATGAGTTCGCCCAATGGCAGTATGTACAAGGAGAAAAGCAGAGGGCCAAGAATCGAGCCCTGTGGAATACCAGAACTGATGTCGTGTTTGTCTGAGTCAAACTCGGCTAGATTGACAAAGTAACTTCTGTTTGATAGGAGGAGGAAAACCAGGACAGGGCCGTACAAGACAGGCCTATCCAGTGCTCCAGACGCTGTATTAAAATTGAATGATCAATCGTGTCAAATGCAGCCGTTAGATCTAGAAGTAAGAGAACGGATACATGTTTCTTGTCAGCAGACACCCTAAGATCATTCATTACTTTTACAAGTGCTGTTTCTGTACTGTGACTTTCCTAAAGCCAGATTGGAATTTGTTGTGCACATTATTGTTCTGTAGAAACACATCCAATTGATGAAAGATGCATTTTTCTAAAACCTTGCCCAGAAAGGGTAGATTTGAAATGGGTCGATAGTTGCCCAAAACAGAGGGATCAAGATTGTGTTTCTTGAGAAGGGGCTTAACTATAGCAGTCTTCAGTGAGTCTGGTGAGAGCCACACGGATATAAGTGGAAATAGAGAGCAGTGTGACTGCGTGTGAGACCAGAGCTCCCAGACCGACACATTTGAGGACACATTATTGTCTCCAACAGAATGTCTCTTTGTGAGTCCCAGACTTGTAGGCCACAATTGAGGCCAACATTGTCAAATTGGGGCCAAAATTAATGTCCCAATTAGATATGGCAGAATTCAACAGGGTTAAGGTCGCTGCACACTGTAGCTGTTTTTGGATAATTAACAGCGGGAAAACGCATCTATTCAGCAAGGACCTTTACTGTATGGAGATATGAGATAAATGTTCATGCAATATGCTCGTACACCAGACAGTTCTCTCTCCCTCTCTCTGTAGTCTGTCTGGCCAGCAATGCCGTGCATTTTCCAATACAAGCAGCTGTCACCTCGCCCTACAATCAGTGGCTTTGTGTGTGTGTGCGTGCGTGCGTGCGTGCGTGTGTGTGTGTGTTCTTTCTTTCTTTCAATGGAGGTGTCTGTCTCAATCCTACCTGGCTTTGTTGTGTGTTTGTCCTTGAAACGGCTAATTGTGCTATATGATTTTGGTTTCTATTCTGTTGGTCAAATGTATTTATAGTAGGCTACAACGTGTTGGGCGCTGAAGAACAACACGTTCTGAACTTGCAGATTTTATATTTTAGGTTTTGTCACGATTTGTAAAAACTGGCACATCCAAAAGCAAAACACAACAAAGTCAAAGTCCAAGGGTGTTTATTGAAAAAACACAGGAGGAAAAAAGGAGCTTGTAGATCTGCTATATATTCAGTGTGGTCGAGCAGGCTGAGGCTGGTGGCAGGCAGGCAAGGCAAAGAAGCTGGTCAGAATATCACTGAGAAAAAAGGAGAACAGCAAGGATCAAAAATCACGAGAAGCAAAAAAACCAAGGTTCCAAAAATACTAACTATTCACAAGGAAAAATACTAGAGAGGTTGACTAGAAGCGTTACCACGCACTGAGGTTGTGATACTAGAGAGGCTGACTAGAAGCGTTACCACGCACTGAGGTTGTGATACTAGAGAGGCTGACTAGAAGCGTTACCACGCACTGAGGTTGTGATACTAGAGAGGCTGACTAGAAGCGTTACCACGCACTGAGGTTGTGATACTAGAGAGGCTGACTAGAAGCGTTACCACGCACTGAGGTTGTGATACTAGAGAGGCTGACTAGAAGCGTTACCACGCACTGAGGTTTATTCACAAGGAAAAATACTAGAGAGGCTGACTAGAAGCGTTACCACGCACTGAGGTTGTGAAACGATCTGGCATCGGTGCGGGGGGGAGAAGACCAGACATTTATAGACTGGAGGATGATTAGCTGATGCCAGGCAGGTGAGGGAGATTAGGGAACTGGAACCAGGTGTGCCAAGCTGGGAGCTGGAGCCGAGCCTATACGCCCAAAACACACGCCCCCTCACAAAGACAAACACAGACACTGACAGAGACTGTGACAGGTTTAGTTTAATTGTCGTGCTAAAATGTGTCCTCACAAGTACGTAAGTAAGTGTTTGTGTGTGTGTGTGTGTGTGTGTGTGTGTGTGTGTGGGGGGGGGGAGAGATAGAGAGAGAGAGCGCGTGGGTGTGTTCAGTCTCAGCCCACCATGGGTATGACAGGATCCACGGGGGGTCTTTGACTGCAAGGCGTTTTCCCTGTTAGTTGTTCTTTTACTTCGTATGTAAGCCACGGTAGACCTGTCAAACAGAAAGCAGTGCATCATGGTCTATCCGCCCCATACGAGACTAACTCTTTGGAGAAGAAGTAAATGTATGTATAATAATATGTAAATGTGTGTGTCTATATGCATAAGTCTCTGCTGCCTGGAAACATCCTGTGTCCTCTGACTCCTCTTACATTTCAGGAATCAAATAAAAACAAATATAGCAAGCAACGTGTTTAGAGCTCGTACAGTACGTAGATCTGCTTTTCCTATTTCTTTTTTTTTTTATCCTGAAAAGTTACTTTTTTTCCTTTACATAATATGAGGTTTCTATCCGAAAATAGGCCTACCAGCTCAAACCCACAACGTGGTACTTTTCAAGTATTGTATCACAAACGTCAGTAGCATTACAAAGTCACATACTGTACACGAAAACCCTACCAATTAAAGGACCACTTCACCACTTTTCAACCTATCTTCATAGATAGATAGATAGATAGATAGATAAAACAATTGCGCCATTATTTCATGATTATTAGTGAGGACCTATTATATGAAGATAGGTTGAAAAGTGGTGAAGTGGTCCTTTAAAAATTAATCCCCCTGTATTGCCCATTGCAAGTGAGTTTGTCTTATTATGTAACGCCGTAATAATAATAATAATAATAATAATTAAAAAGAAAAACCTAAGATGCATGAATGTATACTTATACGGTTGGGTAGAATGCTCTTGATGCATTGAATGTATACTTATACGGCTGGGTAGAATGCTCTTGATGCATTGAATATATACTTATACGGCTGGGTAGAATGCTCTTGATGCATTGAATGTATACTTATACGGCTGGGTAGAATGCTCTTGATGCATTGAATGTATACTTATACGGTTGGGTAGAATGCTCTTGATGCATTGAATGTATACTTATACGGTTGGGTAGAATGCTCTTGATGCATTGAATGTATACTTATACGGTTGGGTAGAATGCTCTTGATGCATTGAATGTATACTTATAGGGTTGGGTAGAATGCTCTTGATGCATTGAATGTATACTTATACGGTTGGGTAGAATGCTCTTGATGCATTGAATGTATACTTATAGGGTTGGGTAGAATGCTCTTGATGCATTGAATGTATACTTATACGGTTGGGTAGAATGCTCTTGATGCATTGAATGTATACTTATACGGTTGGGTAGAATGCTCTTGATGCATTGAATGTATACTTATACGGTTGGGTAGAATGCTCTTGATGCATTGAATGTATACTTATAGGTTGGGTAGAATGCTCTTGATGCATTGAATGTATACTTATAGGTTGGGTAGAATGCTCTTGATGCATTGAATGTATACTTATACGGTTGGGTAGAATGCTCTTGATGCATTGAATGTATACTTATACGGCTGGGTAGAATGCTCTTGATGCATTGAATGTATACTTATACAGTTGGGTAGAATGCTCTTGATGCATTGAATGTATACTTATACGGTTGGGTAGAATGCTCTTGATGCATTGAATGTATACTTATACGGTTGGGTAGAATGCTCTTGATGCATTGAATGTATACTTATACAGTTGGGTAGAATGCTCTTGATGCATTGAATGTATACTTATACGGTTGGGTAGAATGCTCTTGATGCATTGAATGTATACTTATACGGTTGGGTAGAATGCTCTTGATGCATTGAATGTATACTTATACGGTTGGGTAGAATGCTCTTGATGCATTGAATGTATACTTATACGGCTGGGTAGAATGCTCTTGATGCATTGAATGTATACTTATACAGTTGGGTAGAATGCTCTTGATGCATTGAATGTATACTTATAGGGTTGGGTAGAATGCTCTTGATGCATTGAATGTATACTTATACAGTTGGGTAGAATGCTCTTGATGCATTGAATGTATACTTATACGGCTGGGTAGAATGCTCTTGATGCATTGAATGTATACTTATACGGTTGGGTAGAATGCTCTTGATGCATTGAATGTATACTTATACGGCTGGGTAGAATGCTCTTGATGCATTGAATGTATACTTATAGGTTGGGTAGAATGCTCTTGATGCATTGAATGTATACTTATACGGTTGGGTAGAATGCTCTTGATGCATTGAATGTATACTTATACGGTTGGGTAGAATGCTCTTGATGCATTGAATGTATACTTATACGGTTGGGTAGAATGCTCTTGATGCATTGAATGTATACTTATAGGTTGGGTAGAATGCTCTTGATGCATTGAATGTATACTTATAGGTTGGGTAGAATGCTCTTGATGCATTGAATGTATACTTATACGGTTGGGTAGAATACTCTTGATGCATTGAATGTATACTTATACGGCTGGGTAGAATGCTCTTGATGCATTGAATGTATACTTATACGGTTGGGTAGAATGCTCTTGATGCATTGAATGTATACTTATACGGTTGGGTAGAATGCTCTTGATGCATTGAATGTATACTTATACGGCTGGGTAGAATGCTCTTGATGCATTGAATGTATACTTATACGGTTGGGTAGAATGCTCTTGATGCATTGAATGTATACTTATAGGTTGGGTAGAATGCTCTTGATGCATTGAATGTATACTTATAGGTTGGGTAGAATGCTCTTGATGCATTGAATGTATACTTATACGGTTGGGTAGAATGCTCTTGATGCATTGAATGTATACTTATACGGTTGGGTAGAATGCTCTTGATGCATTGAATGTATACTTATACGGCTGGGTAGAATGCTCTTGATGCATTGAATGTATACTTATACGGCTGGGTAGAATGCTATTGATGCATTGAATGTATACTTATACGGCTGGGTAGAATGCTCTTGATGCATTGAATGTATACTTATACGGCTGGGTAGAATGCTCTTGATGCATTGAATGTATACTTATACGGTTGGGTAGAATGCTCTTGATGCATTGAATGTATACTTATACGGTTGGGTAGAATGCTCTTGATGCATTGAATGTATACTTATAGGGTTGGGTAGAATGCTCTTGATGCATTGAATGTATACTTATAGGGTTGGGTAGAATGCTCTTGATGCATTGAATGTATACTTATACGGTTGGGTAGAATGCTCTTGATGCATTGAATGTATACTTATACGGTTGGGTAGAATGCTCTTGATGCATTGAATGTATACTTATAGGGTTGGGTAGAATGCTCTTGATGCATTGAATGTATACTTATAGGTTGGGTAGAATGCTCTTGATGCATTGAATGTATACTTATAGGTTGGGTAGAATACTCTTGATGCATTGAATGTATACTTATACGGTTGGGTAGAATGCTCTTGATGCATTGAATGTATACTTATACGGTTGGGTAGAATGCTCTTGATGCATTGAATGTATACTTATAGGGTTGGGTAGAATGCTCTTGATGCATTGAATGTATACTTATAGGTTGGGTAGAATGCTCTTGATGCATTGAATGTATACTTATAGGGTTGGGTAGAATGCTCTTGATGCATTGAATGTATACTTATACGGCTGGGTAGAATGCTCTTGATGCATTGAATGTATACTTATACGGCTGGGTAGAATGCTCTTGATGCATTGAATGTATACTTATACGGTTGGGTAGAATGCTCTTGATGCATTGAATGTATACTTATACGGTTGGGTAGAATGCTCTTGATGCATTGAATGTATACTTATAGGGTTGGGTAGAATGCTCTTGATGCATTGAATGTATACTTATAGGGTTGGGTAGAATGCTCTTGATGCATTGAATGTATACTTATACGGTTGGGTAGAATGCTCTTGATGCATTGAATGTATACTTATACGGTTGGGTAGAATGCTCTTGATGCATTGAATGTATACTTATAGGGTTGGGTAGAATGCTCTTGATGCATTGAATGTATACTTATAGGGTTGGGTAGAATGCTCTTGATGCATTGAATGTATACTTATACGGTTGGGTATAGAATGCTCTTGATGCATTGAATGTATACTTATACGGCTGGGTAGAATGCTCTTGATGCATTGAATGTATACTTATACGGCTGGGTAGAATGCTCTTGATGCATTGAATGTATACTTATAGGGTTGGGTAGAATGCTCTTGATGCATTGAATGTATACTTATGCGGTTGGGTAGAATGCTCTTGATGCATTGAATGTATACTTATAGGTTGGGTAGAATACTCTTGATGCATTGAATGTATACTTATACGGCTGGGTAGAATGCTCTTGATGCATTGAATGTATACTTATACGGTTGGGTAGAATGCTCTTGATGCATTGAATGTATACTTATAGGGTTGGGTAGAATGCTCTTGATGCATTGAATGTATACTTATAGGTTGGGTAGAATGCTCTTGATGCATTGAATGTATACTTATAGGTTGGGTAGAATACTCTTGATGCATTGAATGTATACTTATACGGTTGGGTAGAATGCTCTTGATGCATTGAATGTATACTTATACGGCTGGGTAGAATGCTCTTGATGCATTGAATGTATACTTATACGGCTGGGTAGAATGCTCTTGATGCATTGAATGTATACTTATACGGTTGGGTAGAATGCTCTTGATGCATTGAATGTATACTTATACGGTTGGGTAGAATGCTCTTGATGCATTGAATGTATACTTATAGGGTTGGGTAGAATGCTCTTGATGCATTGAATGTATACTTATAGGGTTGGGTAGAATGCTCTTGATGCATTGAATGTATACTTATACGGTTGGGTAGAATGCTCTTGATGCATTGAATGTATACTTATAGGGTTGGGTAGAATGCTCTTGATGCATTGAATGTATACTTATAGGGTTGGGTAGAATGCTCTTGATGCATTGAATGTATACTTATACGGTTGGGTAGAATGCTCTTGATGCATTGAATGTATACTTATACGGCTGGGTAGAATGCTCTTGATGCATTGAATGTATACTTATACGGCTGGGTAGAATGCTCTTGATGCATTGAATGTATACTTATACGGTTGGGTAGAATGCTCTTGATGCATTGAATGTATACTTATAGGGTTGGGTAGAATGCTCTTGATGCATTGAATGTATACTTATAGGGTTGGGTAGAATGCTCTTGATGCATTGAATGTATACTTATACGGTTGGGTAGAATGCTCTTGATGCATTGAATGTATACTTATACGGTTGGGTAGAATGCTCTTGATGCATTGAATGTATACTTATAGGGTTGGGTAGAATGCTCTTGATGCATTGAATGTATACTTATAGGGTTGGGTAGAATGCTCTTGATGCATTGAATGTATACTTATACGGTTGGGTATAGAATGCTCTTGATGCATTGAATGTATACTTATACGGTTGGGTAGAATGCTCTTGATGCATTGAATGTATACTTATACGGTTGGGTAGAATGCTCTTGATGCATTGAATGTATACTTATAGGGTTGGGTAGAATGCTCTTGATGCATTGAATGTATACTTATACGGTTGGGTAGAATGCTCTTGATGCATTGAATGTATACTTATACGGCTGGGTAGAATGCTCTTGATGCATTGAATGTATACTTATACGGCTGGGTAGAATGCTCTTGATGCATTGAATGTATACTTATAGGGTTGGGTAGAATGCTCTTGATGCATTGAATGTATACTTATGCGGTTGGGTAGAATGCTCTTGATGCATTGAATGTATACTTATAGGTTGGGTAGAATACTCTTGATGCATTGAATGTATACTTATACGGCTGGGTAGAATGCTCTTGATGCATTGAATGTATACTTATACGGTTGGGTAGAATGCTCTTGATGCATTGAATGTATACTTATAGGGTTGGGTAGAATGCTCTTGATGCATTGAATGTATACTTATAGGTTGGGTAGAATGCTCTTGATGCATTGAATGTATACTTATAGGTTGGGTAGAATACTCTTGATGCATTGAATGTATACTTATACGGTTGGGTAGAATGCTCTTGATGCATTGAATGTATACTTATACGGTTGGGTAGAATGCTCTTGATGCATTGAATGTATACTTATACGGTTGGGTAGAATGCTCTTGATGCATTGAATGTATACTTATAGGGTTGGGTAGAATGCTCTTGATGCATTGAATGTATACTTATACGGTTGGGTAGAATGCTCTTGATGCATTGAATGTATACTTATACGGCTGGGTAGAATGCTCTTGATGCATTGAATGTATACTTATACGGCTGGGTAGAATGCTCTTGATGCATTGAATGTATACTTATAGGGTTGGGTAGAATGCTCTTGATGCATTGAATGTATACTTATGCGGTTGGGTAGAATGCTCTTGATGCATTGAATGTATACTTATAGGTTGGGTAGAATACTCTTGATGCATTGAATGTATACTTATACGGCTGGGTAGAATGCTCTTGATGCATTGAATGTATACTTATACGGTTGGGTAGAATGCTCTTGATGCATTGAATGTATACTTATAGGGTTGGGTAGAATGCTCTTGATGCATTGAATGTATACTTATAGGTTGGGTAGAATGCTCTTGATGCATTGAATGTATACTTATAGGTTGGGTAGAATGCTCTTGATGCATTGAATGTATACTTATACGGTTGGGTAGAATGCTCTTGATGCATTGAATGTATACTTATACGGCTGGGTAGAATGCTCTTGATGCATTGAATGTATACTTATACGGCTGGGTAGAATGCTCTTGATGCATTGAATGTATACTTATACGGTTGGGTAGAATGCTCTTGATGCATTGAATGTATACTTATACGGTTGGGTAGAATGCTCTTGATGCATTGAATGTATACTTATAGGGTTGGGTAGAATGCTCTTGATGCATTGAATGTATACTTATAGGGTTGGGTAGAATGCTCTTGATGCATTGAATGTATACTTATACGGTTGGGTAGAATGCTCTTGATGCATTGAATGTATACTTATACGGTTGGGTAGAATGCTCTTGATGCATTGAATGTATACTTATAGGGTTGGGTAGAATGCTCTTGATGCATTGAATGTATACTTATAGGGTTGGGTAGAATGCTCTTGATGCATTGAATGTATACTTATACGGTTGGGTATAGAATGCTCTTGATGCATTGAATGTATACTTATACGGTTGGGTAGAATGCTCTTGATGCATTGAATGTATACTTATACGGCTGGGTAGAATGCTCTTGATGCATTGAATGTATACTTATACGGCTGGGTAGAATGCTCTTGATGCATTGAATGTATACTTATAGGGTTGGGTAGAATGCTCTTGATGCATTGAATGTATACTTATGCGGTTGGGTAGAATGCTCTTGATGCATTGAATGTATACTTATAGGTTGGGTAGAATACTCTTGATGCATTGAATGTATACTTATACGGCTGGGTAGAATGCTCTTGATGCATTGAATGTATACTTATACGGTTGGGTAGAATGCTCTTGATGCATTGAATGTATACTTATAGGGTTGGGTAGAATGCTCTTGATGCATTGAATGTATACTTATAGGTTGGGTAGAATGCTCTTGATGCATTGAATGTATACTTATAGGTTGGGTAGAATACTCTTGATGCATTGAATGTATACTTATACGGTTGGGTAGAATGCTCTTGATGCATTGAATGTATACTTATACGGCTGGGTAGAATGCTCTTGATGCATTGAATGTATACTTATACGGTTGGGTAGAATGCTCTTGATGCATTGAATGTATACTTATACGGTTGGGTAGAATGCTCTTGATGCATTGAATGTATACTTATAGGGTTGGGTAGAATGCTCTTGATGCATTGAATGTATACTTATAGGGTTGGGTAGAATGCTCTTGATGCATTGAATGTATACTTATACGGTTGGGTAGAATGCTCTTGATGCATTGAATGTATACTTATACGGTTGGGTAGAATGCTCTTGATGCATTGAATGTATACTTATAGGGTTGGGTAGAATGCTCTTGATGCATTGAATGTATACTTATAGGGTTGGGTAGAATGCTCTTGATGCATTGAATGTATACTTATACGGTTGGGTAGAATGCTCTTGATGCATTGAATGTATACTTATACGGTTGGGTATAGAATGCTCTTGATGCATTGAATGTATACTTATACGGTTGGGTAGAATGCTCTTGATGCATTGAATGTATACTTATACGGTTGGGTATAGAATGCTCTTGATGCATTGAATGTATACTTATACGGCTGGGTAGAATGCTCTTGATGCATTGAATGTATACTTATACGGCTGGGTAGAATGCTCTTGATGCATTGAATGTATACTTATAGGGCTGGGTAGAATGCTCTTGATGCATTGAATGTATACTTACACGGTTGGGTAGAATGCTCTTGATGCATTGAATGTATACTTATACGGTTGGGTAGAATGCTCTTGATGCATTGAATGTATACTTATAGGGTTGGGTAGAATGCTCTTGATGCATTGAATGTATACTTATACGGCTGGGTAGAATGCTCTTGATGCATTGAATGTATACTTATACGGCTGGGTAGAATGCTCTTGATGCATTGAATGTATACTTATAGGGTTGGGTAGAATGCTCTTGATGCATTGAATGTATACTTATACGGTTGGGTAGAATGCTCTTGATGCATTGAATGTATACTTATACGGTTGGGTAGAATGCTCTTGATGCATTGAATGTATACTTATAGGTTGGGTAGAATGCTCTTGATGCATTGAATGTATACTTATAGGTTGGGTAGAATGCTCTTGATGCATTGAATGTATACTTATAGGGTTGGGTAGAATGCTCTTGATGCATTGAATGTATACTTATACGGTTGGGTAGAATGCTCTTGATGCATTGAATGTATACTTATACGGCTGGGTAGAATGCCCTTGATGCATTGAATGTATACTTATACGGCTGGGTAGAATGCTCTTGATGCATTGAATGTATACTTATACGGCTGGGTAGAATGCTCTTGATGCATTGAATGTATACTTATACGGCTGGGTAGAATGCTCTTGATGCATTGAATGTATACTTATACGGTTGGGTAGAATGCTCTTGATGCATTGAATGTATACTTATACGGTTGGGTATAGAATGCTCTTGATGCATTGAATGTATACTTATACGGTTGGGTAGAATGCTCTTGATGCATTGAATGTATACTTATACGGCTGGGTAGAATGCTCTTGATGCATTGAATGTATACTTATACGGCTGGGTAGAATGCTCTTGATGCATTGAATGTATACTTATAGGGTTGGGTAGAATGCTCTTGATGCATTGAATGTATACTTATGCGGTTGGGTAGAATGCTCTTGATGCATTGAATGTATACTTATAGGTTGGGTAGAATACTCTTGATGCATTGAATGTATACTTATACGGCTGGGTAGAATGCTCTTGATGCATTGAATGTATACTTATACGGTTGGGTAGAATGCTCTTGATGCATTGAATGTATACTTATAGGGTTGGGTAGAATGCTCTTGATGCATTGAATGTATACTTATAGGTTGGGTAGAATGCTCTTGATGCATTGAATGTATACTTATAGGTTGGGTAGAATACTCTTGATGCATTGAATGTATACTTATACGGTTGGGTAGAATGCTCTTGATGCATTGAATGTATACTTATACGGCTGGGTAGAATGCTCTTGATGCATTGAATGTATACTTATACGGTTGGGTAGAATGCTCTTGATGCATTGAATGTATACTTATACGGTTGGGTAGAATGCTCTTGATGCATTGAATGTATACTTATAGGGTTGGGTAGAATGCTCTTGATGCATTGAATGTATACTTATAGGGTTGGGTAGAATGCTCTTGATGCATTGAATGTATACTTATACGGTTGGGTAGAATGCTCTTGATGCATTGAATGTATACTTATACGGTTGGGTAGAATGCTCTTGATGCATTGAATGTATACTTATAGGGTTGGGTAGAATGCTCTTGATGCATTGAATGTATACTTATAGGGTTGGGTAGAATGCTCTTGATGCATTGAATGTATACTTATACGGTTGGGTAGAATGCTCTTGATGCATTGAATGTATACTTATACGGTTGGGTATAGAATGCTCTTGATGCATTGAATGTATACTTATACGGTTGGGTAGAATGCTCTTGATGCATTGAATGTATACTTATACGGTTGGGTAGAATGCTCTTGATGCATTGAATGTATACTTATACGGTTGGGTATAGAATGCTCTTGATGCATTGAATGTATACTTATACGGCTGGGTAGAATGCTCTTGATGCATTGAATGTATACTTATACGGCTGGGTAGAATGCTCTTGATGCATTGAATGTATACTTATAGGGCTGGGTAGAATGCTCTTGATGCATTGAATGTATACTTACACGGTTGGGTAGAATGCTCTTGATGCATTGAATGTATACTTATACGGTTGGGTAGAATGCTCTTGATGCATTGAATGTATACTTATAGGGTTGGGTAGAATGCTCTTGATGCATTGAATGTATACTTATACGGCTGGGTAGAATGCTCTTGATGCATTGAATGTATACTTATACGGCTGGGTAGAATGCTCTTGATGCATTGAATGTATACTTATAGGGTTGGGTAGAATGCTCTTGATGCATTGAATGTATACTTATACGGTTGGGTAGAATGCTCTTGATGCATTGAATGTATACTTATACGGTTGGGTAGAATGCTCTTGATGCATTGAATGTATACTTATAGGTTGGGTAGAATGCTCTTGATGCATTGAATGTATACTTATAGGTTGGGTAGAATGCTCTTGATGCATTGAATGTATACTTATAGGGTTGGGTAGAATGCTCTTGATGCATTGAATGTATACTTATACGGTTGGGTAGAATGCTCTTGATGCATTGAATGTATACTTATACGGCTGGGTAGAATGCCCTTGATGCATTGAATGTATACTTATACGGCTGGGTAGAATGCTCTTGATGCATTGAATGTATACTTATACGGCTGGGTAGAATGCTCTTGATGCATTGAATGTATACTTATACGGCTGGGTAGAATGCTCTTGATGCATTGAATGTATACTTATACGGTTGGGTAGAATGCTCTTGATGCATTGCGCTGTGACAGCAGGGGGTCCCCCTTTGTAACACAGAGGTTCTCAAAGTGGGGTCCCTGCATGGGGGGGTCCCGGGGCTCCCCTGCAAAATGTGTTGATACAGCATCACGATCATGTTGGATATAATTATTTTTATAGAAAATGAATTAAATCTGGCACTTCCAGTCGAGTAAGAGTCTTTATTAATAAAGATAGTGTAACAAGTAACATGTAACAAAGTCACAGTGTATTTTGACCCTGACGAAGGCCTGCGCGTCGAAACGCGTTTGTCCGTCTTGTATATGACTGCTGCTGCGGAGCACTATCTTTATTAATAAAGACTCTTACTCGACTGGAAGCAGGGCTCGACGCTTAGCATTTTTCCAAGTAGCACGTGTGCGCCTAAGTTGAAAAATCTAGTAGCACACAAATTATTTTAGGAGCACGATGAAAAATGATGTATTTTTAAAGGGCGCTAGCCCCTCCTATACACAGGCTGTCACACATCTCAAAATGAGCCATTGACAATCAACAGAGAAATTACGTCAAAATTCTGCTAAATATGACATAAATTTAACGCCATTGACATTGAACGGAAAATGTATGTCATATGTAAACGAGCAAATCAGCTAACCAATCACAGGCAACAGGCATTCTGATTGGCCAGTATGAGATGATATCTGATGATGTATGATGACAAGAGCGCCCCTTACTTAACATGGGTGTGATGTCAAAATATTATATCACTATCTTTTCAGCAATTATCACAAAATAGTGATATTCATCATGATATCATTGTTATGTTTGTTTTCATATAATCTATATAATCAATTTGTTTTATGCTAATACTTTGTAGATAGATCGATAGTAGCTCTGTTCCATAACTCTAATACGTGCAACACATTAGAGCTATGGGCCAGAGCTAGATAGATATCTCATGGATGGATAGACAGGCTATCCGTTTTATCCTGCTGTTCTATCATGTTAGTGTGACATTCAGACAGTGCAGAGCAGAGGCTGCTCGATGGTGAATTAGTATTGTAACATTCTCCTTGGCTTTGACTGACTGACTGATATTAATACGGTAATCCAGCCAGTTCGGTCATTCGCATTATCATTTATGCTGGGCACACGCTTTTGTAAGCAAACGCTAAGCAAGGGTTGTTTTTGATAAACATCAATCCGTCCACTACATGTGGTGTGTGTGCGCGCGCGTGCGTGCGTGCACGGCTGCACGCTGTTTCACCCGCGTTTCGTTAAAAGTAAGTTACGTTTGAACTTTGAACATTACAAACAAACTTTGCAAATAACGTGTCGGGATCCAAGCAATTCCTTCTGACTCTGTGCTATCATGCTAATGCTATCCCGCTGAGTTCGCTCTGACTTATTTTCTGTCTGCCGCTGCTGACAGACAGCAAGCAGCGACAGGGGAAAGAGCAGCGACACAGGGAGGGCGGGGCGGTGGGAGCAAAGGGGACAGATCTTCAAATGAACACCGCATTGAGCCTCGACACGTTGTTAGCTTGTAGCTCTTCTCTTTTTGGCGTTCAGAAATATAAATGTAGTTATAGAACCAGGACTATAGAATGTGCACTTGCTGTAGACAGAGACTTGTCTTTATCACGATTGAATGGTCAAATCCTGTAGTCGCACCTGTGCTACAAATTGAATTTTACAACTCGCACAGTGGTATTTTTAGTCGCAAATGCGAGTACCTAGTCGCACTGTCGAGCCCTGACTGGAAGTGCAGATTTAAATTCATGTTCTTTTGGAATCTGCACCCAGCACACGCCTGGAACTATATAAAACTGTCTGAGTAGAGCGGGCCTTTTCCCCCGAAGTGAACGGATATAAAAGATAGCAGGTATACTGTAAGCTCACAACGTGCCACTCGGTGTCCCGCTGTGAGCTTAACCCATTCTGACCTGAGATCAGATTCATACGAGGTTTCCGCCGGACACACACTGGTCTGATGAACCCATTCTGACCTGAGATCAGATTCATACGCGGTTTCCACTGGACACACACTGGTCTGACTAACCCATTCTGACCTGAGATCAGATTCTAAAAATGTCAGTCGTTCTTCGATTTTCTTCAAAAATAGCAGACCTACAAGCTCGTATCGCGCCACTCGGTGGCGCGATATGAGCTTGTAGATCTGCTATTTTTAAATAGCTAAAGCATAACATGATGCTGACACCAAAATGGGTGCCCGTTCAGAATGGGTTAATTGTGCATCTGCTATGTTTGAACATTTTAGAAAGATCCTGTATCTTACATTTTACAAATGGTCTCTTCTGGTGGTCCCCATGGCAACAACATCTAACATGTCAAACGGCGACGTGTTACATGACAGGCTACACCGTATATGGAGGACGTGCTTCGTGCAAAGTTCTGTGTTCTTCACCACGAGGCTGTTGAAAAAGCAATTAAGCGCCAAGGTAATCACAGCTCCCCCCACCGCGTTGAAATTAGAAGCGATTATGGCTCATTTGAGGAATATATACAGCTCCGTCTGTATCGCATTATGAATAAGTTATGGGCACAGAGGAGCGCCGTGATCGCATCACCGCCAAAAGTTGGCAGTGCCAAGTCGATGTTAACTCGTCCACAATCAAACCTGTTGTTCACTCGGGACGTTTGAGATTAAGAAATAACCTCAAACCTCGCCTCAAAACCTTGTTTCAATTTTTTATCCCACAATTTTGTAACCCATTTTTAACC
>NC_139702.1:4100987-4134052 GCF_964188405.1 Protomyctophum parallelum | reverse complement strand
TAATCAATCTGCAAAGCAACTAAAGTTTTAAAATAAATGTTGTGGAGTTGTAGTAAAAATATTGGAAATTGGAAATACTCTAGTAAATACTCAAGTAAAGTACAAAGACCTAAAATAATTACTCAAGTAAAGTACTTAAGTAAATATACTTAGTTACTTTCCAACACTGATGACAACGATGACGAGAACGCAGAGAACTCTTGGTATGAGGGATGAGTCAAGCAAACCACACACACACACACACACACACACACACACACACACACACACACACACACACACACACACACACACATTTACAATAATGTGTGGGGACATCATCAATTTAGGATGGCTAATGGCCGGCCATTTGTTTTTAATTCTTAGATTTGTAACCCTATCTACTGTACAAGCTCACAACAGGTATAAGCGCAGATGACACTGCCGTGCAATTTCATATAAATGTTGCATGACTGATCCTACCCTAACCCCCAAACACACATGTGTGTATTTTGTGCTATTATGGTGTATAACTTTCAATGCATTCTTCCAATTTGAACAATTGTAAGTGTGTGACTTTGGAGCACATGTATATGGCTGTTCATGCAGCGATGACAAAGGCAGCAGTATATTGAATTCAGTGGAGATTATAGGCCTGTCACCATTATTAATCACCCCATTATCGTTGCATAATCGCCATAAAATGTTCATATATTTGAAAACATTTTCCCAAAAGTAGAGGACATACAGTAGCACACACAGAGAGCTAGATTGGCTATTTTCACATTTTATTTGTGTTCATTTGTCATATCTGCGGCCATGTACAAATTTTGTTTTACAAAGCCTAAAAAGGCAAACGGAAATGTACAGTATGTTTTTATTTATGTGTTCCAATATATGAATATGACAATTAAAGGTTAGGTCAGGACATGTTGTAGTTCAGACGTGATCTGCTCAGGCACCACTCACTGACATGATGGACAAGGGCTAGGGAAGGCCACTGGTCTAGCCCATTCTGACCTGAGATCAGATTCATACGAGGTTTCCGCCGGACACACACTGGTCTGATTAACCCATTCTGACCTGAGATCAGATTCATACGAGGTTTCCGCCGGACACACACTGGTCTGATTAACCCATTCTGACCTGAGATCAGATTCTAAAAATGTCAGTCGTTCTTCGATTTTTTCAAAAATAGCAGACCTACAAGCTCATATCGCGCCACTCGGTGGCGCGATATGAGCTTGTAGATCTGCTATTTTTCAATAGCAAAAAGCATAACATGATGCTGACACCAAAATGGGTGCCCGGTCAGAATGGGCTAGGGCACGCACACACACACACACACACACACACACACACACACACACACACATGCACACACGAACG
This sequence comes from Protomyctophum parallelum, assembly GCF_964188405.1. NCBI lineage: Eukaryota > Metazoa > Chordata > Actinopteri > Myctophiformes > Myctophidae > Protomyctophum > Protomyctophum parallelum. The sequence continues at coordinate 4,132,684 of NC_139702.1, read as the reverse complement.
CTATAGCGAGAGGAAGAGGAGTTATGAAGATGCGGGGAGATGCAGGGAGGTGTTAATGTACCACAACCTCCCTGGATGACAACATGGTGACATGTCACTCACAGGTCACCGTGCGTGCATGCTGGGGGAATGCATGGTTCAGATATTCATATAGCTGAACCCTTAGCAGGATATAGTCTATTGGTGGCCACAGAGCTGAATCCTAGCAATAGTGTCTTGGTGGCCACAGAGCTGAACCCTAGCAATAGTGTATTGGTGGCCACAGAGCTGAACCCTAGCAATAGTGTATTGGTGGCCACAGAGCTGAACCCTAGCAATAGTGTATTGGTGGCCACAGAGCTGAACCCTAGCAATAGTGTATTGGTGGCCACAGAGCTGAACCCTAGCAATAGTGTCTTGGTGGCCACAGAGCTGAACCCTAGCAATAGTGTCTTATTGGTGGCCACAGAGCTGAACCCTAGCAATAGTGTCTTATTGGTGGCCACAGAGCTGAACCCTAGCAATAGTGTATTGGTGGCCACAGAGCTGAACCCTAGCAATAGTGTCTTGGTGGCCACAGAGCTGAACCCTAGCAATAGTGTATTGGTGGCCACAGAGCTGAACCCTAGCAATAGTGTCTTGGTGGCCACAGAGCTGAACCCTAGCAATAGTGTCTTGGTGGCCACAGAGCTGAATCCTAGCAATAGTGTATTGGTGGCCACAGAGCTGAACCCTAGCAATAGTGTCTTGGTGGCCACAGAGCTGAACCCTAGCAATAGTGTATTGGTGGCCACAGAGCTGAACCCTAGCAATAGTGTCTTGGTGCCCACAGAGCTGAACCCTAGCAATAGTGTCTTATTGGTGGCCACAGAGCTGAACCCTAGCAATAGTGTATTGGTGGCCACAGAGCTGAACCCTAGCAATAGTGTCTTGGTGCCCACAGAGCTGAACCCTAGCAATAGTGTCTTGGTGGCCACAGAGCTGAACCCTAGCAATAGTGTCTTGGTGGCCACAGAGCTGAACCCTAGCAATAGTGTCTTGGTGCCCCAGTCAAAACGTTTTTGGTAAGTTTTTATTGATATCTTAACGGGTTCCCACATCGTAACGTATTTGTAGAAGGTGTCAAGTCAGCCTTTATTTGATACAATACAACAAGTACATTCATGTATACATAATCGAGGACAAAATAAACAACAAAGCTCTCCTAAAACTAGCCTCTCCCACCCCACCTAATCATAGTAGTATCATGATACATAGTATCAATAAATAAACAACATCTCTCGGTCCCTTAAGGGTCCTCGTTTTGTAGGGGGAGGGTGTCACAGCCCCCTGTAGTTTGGCCTACTAGGCAGTGGCGTGCACAGACATTTAGAGGGGCAGGTGCTCAAGTGAAAAAAAAGGGCACCCTCTGTAGACATTTTTAAATCTCAACTCAAGACTCACCTCTTCACCCTTGCTTTTAGTTGAGTTTTATTTTTATTTTTTATTTTTTTATGTGTTTTTATTTATTTTATGTTCTTATATTCAGTTTTGTTCTCTGCTATTGTTTTATCATTTTAACTAATTGTGTTTTATTGTATTTTATTTTTGTGTCCTGCCCTGTGAAGCACTCTGAGCTGCATTTATGTATGAAAAGTGCTATACAAATAAAGTTTATTATTATTATTATTGTGCAGCGCATTTTGGGGGCGTGAACCCATTTTGGTGCTTTATAGCTATTGAAAAATAGCAGATCTACAAGCTCATAGCGCGCCACCGAGTGGCGCGCTACGACCTTGTAGGTCTGCTATTTTTTTTATCGAAGAACCACTGACATAGAAACATAGCTTTAGATTGTGGGGGGGGCCTAAATAATATAGTAGAAGCGTATTTTATCAATATTTGATCAATGTCACACACTACAAATTAAGAAAAAAAATAAAACCTTTTTTTTTTTTTTTTTTTTTAAGAGCACATTGTTAAAAGGGCAGAGGGTGCTCTAGCACCCCCTAGTGTCTATCTATGCACGCCACTGCTACTATAGGGTCTGTGTGGTTTGTTAGGTAGGCCTATTTCTTTGCTTCCCACAGGTTCTGAATTGCCAATCAGTGCATTGGGAGCACCTGGCCAGTGTTCCCAGTGTGCTCTATAAAGGGCTGTTTAGATTTATATTGTAAATAAATATTGGTTTGTGCACTTTTTAAACAGCCCTGTGTCTTCCTCCTTCGTTATGGCCCAAGAGCCAGGTCATAACAATTAGCCCATTCTGACCTGAGATCAGATTCATACGAGGTTTCCGCCGGACACACACTGGTCTGATGAACCCATTCTGACCTGAGATCAGATTCTAAAAAAATGTCAGTCGCTCTTCGATTTTTCAAAAAATAGCAGACCTACAAGCTCATATCGCGCCACTCGGTGGCACGATATGAGCTTGTAGATCTGCTATTTTTAAATAGCTAAAGCATAGCATGATGCTAATACCAAAATGGGTGCCCGGTCAGAATGGGTTAGTACAAAAGGCAAAGAGGTTTAGGGATAAGGGGTTTAGCACTGAGTTAACCCGTTCTTTGGAGACCTGTGTACCCTGTTGTCATTCCCCTGAGGCCAGAGTGTGCTGGGACAATACCACAGCGGTGTAATCCTGTTACTACAGGGATTACAATGATCACATCAGATCACCAACATGCTACCATGACTGGAACTCCACCAAAGGGCTGAGATAGAAACATCACCACCGTGCGTGTGTGTGTGTGTGTGTGTGTGTGTGTGTGTGTGTGTGTGTGTGTGTGTGTGTGTGTGTGTGTGTGTGTGTGTGTGTGTGTGTGAGTGTGAGTGTGTGCGTGTGTGCGCGTGCATGTGTGTGCTCGTGCATGCGTGCGAGTGCAGGACAGTTCAGAAACCCGCCCTCCAGTGACATCATCGGTAGGCAGGTTTGGCCATCTCAAAAATATTTTTTTTGTTTTATCCTTTTTTATTAATGTGAGAACACTGGCTTCTATAATTAGAGCATTGCAAGTTTCCGTCGATGATGTCACTTATAGGTAGGCGGGGTTTCGGAACCGTCCACAGCCCCTCCTCCACAAAAATGGCACCGCATTATAATGATCATGGATTGTGCAGTCCGGGTAGGGAATGAGACATTACCCCAGGTGAAGGAGGTTAAAGGTTTTATGACATTCGTTTTCATTTATTTTTATTTTTATTTTTTATTTTAGGTTTTATGACCTCAATTACACCCCAAAAACCTGAACTTTGAACATTCAGTGGATTTTCTGTGGTCTGAAGTTTTCTTTGGGGTTTTTTGGGCCTTTTGAGCTACAATGAAAACAGGCAACACAGTGAAAACAGTGACATCTGCTGGCAAATCCCATTGACATGTGGGATTTGCAGTAAGTGATGTCACTTACTGCCGGCAAATCAGAGCACCTGTTTGAGCCAGAAAACCCCAGATCACAGAAAATCTACTGAATGTTAAAAGTTCATGTTTTTTTGGGTGCAATTGAGATTAGAAAACCTAAAAAAAAAACAAGAACAATTCCAAAACCTTTTTTTAATGTCACAATCCCTTTAACCCATTCTGACCGGGCACCCATTTTGGTGTTGGCATCATGTTATGCTTTAGCTATTGAAAAATAGCAGATCTACAAGCTCATATCGCGCCACCGAGTGGCGCGATACGAGCTTGTAGGTCTGCTATTTTTTTTAAATCGAAGACACTTTTAGAATCTGATCTCAGGTCAGAATGGGTTAATAATGAAACTGTCAGGATGTAATAGACATTTTTTTAATCTGATCTCAGGTCAGAATGGGTTAAGTATCTCGGGGTCTTGTTCATGAGTGAGGGGAGGACGGAGAAGGAGAAGGAGACCAGCCGGGGAATCGATGCAGCAGGGGCGGTATTGCAGTCTCAGTACCGCACTATTGTGACGAAAAGAGAGCTGAGCCAGAAGGCAAAAGCTCTCTGTCTAACAAGCAATCTTCCTACTCTCACCACCTGTGGTCATGAAGTGTTCCTACTCTCACCTGTGGTCATGAAGTGTGGGTCATGACTGAAAGAATAAGGTTGCGAATACAAGCGGCCGAAATGAGTTTTCTTCGTCCGGCGGCTGCAGGCATCATAGAGATAGGGGTGAGAAGTTCAGTCAGAAAATGGGGGAAGTTGTATAAGAATAACTGAGAGGACACTATTTAAGATATCGTCTCGATTGGGTGGAAACAGGATTCAAATTGAAAAGTCTACAAGCAGTATCTGCTACTTTTAATGCTTTTGGTGCATTTGGTGCTTTTGTGTGAGCTGTAGGTCAACATATGAACTCCTGACTGTACATAAACTGTATTTTTTCCTACAGTTTTTACTCTTGCCAATACTAACAACTATTGCAGTACTATATGACCATTTCTTTGTATTGCATTTGGATTGATGCCAACAGATTAATTTCGTTGTACACTTGTGTCCAATGACAAAATAAAATCCATCCATCCATCCATCCATCCATTATGATGGGTATTCATTTCCGAAAACACACGCATAAAGTTAAAACATGGAGGTAAGTGGTTTCTGCCCGACATTGACGATATAATCTTAAATAGCGTAGAAGGTACTTTTCAGTTAGGCCAGATCGAGTTCCCAGAATGATGTACAGTAACTGTCAGACATGTCAAGACTCAAGACTGACAGACAGTCTGACTGACAGTCTGTCAGTCAGTCAGTCAGACAGATGACAGAAAAAAGTGAGGAAACAACACGGAGATACCTGGAAGCATTGATCCATTTGGAACACAGGTTCTTTTTTTTTACCCCCCTAGTTCCTGAAATAATAACAGTTTGGGATATTATACAGTGTTTTTTCCCAACACTTTGTAGCTATATTGTTTCCTCTCACTGGCGTGTGTTCAACGCCTCCCCGGAGCCTCCAAATATCTTTATCTTCCAGGTATTTAGCTCCTGTTTCCTCACTTTGTCTGTCAGTCTCTCAGGCTGACAGACATCATTCATGGGAGCTCTGACCTAACTAAAAAGTATCAATCTATACACTAGTTAAAGGACAACTTTAGTTTTTTTCAACCAAGGTTCATGTTTTAGGTTGTTATTAGAGAAACTAAAAGATGGGTGTTATTTTTTTTCCATTTGCTGCTTTCTTTCGTTTTAGGGATTTTAGCTGTTTTGTACAGGGGGGAGGGGGCATTCGAGCATGGGGCTAAATATGTATTTCTTTACAAAATATTATGGAGATTTATTTTTTTATTATTTACTATAGCCCTAATAAACCCCAGGAAATCTGGCCACAAATAAATCACAGGATCTACTGAATGTGAAGGTAGCCTAGTGGGGGGGAAGCCACACTGTGTGTCATAGGCTCAATGTCAGTTTGACACATTCAGTAGATCTCGTGATGTTTTGTGGCCAGATGAAATTTCCAGGGGTTTATTAGGACTATAGTAAATAATTAAAAAAGAAATCGCTATAAAATGTTGTAAAAAAGTACATATTTAGCACCATGCTCGAATGCCCCCGCCCCCCTGTCAAAAACAGCTAAAATCCCTAAAACGAAAGAAAGCAGCAAATGAAAAAAAAAGAACACTCATCTTTTAGTTTCTCTAATAACAACCTAAAACATGAACCATGGTTGAAAAAAACTAAAGTTGTCCTTTAAGATTCAGTTCCGTGTGTCACGTGAAGTATATTTTACTCCCACTACACTAACTAAACTACTAGAGACAAAAGGCTGAATGAGTTTCTCTCTATACTAAATAGCAAACTGCAGACTGTAGGCCAAAGCATCAGACGATGGGATGAAGGAACACGCAGGCAGAGAGGTGAACTGAAGATCCATGGGGTTGTAGAGGTGTAGAGGCAGAGAGGTGAACTGAAGATCCATGGATTGTATTTATTGAAGAAGCAACAGACCAAGACAGAGAGCTTCCCGCGCCCCTGAGTGAGCCGCGGAGCCCACAGCAGACTGACCGTGCGTCAGCCTGCCAATTGTTCTCATGCCTGTGTGGGGCTGATAGGTTGCCGTTCTGCCTATTCCTAAAATCCAAATTGACAGACCGTGGAGGAAAAACGTGTTCTAAAGCAAAAGCAACTGATAAATCCACTAATGAGAGAATGAGACCACAGCCTGTAGTTCCCACAGAGAGAGAGAGAGAGAGAGAGAGAGAGAGAGAGAGAGAGAGAGAGAGAGAGAGAGAGAGAGAGAGAGAGAGAGAGAGAGAGAGAGAGAGAGAGAGAGAGAGAGAGAGACCGAGACCGAGACCGAGACCGAGACCGCTGTGTACTACTGTAAGTAACCATACGTGCATTTAGCAATTTTAGTATATGAGTCTCTGTACTTTGCATGTTGCCACAAAGGAACATTTGCGCTCAGTGGCGTGCACAGATAGACACTAGGGGGTGCTAGAGCACCCCCTGCCCTTTTGGCAATTTTGCTCTTAAAAAAATAAAAAAGTTTTTTTTTAGTTTTTTTCTTAATTTGTAGTGTGTGGACCATGTGGTGACATTGATCAAATATTGATTAAAAAAAACGCTTCTACTATATTATTTAGGCCCCCACAATCCTAAAGCTTATATGTTTCTATGTCAGTGGTTATTAGATTTAAGAAAAATAGCAGACCTACAAGATCTGTAGATCTGCTATTTTTCAATAGCTAAAGCACCAAAATGGGTTCCCGCCCCAAAATGCGCTGCACATGCAAGGTGCCCTTTTTTTCACTTGAGCACCTGCCCCTCTAAATGTCTGTGCACGCCACTGTTTGCGCTGTTTCCTGATAATGGACATTGGACAAACTTGTATGGCTGCATGTTACACAAACAACGGTAACAATTATTGTTATGTATTTCATATGCCTTATACTTTTCAATCGTACAGTAGGCTCATTCCTTGCCCTGGATGCCAATTGTCAACACATGTCATCAATCCCAATATAGCTTGCCTTGGAGACTGGTGTCTGGCTCCTGTTTGTTATGTGTTGTTGTAGTAGCTGAAAATTCATATTGTGCTGATTGTGGTATTGATTATACTTAATGCACTTGTCAATTCCTTTTGTTGCATAAGTCCTCCAGTGGGATGCCGCTGCGACTGCCACCTCATGTCTCTCTCCAGGGGGGCGAGGTCATCACCTGTCTGTGAAAACCCAGCAGCTTTCATTATGCCTATCTTCAAATGTCCTTCTGTACGGTACAGTACAGTATGTCTTAGTCAGCTAGTATAAAATAGTCCATGTAAGGACCGACCGGCTGTTCACGTGTGACTTTGAAAAGGGATAAAGTACTGTGTGAAATGTGTTGGTAGGATTCACCATGTGTGATGAATAATGATAATGATAATGATAATGATAATGATAATTTTTATTCACCTCTGTTAGCTAAGCTTCCATTGCTAGCCTCCACAGGCCTCCCATTGTAGAAACAGCATACATGATAATCTGTGGTACACGGGTACTCGCATGGGGTTATTACAATGGCATAAAGTTCCATGTTTATAGCCTATTAAAACATTAATCCGAGCCGCACTAATCATGATTATCGCCCATAGGCCCCTCGCTACACTGCCTACAGATCCAGACTACTAGATCACTTCTGGCTCAGGCGGAAGGAAGTCTATTTCTCTGCTTATTTCGTGCATTTCTCTGGCACTGGCGCCACCATCTCGCCTAGAGGGCTGGGCAGGATTGTGTTAACATAAAGGGATAGTTCACCTGATTATTTCTTCCTATCGATTCCTCACTCCATGGAGCCTTGAATTATTGTAATAAAACAAAAAAAAAGGAGATGGAAAACTACTGGTTTAAAAGTTCAAGGTCAAGATACAGCATGTATTCATATATTATGAGTGAGCCCACTTGAAGGAAAATATCAATATACAATTATTGGAATATTAAAAACGAAATGCAAAAACGGATGAATTATTAACATGGCTAATGGGTTATGGTAAAGAGAAAAAACAGATAAAGCAGGAAAGGGAGTGAAAGCCTGTGTGCATGTGTGTGTGTGTGTGTGTGTGCGCGCGTGTGTGCGTGCGTGTGCAAACCACCCATATATGCAGATGTAAGCACTAAGCACATCATGATGAGGGGCCCTCGGAATATTTGGCCCATTGTTCTTCGCAGTTCACACACACACACACACACACACACACACACACACACACACACACACACACACACACACACACACCATTTAAATGCACCATTTACACACACCCACACACACACAAAGCTGTAACTTCATTGGCTCAATTTCAACGTTTTCAATAATTCACTGATCCATCTTATAAATATGCATAACGTTAGTCAATCTGTGCAGGTAGAGAGAGAGAGAGAGAGAGGATCATCCATCCTTCTGGTTTTAAGTAGCCTACACTTTCATCTGCTACCCAACACGCACACACACACACACACACATTACAACCACAACACAACATATGACACAGCTCCACACAAGGCAACACTTACAGTATAACACAATGCATCACAACACAATGGAACACATCTCATTTTCCTAAATGGACATGTACAAACCTACAGTATCATCACTGTCAGGCAGAAACCAAAATGTAGTTGTTTCTTAAAGAGCGTCACAGTCCCGCCCCCTTTCATGACAACGCCAGGCCCAGGAAATAGTTTCCAATGAATTTTTCCCTCATAGACATTTCAAAACATATGTATTTAAAGACCTTATAAGCATCGTATAAAGCCAACTCTTGTCGTGACAAATTATGACAACAACAAACACAATATTCTGGACCAAACAAATAATTACAAAGAAGAAAAACAACCTGCCGTTTTCTCCTTTCTTTCTAATTATTTGTTCAGCCCGAAAAATTGTTTTGTTGCCATGATTTGTCACGACAAGACTTGGCTTTGTCCCCGGCATAAACGTCTTTAAATAAATACTTTCTGAACAGTCTATGAGGAAAATGAACAGGGATTTATTCTCCGGGTCTCTGGAGGGGGCTTGACTGCGACGCTCTATAGTGGAAGGGTCCTCTCAGCTCTCATATGATGACTTCTATCTCATAACCCATTCTGAACGGGCACCCATTTTGGTGTCAGCATCATGTCATGCTTTAGCTATTTAAAAATAGCAGATCTACAAGCTCGTAGCGCGCCACCGAGTGGCGCGCTACGAGCTTGTAGATCTGCTATTTTTGAAAAATCGAAGAACGACTGACATTTTTTAGAATCTGATCTCAGGTCAGAATGGGTTCATCAGACCAGTGTGTGTCCAGTGGAAACCTCGTATGAATCTGATCTCAGGTCAGAATGGGATAATGTACACACGGCCCCAGCTGTTGCCATGGAGACATCCTTGGTAACCTCCCGTCAACCTCTGACATTCTAAAGTAGGCTGACCTCTGGCTAATGAGTCTGAACCATTAATAAGAGCCTGGGTCAATGTCCATACAGAAGCTGCACGCACGCATATATGCACAGACGTGTGCGTGTTATGCATGTTATGCATGCAGAGTATAAGCCACGAGGATATTGCAAGTGGGTCCAATAAAATGATTGGCAAAGCACTAAAGATGCTAACCACTTAAACCCAACGTCTGTATTGTGGTTACTGTAAGCGTTTGAAGAAAATAGCAATTCAACAAGTGCATGCCAAGTAATGTGAACCTTGGCATAGATCCCTATAAGCAGCACATGTACACACATCAGTGGAGGTCAGACATGTGCATAATGCACATCAATGGAGGTCAGACATGTGCATAATGCACATCAATGGAGGTCAGACATGTGCATAATGCACATCAATGGAGGTCAGACATGTGCATAATGCACCCACACATTTGAACGATTGTATTTATGTCCACATAAGGGAGAGCATCCAAGGACACGACATATTCAAGGTCTACAGTTACGGTTACATTTACAGGATCATGGCATGTGTCTACAGTTAAGGTTACATTTACAGGATCATGGCATGTGTCTACAGTTAAGGTTACATTTACAGGATCATGGCATGTGTCTACAGTTAAGGTTACATTTACAGGATCATGGCATGTGTCTACAGTTAAGGTTACATTTACAGGATCATGGCATGTGTCTACAGTTAAGGTTACATTTACAGGATCATGGCATGTGTCTACAGTTAAGGTTACATTTACAGGATCATGGCATGTGTCTACAGTTAAGGTTACATTTACAGGATCATGGTCTACAGTCTAAGGTCTACAGTTAAGGTTACATTTACAGGATCATGGTCTACAGTCTAAGGTCTACAGTTAAGGTTACATTTACAGGATCATGGTCTACAGTCTAAGGTCTACAGTTAAGGTTACATTTACAGGATCATGGTCTACAGTCTAAGGTCTACAGTTAAGGTTACATTTACAGGATCATGGTCTACAGTCTAAGGTCTACAGTTAAGGTTACATTTACAGGATCATGGTCTACAGTCTAAGGTCTACAGTTAAGGTTACATTTACAGGATCATGGTCTACAGTCTAAGGTCTACAGTTAAGGTTACATTTACAGGATCATGGTCTACAGTCTAAGGTCTACAGTTAAGGTTACATTTACAGGAGCATGGTCTACAGTCTAAGGTCTACAGTTAAGGTTACATTTACAGGATCATGGTCTACAGTCTAAGGTCTACAGTTAAGGTTACATTTACAGGATCATGGTCTACAGTCTAAGGTCTACAGTTAAGGTTACATTTACAGGATCATGGTCTACAGTCTAAGGTCTACAGTTAAGGTTACATTTACAGGATCATGGTCTACAGTCTAAGGTCTACAGTTAAGGTTACATTTACAGGATCATGGCATGTGTCTGAAGGTCTACAGTTAAGGTTACATTTACAGGATCATGGCATGTGTCTACAGTTAAGGTTACATTTACAGGATCATGGTCTACAGTTAAGGTTACATTTACAGGATCATGGCATGTGTCTGAAGGTCTACAGTTAAGGTTACATTTACAGGATCATGGCATGTGTCTACAGTTAAGGTTACATTTACAGGATCATGGTCTACAGTTAAGGTTACATTTACAGGATCATGGTCTACAGTTAAGGTTACATTTACAGGATCATGGCATGTGTCTACAGTTAAGGTTACATTTACAGGATCATGGTCTACAGTTAAGGTTACATTTACAGGATCATGGCATGTGTCTACAGTTAAGGTTACATTTACAGGATCATGGCATGTGTCTACAGTTAAGGTTACATTTACAGGATCATGGCATGTGTCTACAGTTAAGGTTACATTTACAGGATCATGGTCTACAGTTAAGGTTACATTTACAGGATCATGGTCTACAGTTAAGGTTACATTTACAGGATCATGGCATGTGTCTACAGTTAAGGTTACATTTACAGGATCATGGCATGTCTCTACAGTTAAGGTTACATTTACAGGATCATGGCATGTGTCTACAGTTAAGGTTACATTTACAGGATCATGGCATGGTCTACAGTTAAGGTTACATTTACAGGATCATGGCATGTGTCTACAGTTAAGGTTACATTTACAGGATCCTGGCATGTGTCTACAGTTAAGGTTACATTTACAGGATCATGGCATGTGTCTACATGATACAGTAATAGTTTCTCTTTGTGTACTCAGCAGGCAGGCAGGCACTGTCTGGCACGCACGCACGCACGCACGCACGCACGCACGCACTGTCTGAAAGGCACTGGCACGCACGCACGCACTGTCTGAAAGGCACTGGCACGCAGGCACGCACGCACGCACGCACGCACGCACTGTCTGAAAGGCACTGGCACGCAGGCACGCACGCACAGACGCTCGCACGCACGCACACACACACACACACACACGCGCACACACACGCACGCACGCACATGCACGCGCACAAACACACACACACACACACACACACACACACATACACACACACACACGCACGCACGCACGCACGCACGCACGCACACACACACACACACTGTAAGGTTGAGAAACTATTGATCATTATCTCATTATAAATGTGTGGGTGATATTATTCCTTTACATTTCTGTACAACAGAATAGAGATAGATTTTCACTTTGCAAGGTATTGTTGGCTGATCACGTTGTTTAAGTCCTTTATCTTCTGATCACGTTGTTTAAAAGTCCTTTATCTTCATCTTTATATCTTCTTGATTCGGACCTCCTTTCTAATTGTATCCCTACACTTGTCAGTTTATTTGATAGATGCTATAGTTTACAAGACAGAAGCCGGACAAAATCATATATGTTTTACTCTTATGTACACAAGATAAGTAACAATAAAACACAACCTTATACTGTATATCTTTTACAAGAATAATACATCTTGACACACTTTTTGTTACTTGTGTGTTTTTCTTGACCACAATGCTTATCCCATTCTGACCTGAGATCAGATTCATACGAGGTTTCCGCCGGACACACACTGGTCTGATTAACCCATTCTGACCTGAGATCAGATTCTAAAAATGTCAGTCGCTCTTCGATTTTTCAAAAATAGCAGACCTACAAGCTCGTATCGCGCCACTCGGTGGCGCGATATGAGCTTGTAGATCTGCTATTTTTAAATAGCTAAAGCATAACATGATGCTGACACCAAAATGGGTGCCCGGTCAGAATGGGTTAAGAATGTTATTTACTGTACAGCGATGATGTTTGCACAGATGATCAGTTCATTGTTTGCCTGGTATATCCTTTCTTTGAGACACTATAGGCTACTTTGTTCTCTCTGCACGCTATTTGCCTGATTATTTACCTCGTTTGTTGACTAGAGTACTTACTCTGCTTATGTCGATCTCAAACGTGTTGCTCTGGACAAGAGTGTCTGTGTCTCTGGTGGAAACCATTATGTAAAAAATAAGAAATAAATGGCAAAAGTATCGAAGCTTGTGTATCTGCTATACCTTTGATGCTTATTTGTGATTCTGTAGTGTGATCGATAGGACGTTAACCCATTCTGACCTGAGATCAGATTCATACGAGGTTTCCACTGGACACACACTGGTCTGATTAATTTGGAGATAGCTGGTTTCTGCCCCACAGCAACGCATCGTACTATACGCACCCCAAAGCTGACAGAGCCCTGAAGGGTATATCAACAGAGATCTAGATAGCAGCGGAGATCTAGTTTCGTTTCTTTTTGTTCAGGGGATCTAAAGCTAAGTGCTTCTTAAGGTTTGCTGACTGGGATATTGTGGGTGTGTGAGTGAGTGAGTGAGGGCCCCAAATGGGGGCTCGAGGTCACGTAGATGATTTGGTTATACCTGTCGGTTGATATGATGTTATTTACGGTTGATTTACTCAAGGTCCCCCTGGGGAAATACAAATATTGGATTAGATACGGTATAATAATCCGAAATGCACGGGTCCAGAGGGGAGGGGGGCAGCGAGAGAGAGAGAGAGAGAGAGAGAGACACTGAAAGATTGCGGCAAACAGAAGAGATAAACATTCTCCCACAAGATAAGGATGCCGACCCCCAGGCTCTGATGTATATTATGTTTTATATTATTATAGACCCACTGGAACATGCCATATCTCCCATTTACCTGCACACGCACGAGAGACAATAACAGAAAGGAAAGGCGAGAGGAAATGGAGCTCTTTGGATGTTGCATCACCGTGGTATTATTCTTCCTGCATGTGTACTTTTCCATTTTCTTTTGACTCTTATAGATGTGTGATTCTCACCCATTCATTTTTGGTACAGAAAGAGTCTCAAATAATTATATATGAATATATATATATATATATATATATAATAAGGAAGTAATAGGTGAGAGAGAGAGAGAGAGAGAGGCTATAGCAGCACTATACAAAGACCCAATAATGCCTTCTGTTGAGAGCACTTCCAGTGGTTTGGGCAGACGGTTAGTGAGTAGACCAATTAGGGGGAAGCGCAGACAGAGGGTGGGGTGGGTGGGCTTCACATACAAAACACATGTGGTCCTTCTGGCTGAAAGCACATAACAGCCTTATTATTAAAGCACATAACAGCCTTATTATTAAAGCACATAACAGCCTTATTATTAAAGCACATAACAGCCTTATTATTAAAGCACATAACAGCCTTATTATTAAAGCACATAACAGCCTTATTATTAAAGCACATAACAGCCTTATTATTAAAGCACATAACAGCCTTATTATTAAAGCACATAACAGCCTTATTATTAAAGCACATAACAGCCTTATTATTAAAGCACATAACAGCCTTATTATTAAAGCACATAACAGCCTTATTATGAAAGCACATAACAGCCTTATTATTAAAGCACATAACAGCCTTATTATGAAAGCACATAACAGCCTTATTATTAAAGCACATAACAGCCTTATTATTAAAGCACATAACAGCCTTATTATTAAAGCACATAACAGCCTTATTATTAAAGCACATAACAGCCTTATTATTAAAGCACATAACAGCCTTATTATTAAAGCACATAACAGCCTTATTATTAAAGCACATAACAGCCTTATTATTAAAGCACATAACAGCCTTATTATTAAAGCACATAACAGCCTTATTATTAAAGCACATAACAGCCTTATTATTAAAGCACATAACAGCCTTATTATTAAAGCACATAACAGCCTTATTATTAAAGCACATAACAGCCTTATTATTAAAGCACATAACAGCCTTATTATTAAAGCACATAACAGCCTTATTATTAAAGCACATAACAGCCTTATTATTAAAGCACATAACAGCCTTATTATTAAAGCACATAACAGCCTTATTATTAAAGCACATAACAGCCTTATTATTAAAGCACATAACAGCCTTATTATTAAAGCACATAACAGCCTTATTATTAAAGCACATAACAGCCTTATTATTAAAGCACATAACAGCCTTATTATTAAAGCACATAACAGCCTTATTATTAAAGCACATAACAGCCTTATTATTAAAGCACATAACAGCCTTATTATTAAAGCACATAACAGCCTTATTATTAAAGCACATAACAGCCTTATTATTAAAGCACATAACAGCCTTATTATTAAAGCACATAACAGCCTTATTATTAAAGCACATAACAGCCTTATTATTAAAGCACATAACAGCCTTATTATTAAAGCACATAACAGCCTTATTATTAAAGCACATAACAGCCTTATTATTAAAGCACATAACAGCCTTATTATTAAAGCACATAACAGCCTTATTATTAAAGCACATAACAGCCTTATTATTAAAGCACATAACAGCCTTATTATTACTGCTCATTGAATGAGAGAGCCCTCCTCGTCACTCCGTTTCCCACAGTGACATCATGCAGACACCTTAGTACAGTATCTCCATTATTCAATTTTTATTCATTTATTTTATTTATTTATTTTTATCCCACGATTTTGTAACCCAGTTTTCTTTTCACCCAGTGCCAATTATCTAATGTAATCCTGGGCGCTACACTTCCTCTGCCAACCTGGGGGGGGGGGGCAGCGGACTGACCTCATGCCTCCTTCTATTTCCCACAAAAAGTACAGGTGAAGGGTTTCCAGATATTTACAAGCTTTTGCCACAAACGGCACAACCATAGGGTCTCTCTTAGCTTATTTAAAAGCTGTACAGTCGTACAACCAACCAGCGGGTTGGACAATTTGCATTTATATTACATTTACAACTACTGTGGCCAGATGTAATTTCCGGGCTAGTTTTCGCCGGCTGCCGGGCGCGGCTGTGCTAATAACTTTGAGGCAGGCCCGTCTAGAGTTTAAATGGACAGGTATCAGTCAAAAGGGAGACATCGAAGAGGAAGGATGAATGGGGAAGGATCAACATATGGAATGTCAGAACAGGTCAGCTCCATGGAGATCTATGGGTTTGATGAGGTCAGAGTTGTGATCTTCATATATGGAGACGGCCATATACGGAGCATGTCACGAGTACACATACATTTCACTCATGCATACACACTACACCACTGAATACTGATCTCCACACTTCATCTGTTTATTCCTGATTCATCGTTTGATTACTTATTTTTGGTTGATCAATAAATTATATTTCTTTGGTAAACTGCGTCTCCCCTGTTTTTTGTTGTGTATCTTTAGCACCCCCTATAGGCCAGGTACATACCAGCATGCATCACCAACAATACATACACAATTAGTAGAGTTTTATTTTATTTTATTTGGCAGTGCACAAGCTTTACTCATCCAACCCATTCTTTATTTCTTCGTCCTGATGAGCCCAGCTGCCTGCTAGACAGATGACAATGTTTCTACGGTATATTAAATTAATTGCCGTATAGTATAGTTGTGTCCTGGGTGGGTTAACTGCTGTCTTAATCTGGTGTCCTTCTGTCCAATGTCACGGCACCTATAGTACGCCTTAAACATATCAAACACCTTTAACTGCACTGTTGGCAAAGACCCACACATGATGAATAGACGTCTACCTGATCAATCACTGCCCTGTGTCAAGTCCTATACGTACGGCGCAATGCCGTGGCTGTCGGGTGAAAACGTTGTATGTCCAAACCCGTTCCTTTTCTCCACTGTTGTATCATGCACTACTAGCCCATTCTGACCTGAGATCAGATTCATAACGAGGTTTCCACTGGACACACACTGGTCTGATGAACCCATTCTGACCTGAGATCAGATTCTAAAAATGTCAGTCGTTCTTCGATTTAAAAAAAAATAGCAGACCTACAAGCTCGTATCGCGCCACTCGGTGGCGCGATATGAGCTTGTAGATCTGCTATTTTTCAATAGCTAAAGCATAACATGATGCCAACACCAAAATGGGTGCCCGGTCAGAATGGGCTAGGGAATTAATTTATGAAAAGAAAACAAATGTTAAAGGACCTATACGTAACATAAAATTCAACTTTTTTAATTTCTTTTGTGTTTTTGGGGCTCCCATTATGTGTTTTCTATCCCCACAAATAACCAATTTTGAACAATCAGGCTTTCATATCATATAGGTGCTTTAATGGAAATTGCTCTCAGGAACAGCTCAACTGATTTTGGCCTCATCGTGATGTCATCAATGTCACCCTACTTATATAATTCCTCCTCTTCTTCAGTCTTCAGTTCCAAATTTGCATTTCCACTTTGTTTACAATGTCCACCATTGTTGATTTTCCAAGCTGGCATGGAATGGAAACAAGCCTGGTTTTATCTAGCATCAGTATTATAATGACTCAAATATTAAATAATCTGCATATCAGCACCCCCACCACCTCAGGACATTGTGGTACTGCAGCCAAAACTGCTTTCAAAGTCCAGAAAGAAATGACAAGGCCTGGTTATATCAGAGTGGTGATTGAGGCTCAAACCATTAGAAATAAGTTTGAGGGACATAGACAATATGATATTAAATATTAAAAGCAGTTTTAAAATGCATGTTATTTGCGCTTTAATGTGAGCTTTTAATTGATATTTAATTTTTTAATTTTTTGTTATTCATGTCCTCACTGTATTGCATTACTGCTTGTTTTTTAATGTCGTTGCCTTGCTTTTATTTTATTCTCCATTGTTCTGTAAAGCACTTTGAGCTGCATTTCATGTCATGAAAGGTGCTATACAAATAAAGTTTTATTATTATTATTATTATTATTATTATTATAAAATGCCATGGTCCTTTCTATGAGCCCTGCATGGTGCTGTGTAGTGTGCCTGCTTTATTTAGTCCTGTCTGACTTTCAGAGAGATGGCATTCCTGTGTTGCTGTTGTTGTTTCCCTGGTGGTGCAATGTGAGAGCAGGCTTGTATGTCAATTATGTTACCTCCCACATGCACTGTACCGTGTACACAATAACAACCTTCACACAGACTTTATTACCTTACACACAAACCACGTACTTTAGCTACATTATTGAGACCGTAGTTTCAGAATAGTGAAATGTGAGTTTTTTAATAATGTGTGGGAGGCATAATAATTGTGTGTACAGTATGTGTAAAGCAACACAGTACTGTATATTGTATGTCAAAGGTATTATTGCATGCCGTCGCTGTTGGGCGGAAACCTCATCGTGTCTAAAACTGATACTTTTCAGGATTCAAATTCACAAATAGCAAAAGTAGCAGATCTACAAACTCCAAATAAGCTGCTATCGCAGGTCTGCTACTTTTGATGGTTTTGTGTGACGTGCACCTTGCTACATTTACAACGTTTAAAGTCTACATAAACATTAAGATTTAAAATATAAAGTGCTCACCCCAGGGGGCCACGGATGTTAGAATTTCTATCCGAACGCCAGACAGTTTCAGGAGACCATGTGTATTCCACTCTGATACATTATAACTTTTGGATAAAAATTGCTTTTCATTGAAAAATACAGAATGCACGGGCGCTAATACTCACCAACACAGAATTCTAACATCCGCGGCTCAGGGGTGCGCACTTTATATCTGATATCTGATTCTGAACCTTTTATGTAGCCGTTAACATTGTAAATGTAGCTAGGTGTGCGAAACAGGGTTTAGATCCGCCATGACGCTCGTGAAAGACGAGCATCATGTGAACTAAGGCTAGCAGCGCTCAGCATCATGTGAACCAAGGCTAGCAGCGCTCAGCATCATGTGAACTAAGGCTAGCAGCGCTCAGCATCATGTGAACTAAGGCTAGCAGCGCTCAGCATCATGTGAACCAAGGCTAGCAGCGCTCAGCATCATGTGAACTAAGGCTAGCAGCGCTCAGCATCATGTGAACTAAGGCTAGCAGCGCTCAGCATCATGTGAACCAAGGCTAGCAGCGCTCAGCATCATGTGAACTAAGGCTAGCAGCGCTCAGCATCATGTGAACTAAGGCTAGCAGCGCTCAGCATCATGTGAACCAAGGCTAGCAGCGCTCAGCATCATGTGAACTAAGGCTAGCAGCGCTCAGCATCATGTGAACTAAGGCTAGCAGCGCTCAGCATCATGTGAACTAAGGCTAGCAGCGCTCAGCATCATGTGAACCAAGGCTAGCAGCGCTCAGCATCATGTGAACTAAGGCTAGCAGCGCTCAGCATCATGTGAACTAAGGCTAGCAGCGCTCAGCATCATGTGAACTAAGGCTAGCAGCGCTCAGCATCATGTGAACTAAGGCTAGCAGCGCTCAGCATCATGTGAACTAAGGCTAGCAGCGCTCAGCATCATGTGAACCAAGGCTAGCAGCGCTCAGCATCATGTGAACTAAGGCTAGCAGCGCTCAGCATCATGTGAACTAAGGCTAGCAGCGCTCAGCATCATGTGAACTAAGGCTAGCAGCGCTCAGCATCATGTGAACTAAGGCTAGCAGCGCTCAGCATCATGTGAACTAAGGCTAGCAGCGCTCAGCATCATGTGAACTAAGGCTAGCAGCGCTCAAGCATTGCGCTTCAGCACTTCCGACGCCCGGCGGCTTCAAGCTGGAAACAGTTCAACTTTTTGAGAGGTGTCTGACAACCAATTTACCACCGACGACGTGCAGGGATCGTTACCACAGCCATGAGAAAGCCCTTGTTTGCGCTTATAGTTTCAGCTAAGATATAAGCAACGGTTGATCGGTTTGAACGTTGCCGGTGTTAATAAACGCTGCTTGTGAACCATGTGGACATGATACCCACCACAGCGCTCCTCAGCCCAAAAGGCCTTCTCTGTGGACACTAATTCATGTGTATGTGAGAGAGATGGAACATGAATGTTGGCCTACTTTAACCACTTAACCCATTCTGACCGGGCACCCATTTTGGTATTAGCATCATGTTATGCTTTAGCTATTGAAAAATAGCAGATCTACAAGCTCATATCGCGCCACCGAGTGGCGCGATACGAGCTTGTAGGTCTGCTATTTTTTGAAAAATCAACATTTTTTAGAATCTGATCTCAGGTCAGAATGGATTCATCAGACCAGTGTGTGTCCAGTGGAAACCTCGTATGAATCTGATCTCAGGTCAGAATGGGTTAACCTCCGTATGGTTGACTGGAGACCCTCAGGGCTCCCTACTAGGGTGTTTTCAGTTATTGTGGAGAAAGCTTTTGCTGTAAACAGATGCTGGGGTTTAAATTTAGCTGAGACCGATTTTTCTTTTTTTTAAAGGTGCAGTGAAATGAAAAAGACGTTTTTCACACGTTTAGACCATATCCGTGGTCATCATATGGGCATACCTAACAATGGATGCCAAAAAAATGGGAAAATTCTCATTTCTGTGTGTTTTTATATCAAAAGTCCATAAAACGATTGTATTATTTATTTATTAAAACGAAAATGTGCTGCGTGATGACGTGTAGAGATACACATCGATAAAAGCCAATAAAAATGAAGCTCACCCGTTTGATTCCCCATATCTGCGCAATCGTCCAACACAGCTGCTACTGATTACAGAATACTCCGTTTTTATTTCCATTCAAGATAACATCCAGACAGTGTATTACTCGGTTTCAACTTAAAGGTATATTCAGTGATTTCACTCAAAAAACCTTAGGTTTCGTTTTTGGCTGTGGGACCCAGCCTTTCGTCCAATCAGGATAGAGAGTCAAAAACGAAACCTAAGGTTTTTTGACCCCCAGGGGTTAACTGGGGACAGGGAGGAACTCCTTATATGGCCAGCACACTCTATAGTAGGGAGGATTATCACAACAAAACAAAAAAATAAGTGATATTTGAATTAAGTGAAATCACTGAATATACCTTTAATCATCACGCTAAAATATGTATCCGAAAACATTATAGGGTAGAAATAAGCCACATAACAGTAAACTGGTTGTGCTGGCCGACCATATGATTTATAAACAAACACATACCACGCTGTCCCTAGCTACCGTCCCATCGCCTGAAGGGATGCGACGCTCTGATTGGTTCAGAAACTTCAGACCGGTGTTTCATGTTGAAACACCATTTTCATGTTGTTCACCATTTCCGTTTCACTACACCTTTAAGTCTTCTAAATCCTAGGTTTTCTGAAACTTTCTATCTCAGTGGTGCTCAACCTTTTTCATGTCAAGGACTCCCAGAATGATCTATAATTGGCCACGGACCCCTATCTGAAAATATGATGTTCCAGGGACCCCCCAGAAGCAAAGATTTGGTTCCAAACGTTCACTGTGAAAGAATATATATTCAAAGATTTGCACGACATTTGCACATTTTTCAAAAATAGCAGATCTACAAGCTTGTAGCGCGGCACTCGGTATACCGCGCTATATGAGCTTGAAGATCTGCTATTTTTAAATTAGTTAAAGTATAACATAATGCTTAAAACACCAAAAGGGGTTCTTGTCCTGAATGGGTTATAAGTGGTTAAAATATTGTCTTATTGTTTTTCTATACAATGCACTTATCTTCCATTGATCATGTTATGATTTGTTGTCTGTCATTGATTATGTAATAATTTTCTGCCCAAGCATCATTGGTTACGTAATCACTTTTTTTGCTCAGGCATTGAGTAGCCTATACTGCTTAGGGAGTTTTGATTGGTCCCTGTGACTTGACCTCACTGGAGGAGTTATATTATTGGACAATGACTTTGACATAATAAATAAATATAAAATAAAGTCATTGTCTATGTTATTATGGTCCTTTGTCTGTCAAACTATAAAAACTAAACACAATACACGTGGAAATAGTTGTATGTGTTGTGAGCTATTTTTGTTATTTTTATGTGACACTGTACTGTAGTATGACGTGCATAATTATTGTACAAAATAAACAAAAACATAAAACGTTGAAATATGGAGATGTGAGGTTTTTCTGCCCAACACCAATGATCACGTGCTGCATTCCACACAACACCAATGATCACGTGCTGCATTCCACACAACACCAATGATCACGTGCAGCATTCCACACAACACCAATGATCACGTGCAGCATTCCACACAACACCAATAATCACGTGCTGCATTCCACAGCACCGCTTGTTTACCACGCACCAGAGACCTTGATGACTCTGTAATAATGATTGTGTGTGTGTGTGTGTGTGTGTGTGCGCGTGCGCATGCGTGCGTGTGTGCGTGCGTGTGTGTGTGTGTGTGTGAGCGTGTGTGTGTGTGTGTGCGTGCGCGCGCGTGTGTGTGTGTGTGTGTGTGTGTGCGTGCGTGCGTGCGTGTTGCATGTAACTTATGCGCGTTTGGATAATTCTATACATCTGCCTTAATTGAACTGCACTCAAGCATAAATTATTCCTCACTGCTAACTCTGCATTTTTCCCCACTGGCCTGCTTGTTTGTGCGTGCGTGTACTGCATGATGTGTGTGTTGGGTGCCTATCCCATTCTGAACAGGCACCCATTTTGGTGTTAGCATTATGTTATGCTTTAGCTATTGAAAAATAGCAGATCTACAAGCTCATATCGCGCCACCGAGTGGCGCGATACGAGCTTGTAGGTCTGCTATTTTTAGAATCTGATCTCAGGTCAGAATGGGTTCGTCAGACCAGTGTGTTGTCCAGCGGAAACCTCGTATGAATCTGATCTCAGGTCAGAATGGGCTATACTGTGCTTTTGCATGCATGTACGTACATGGGCGTCTGCATAATGTAACAGATAATTAGGGGTGCACGATTATGAAATTATGACCGTTTACAGGGTCATATCTGCCGGTACCGATTCTGACCGATTCCGATATTATGCAGAGGACCACAATGGAAACAAGCCTATAGGCCCTAGGGGGGGGGGGCTTGG
Organism: Protomyctophum parallelum; assembly: GCF_964188405.1. NCBI lineage: Eukaryota > Metazoa > Chordata > Actinopteri > Myctophiformes > Myctophidae > Protomyctophum > Protomyctophum parallelum. The sequence continues at coordinate 4,110,161 of NC_139702.1, read as the reverse complement.
CCCAAAGCCTGTTAATAAAGTGTTCAATGAATCAATCAATAAACAGCCTATACTCTTTTCCAAGTGTTTGTTTTCACAACTGAATGAGATGGGTATACACAAATTAAATGTAGAAAAATGTAAAGTTTACTTTTACTTAAGATTTTTTTACACCATATTTGATTTGGCTAGAAACTTTTGATTTACATTGAAGTCATTGATGCATTTTTACATTTTTCATTGTAACATTTTGCTGGTGAAAAACGATGACATAATCTGTATTATTTTGAGACATTTTGCGATACCAATATGGCATTTTTATGGCCAATTCCGATTATGCTACGGATTATATTGTGCATTATGAATATGTACAAATAATACATCCCAACATTCCCTCAGACGGCCTCTGTCTGAAGCTGAAGACACAGCTCTGTCTGTTTCTGTCCCCCTCTGACTGACTCCTCATGACGCCCGTGGAGAAAAAGAGAAAGTTATCCTACTTGTGTGAAGTGAGAGGTACCCACTGTATTCATATCGGCCATTTGACGTCGTACGTCGTCATTTAGTGCCCTAGACAAGTATTAAAGTCCATAGACTTGGATGGCAAATGATGTAAGTCATAAGTCCCCTCAAAAACATACATCGGGTGGTGTAGTAGGAAGCAAGCTTCCCTCGCTCCAGAACTGTACAAGAACATGTGGGTAGTCAAAGCCCAGCCACAATCTGGTCAAACCCCTACAACGACCACGGACAGGCAAGGAGACCTACTGTAGTGTCAATCTGGTCAAACCCCTACAACGACCACGGACAGGCAAGGAGACCTACTGTAGTGTCAATCTGGTCAAACCCCTACAACGACCACGGACAGGCAAGGAGACCTACTGTAGTGTCAATCTGGTCAAACCCCTACAACGACCACGGACAGGCAAGGAGACCTACTGTAGTATCAATCTGGTCAAACCCCTACAACGACCACAGACAGGCAAGGAGACCTACTGTAGTGTCAAGGACAACACCACCAGATCGAACAGCTTCCACACGGCTATCATTATTAGACAAAATATTTACATGGAAAACATAATGTCTGACCATCTCACAATATGTTTTTCTTTCACAATAATTATGACTCCTGCCTGTGACCTCCTGACACTCATCCCGACACAGAAAACCAACGGCGGAAGAATGAGGAGCTCTCATCTGCACTTTGACACTTTGACTGAGTCTAATGTTATGCTTCCTGTTTGCAGAGGCTATGGCCTGTAACCACAGAGACGTTGTTGGAGCAAAGTCAAGTATTCTGTTCTGCCAAACAAAATATGAAAACAATGTGTGTGTGTGTGTGTGTGTGTGTGTGTGTGTGTGTGTGTGTGTGTGTGTGTGTGTGTGTGTGTGTGTGTGTGTGTGTGTGTGTGTGTGTGTGTGTGTGTGTGCGCGTGTGCGTGTGTGCGTGCGTGCGTGCGTGCGTGCGTGCATAGATAAATGGTAAATGCCTCTATCCAAGGCACTTGACTACATATGTGCATTACATTCACCCGTTCACACACCGATTGCGGCAGAAGCCATGCAAGGCACCAACCAGCACACCACCAGAGCAATGTGGGGTTCAGTGTCTTGCCCAAGGACACTTCGACATGTAGACAGATTCTAACCACCGACCCATGGATCATTGGCTGACCTCCTCCACCTCCTGAGCCACAGTCGCTCAGGAAGTAGATGAATGGGTGTGACAGACGAAAGAGAGAGAGAGAGAGAGCCAACCATATCATTTTATCACCGAAAAACATGGCACGCGCACACACGCACACACGCACACACGCACACACACACACACACACACACACACACACACACACACACACACACACAAACACACACACACGTGTTCAAGTTAAAAGTTTTTTTAATCGTCACATCCTCTTTAAACACAGCTGTGGCAATGTTATACACAGACGTACACGCACGTAGGGCACACACACACACACACACACACACACACACACACACATGCACAGTACAGTACGCATAAGTTCACGAAAGCCACTTAGTATCCTGTGCATAAATAAATCCATGCATGCATGGATGCACGGACACCCACAGACGGAGGCGATGAGAGTCACAGCAGGAGAGCGCTGGTTGGTTTCCATGGGGATTTGAGGAGGAGAAGATAACAGGACACTCTGTACTCTATACTGCCTTATATGAAACATGTGGCTTCCTTAAAGGAAGAGATCATCACTCCTGTAATCCTTCAGGAGTGGATTAAAGCTGTGGTCCTCTACTGTACCTTTTTCATGTCAAGGACCATCCAAATATTATATGTATCTGCCCGTAGACACCCCCCCCCCCCACCCCCTTCTATAAATGTTTGGTGCCAGGGAGACCCCCAGTACAGAAAATGTAGGTCAAATTTATTTTCGATATCTTTCAAAAATGTAAAGAAAAAATATATCGCAGATGTACAAGCAGGCAGTCCGGCACAAAGTGATGCCAACCAGCGATCTGACGGACTCGACACTGGGCACTGCACTCCCTGTGGTGGTGTGCAACATGTGTGTCAAATCTTAAAGGACAACTTTAGTTTTTTTCAACTAAGGTTCATGTTGTAGGTTGCTATTAGAGAAAGTAAAAGATGAGTGTTATCTTTTTTCCATTTGCTGCTTTCTTTCGTTTTAGGGATTTTAGCTGTTTTGTACAGGGGGCGGGGGCATTCGAGCATGGGGCTAAATATGTATTTTTTTTTACAAAATGTTATGGAGATTTATTTTTTTATTATTTACTATAGCCCTAATAAACCCCAGGAAATTACATCTGACCACAAATAAATCACAGGATCTACTGAATGTGAAGGTAGCCTACTGGGGGGAAGCCACACTGTGTGTCATAGGCTCAATGTCAGTTTGACACATTCAGTAGATCTCGTGATGTTTTGTGGCCAGATGAAATTTCCAGGGGTTTATTAGGACTATAGTAAATAATAAAAAAATAAATCGCTATAAAATGTTGTAAAAAAAAACATATTTAGCCCCATGCTCGAATGACCCCGCCCCCCTGTCAAAAACAGCTAAAATCCCTAAAACTAAAGAAAGCAGCAAATCATCTTTTAGTTTCTCTAATAACAACCTAAAACATGAACATTGGTTGAAAAAAACTAAAGTTGTCCTTTAAGTACGTGGGGCGAACGGTTCTCCAGTTATGTGGATTACAGACGTACCCACTCTCGTACATAATATACACCTGAGAGACGTGGTGCATTTCGATTAGGATTGTTACAAGCTTTTGCCACAAATTGTACAATTGAAGGTCTCTAGCTTTTTTCACAGAGTACAATTATGTTCCCATTATAGTCTCATGTATAATGTATATATGTATATATATGTATATATGTATATATTAGGCTATAGAGTGTCACAGTCCCGCCCCCTATACCAGGGCCCAGGAAATGATTCCCTGTTCATTTTCCTCATTGACATTTCAAAAAGTATTTATTTAAAGGTATATTCAGTGATTTCACTCAAAAAACCTTAGGTTTCGTTTTTGGCTGTGGGACCCAGCCTTTCGTCCAATCAGGATAGAGAGTCAAAAACGAAACCTAAGGTTTTTTGACCCCCAGGGGTTAACTGGGGACAGGGAGGAACTCCTTATATGGCCAGCACACTCTATAGTAGGGAGGATTATCACAACAAAACAAAAAAAAAGTGATATTTGAATTAAGTGAAATCACTGAATATACCTTTAAGGACCTTTTAAGTCTCATATACAAAGCCAACTCGAGTTGTGACAAATAAATAAAAAAATCGGGCCGAACAAATAATTAGAAAGAAGAAGAAAACGGCAGGTTTATACACATTCTTTGTTGTTGTTTTCATTCTTTGTAATTATTTGTTCGGCCCAAAATGTTGTGTTTGTTGTCATGATTTGTCACAACTCCAGTTGGCTTTGTCCGCGGCGTGAACGTCTTTAAATGAATACCTTTTGAAAAGCCTATGGAGAAAATTAACGGGGAATTCACTTCTGGGTCGTCGCATCGTCATGAAAGGGGGGGGGACTGCGACGCGCTATACAGTTTGTTCAGTAACAGGGCTCTACCTGTCTCTCCTGCTCTCTCTCCCTGTCTCTCCTGTTCAGTAACAGGGCTCTCCCTGTCTCTCCTGCTCTCTCTCCCTGTCTCTCCTGTTCAGTAACAGGGCTCTCCCTGTCTCTCCTGCTCTCTCTCCCTGTCTCTCCTGTTCAGTAACAGGGCTCTCCCTGTCTCTCCTGCTCTCTCTCCCTGTCTCTCCTGTTCAGTAACAGGGCTCTACCTGTCTCTCCTGCTCTCTCTCCCTGTCTCTCCTGTTCAGTAACAGGGCTCTCCCTGTCTCTCCTGCTCTCTCTCCCTGTCTCTCCTGTTCAGTAACAGGGCTCTCCCTGTCTCTCCTGCTCTCTCTCCCTGTCTCTCCTGTTCAGTAACAGGGCTCTACCTGTCTCTCCTGCTCTCTCTCCCTGTCTCTCCTGTTCAGTAACAGGGCTCTCCCTGTCTCTCCTGCTCTCTCTCCCTGTCTCTCCTGTTCAGTAACAGGGCTCTCCCTGTCTCTCCTGCTCTCCCTGTCTCTGTCCCTGTCCCTGTCTGTCTCTGTCCCTGTCTCCTGCTCTCCCTGTCTCTGTCCCTGTCCCTGTCTGTCTCTGTCCCTGTCTCCTGCTCTCCCTGTCTCTGTCCCTGTCCCTGTCTGTCTCTGTCCCTGTCTCCTGCTCTCCCTGTCTCTGTCCCTGTCCCTGTCTGTCTCTGTCCCTGTCTCCTGCTCTCCCTGTCTCTCCTGCTCTCCTCCGCCCATCAGAAAACATATTGTGTGTGCCACGCAGAGACATACAAGACGTGTGCATATTATGACACTCATCATGGTTCTCCACACGTTTACAAGCAAACACATTTTCTCCACATGAGAAAATAAAGCCTCATACTGTGAAAAATCATTATTGCCTTTCAGTCTCTCGTTCTCCATCAGATTGAACAGCTTCCATGTACAGTATAGGCTTCCGGTGATTTATTTCTGCTCTGGTAAAGGCACAATGCATTGGTGCACCAATGGCCTATAGTGGTTAAGGTGCATGTCATGTGATCAAGCTGTATCAGTCAGATTCTTTCTTAATATTCCATTCGAATTGGCCATTTTGTGGGAGGGTCTGCTTGGCAAAAGATGGTACAAATCATGAACCCAATTTTTTATCATTGAGGGGCCACTAATAAACACAGAACCGCAATGTGATTTCACTTGATTTAGTCAAATAAGTCCTGGATTGTAGCTTAAAAAAAATATTCATATATATCTCTCTCTCTCTCTCTCTCTCTCCCTTTGTGCATGTGTTGTGTACGTGTGTGTGTGTGTGTGTGTGTGTGTGTGTGTGTGTGTGTGTGTGTGTGTGTGTGTGTGTGTGTGTGTGTGTGTGTGTGTGTGTGTGTGTGTGTGTGTGTGTGTGTGTGTGTGTGTGTGTGCGTGCGTGTGTGTGTGTGTGTGTGTGTGTGTGTGTGTATGTGTCTCTGTGTGTGTGTGTGTGTCTGTGTGTGTGTGTGTGTGTGTGTGTGTGTGTGTGTGTGTGCGCGCGCGCGCGTGCATGTGGGTGTGTGTGTGTGTGTGCGTGCGCGTGCGTGCGTGCGTGTGGGTGTGTGTGTGTCTGTCGTGACTTTCCCCATAGAGTTCACACAAGGATAGAACTTCAGGGGCACGGTGTATAATGTTTAATCATTACTCCAGCTTTCTACACATTTCTGGGCATAATAATCACTGAGCACTCACTCAGTAATAATCACTTCACCACGCCGGTAATTTTTCTTTCCCCAGCAGAAAGCCTTAGCCATGGGGATGATTATCGTGAGAGCTGATAACGCGGAGAGCGAGTCGTTAGCATATCACCCCCGCGACCAGGCCTGCGCGAGAGGAGACGATGCCAATTATGAACCTAGATCATACCAATTATATGATCCCAGAGCCATCTCCACGTTGCACAGACGCATCCCTCTGTGCAGCCATGTTGCCTTTGTTTTAACCCATTCTGACCTGAGATCAGATTCTATATAAACGTCTTCTACATCCTGACAGTTTTCTGATAAAGCTATGTTTCTATAGCAGACCTACAAGCTCGTATCGCGCCACTCGGTGGCGCGATATGAGCTTGTAGATCTGCTATTTTTAAATAGCTAAAGCATAACATGATGCCGACACCAAAATGGGTTAACCGTTCAGAATGGGATAAAACAGGGTGACAGAAGACAGATCAGGGACACACTCTGCATGATGCACACCGCACAAATCCTTCATGCTGTTCATTTGAAGGGCGGCACAGTACAATAAGTGATTTTCTTTGTGTTCGAAATCAGAATCAGCCTTTCTGTCACATCACAGTTTTGCAGGAAAAAGTAGATGACATTTGTTTTTTTTTGCAATGTTCCAATTGTGCATATAGTTCCCATCGTAGCATTTTGTTTTGTTCAAACTTTTGTTTGTTGAAGAGATGTGTGTGTGGGGGGGGGGGGGGGGGGGGGTGTAAGGAGATCAAGGCAGGTAAAGACAGAAAGTTCCACAAAAGGTACAGGTAGAGGGTTTTCTTCTGCATGTGTGGGTCTTAGTTATTTACAAGCTTTTGCCACAAACTGTACAATTGAAAGGTCTCTTAAGTTTTTCCACAGGTAAAGGCTCTTTCCCTGTGTGGGTGCAAATCATAGAGTATTAAAAGGATAGAGACTAAACTGGTGCGAAGCTCCGCCCCCTCCGCTATTCATGTCAGTGGAAGTTGCTCAGTGGCTCAGTGCCAGAAGTACCGTCTATTTCCGCATTTTTTCGCTGATTCAGCTGCAGTGCAGCTGGGCTTTAACATTGGGCGCTCGGTTGCACGGGGTTTCCTCGGCAAGAATCCACGGGTCCGCCTGCAGTCCTTCCTCTTACCACTAGGGCCCAGCGCTTCAACATTGGAGTGCATAGCTGGCCCCTTGGTGCAAATAGGGGTTAAATAGTTTGTAAATGTTTTCACAGTATTGCTATAGGGTGTTTGTCAGGTCTCTCTCTCCCTGTCTCTCCTGCTCTTTATAAACAGACATTTATTTTCCATGTTGCAGGGCACATCGATTTGATCCAATCAGGAGAACTCGTGGGATACAGGATAAACAAGCAGATTATTGTAAATTATGTAAATTATGACAAAAATAAATGAGCATGCAATTTTGGGAGTGGTACATATATACAGTGCATTTGATAATTGACTGAAATTGGCAACCCACCTGAAACCCCCTGTTACAAACACACTCCGATTTCATCAGAATGTAGGGTTAGTTTGTTGTATAACCAAACAATATCAATTATTTAACACCTTTACATCTGAGAAGCTAACCTTCACCGGGTCCATTTGGTTGCATTTGTACCTTCTCAGAGTTCATCAGATATTTCACAATGTAGTCATTTTACCGCGCCGTAATCATGCTAGGTCGATGATTCACGACTAAGAGGTCATGACCCCAAATGTAGGGCCTTGAGGTCATTTGAGGTGTCATATGACCATATATAATATATATGGTCATATGACACCTCAAATGACCTCAAGGCCCTACATTATATAACATACACACAAATACACTGGCATGCATACACACGCACGCACGCACGCACGCACGCATCACATACATGTGTGTGTGTGTGCACACTTTCAGGTTACCAAAAGTGCACTCACGCACTCACGCATGCATGCACGCACAATATTGATTCAATCCACAGCTGTAGAATTAGAATCTCCGTAGGCGTGTGTTAGCCGAATATGCATTGCTCTCAGGCAGAAACCATGCGTCTCTTTATTTAAACCTTTTTCCGTACATTAATGCCCTACTTTTGCCATGAGACATTGTCACACAAATTAAAATTAAAATTGCTTTCTCGATTTGACGATTTCCCCCAAAAAGTTCTGAAAATGTTGTAAGAGTGTCTGTGGGTTTTAGGTTGAGCCAATGAAATTGTAACCTTAAGAGTAAGATGTAATTTTGTCCAATCTGTAATGGTAGCGTACAGTATGTTAATTTTAATTTCATTTAATTTCAACCTTTATTTAGTTCTTGGAGAACACACTGAGGGGCTGGGACCCTCTTTTTCAGTGGTGCCGAGGGCTGGGACCCTCTTTTTCAGTGGTGCCCAGATTACAATACATCAATATACAGTGGGGGGGGACGACGACAAAACATAACATAAAAATAAAACAACAAAACAACAAAAAAACAATAAATAGATAAATAGCGTAAAATATTACTGGTAATAATAATAATAAGGGAACATTGCATAGTGCTCAATTAAAACAGGTACAGTTGATATTTACCAGCGTTGATATGTCAAGATGAAAGCGATATAGAGAAGGAAGAGATAGAGAGCTGTATTTTAGTGAAGTCTGTAAGGTGTTCCCAGTGTGTGGGGGGGGCAGCAGAGAGCTGTATTTTAGTGAAGTCTGTAAGGTGTTACAGTGTGTGGGGGGGCAGCAGCGCACTGGAAAGCAGATTGTCCAGATGTAGTGGAGGCATGTATGGTCTCAAGCATCAAATATTCTTGGGAGCGTGTATGATAAGAAATGGTTTTCCATTTTAAAAGAGAATTTAAATAAGAAGGTAAGTTCCCAATTAGAGCTTTATATATAAATAAAAACCAATGTTGGTCTCTCCTTGTCGCAAGGGAGGGCCAACCAACCTTATTATACAGTATGCAATGATGAGTGTTATAGCTGTCGCCTGTTATAAATCTGAGGGCAGAATGATAAACTGGGTCCAAGATTTTAAGTGTGGTAGCTGATGCGTTTCTGTATATAATGTCCCCGTAGTCCAGAGCGGAGATGAAAAGTGCTTCAATTAGTCTCTTTCTGGTAGGCCAAGGAAAGCAGGATCTGTTTCGGGGAAAAAAAGCCAAGCTTCATTCGCAATTTCTTTGTTAAAATTTCAATGTGTGTTTTAAAAGTACGTTTCTCGTCCAGCCAGATCCCGAGGTATTTATAAAAAGGTGGTGCCATTAGAGGTGTATAGCTGAGGATATAATTTTCATTCATAATACAATATAACTTATACAATTGGGGTCAGGGTTCTTCTATTGAGACATTTAGATTATGTCAAAGGTCATGTCTCACCTATAGACACATGATGTGACACACATTTTGACCTGATGGACGGGATTAAATTTATCCCCTGAGCAAGCAGGCCCACTT